>NW_022631010.1:6574119-7152407 GCF_010015895.1 Lontra canadensis
GGGGGGGGGGGGGGGGGGGGGGGGGGAGGGAGGGGGGACAGCAGGACCGGCTTCGAGGGAGAGGGTAATAGACCCCAGCTTCCTGCTCCAAACAGAGCTGGGAATCTACAGCAGGTGGATTAAGAGGAACTTTCAAAGAACGGAAAGGATAGGGCGGGTTGGGCCGGACAAGAAACCAGAGGAAGAGGAAGGAGCCCAGGGTCGGGTGAATGACTTCCCTACATTTGAAAGGAGGCTTGAGCCCCACCGAGGGCTGGGTTTGGGGCTCCGGAGGCTGAAGGGCCATCGGGTTTCCAAGGAGCTGGACTCCAGGCCACAGGAGGTCGGTGGGACTCAGTGGTGCCAGGCCGCGGTGCACCCAGCTGTGGCCAGCTCCTTCCTCTGCAGTGGAGGAACTGGGCAAGGCTCGGGACCCTGCAGGACAGGAGTTCCGGAGAGCCCACCGCCACAGAAATGACCACAAAGCATGCTGCCCTTCACTTACCCATGCTACTGGGCAAGAAATTTCAGAAGGTGCAGACCACACTCCCACGCCTAGTAAAACAGCAGATCACTCTCGTATGAGAAAAAAGATAATTTCCATGGCCTTCTCTCACACTGGAGGCCGCAGAGCACTGCCCCGTGGCAGTATGTGGAGAGAGAAAAGATGTGCTGAAGAGGACTGTAAGATTTTCTTTAAATAAATTACCAAAACAGGGAAAACTAAGCTATGGTGCTAAGAAGTCTTGAGTGGGGTGGTGACTGAAGGGGGTCCAAGGGCAGCTCAGGGGTGTGGTCATATCCTGTTTCCTGGCCTGCCAGCTGGTGAGACAGGAGTGTTCATTTATGGAAAATATAACCCAGCATGCTCGTGATTTGACTTTTTATATGTATATAATATACAAATGAAAGTTTTGAAAAAAGAAAAAAATATCATACTGCTGAAATGTATGGAGAGAATAGAGATGAGGCTTTTGGAGTTTTGGTTTTTTTTTTTTTTTAATGCTTATCATTTCATTCTTCTAAAGTAATTCATATATCCAATGTGGAGCTTGAACTCATGAACCCGAAATCAAGAGTCTCATGCTCCAGGGACTGAGCCAGCCAGAAGTCCCTGAGATGAGGCTTTTGAAAACCCATGTGGCCTATAGCAACCTGGACTACAGTTCTTTCTTTTTTTTCCTTTGCTTTTTTTTTTTTTTTTGCTTTGAATTTATTGATTTGTTCTTAGATTTCACATACTAGTGAAACCATATGGTGTTTGTCTTTTTCTGTCTGACTTATTTCATTTAGCTTAACACCCTCTAGGTCCATCTGTGTTGTCACAAATGGCAAGCTTTCACCCACCCTTTTTCGTGGCTGAGTAATATCTCACTATATAGACTGAGGTTCTTTTTTTTTTTAAGATTTTTATTTAGGGGTGCTTTGGTGGCTCAGTCAGTTAAGTGTCTGACTTTGGCTCAGGATCCTGGGATCAAGGCCCACATTGGGCTCCTTGCTCAGTGGGAAGCCTGCTTCTCCCTCTGCCTGCTGTTCCCCCTGCTTGTGCTCACTCTCTCTCTCTGACAAATAAATAAAATCTTTAAAATAATAAAAAGATAAAAAATAAATATTTTTATTTATTCATTTGAATAAATACTACAGAGTGACAGATGTGTGCTTTTCCAAGCTGCAATGTCCCCCTTCTGCCTTAGCAGGAACTCTGGGATCTCCCCCTTCCACCTCTTTCTCTCCCCTGAGCATCTTGGGGTGCCAGCCCAGCTGTCCCCACCTTAGGAGAGAATTCGGGTCCCCTCACCCACTCAGGCACCCACTTCACTGTCCCACTCTTTCCCTAGAATCCAAAGGTGAACAGTATTTTCGGGCCACAAAACACAGCGTCGGATTGACATGTATTTTCCTGGGTATGTCCCAGAGGTGGCATCAAGCTGGGCCTGGTGGCCAGAAAGGTACAGAAGCAAGCTTGTTACCATTCTTCCTTCTTCTTGCTTTCTCAGTCCCACGGCCTTTGGTCCTTGTTGAATGACTCCTTCAAACCTCCCAAGTGCTTGGGGGCTTGTCCAGGGCGGTGGTTCCAAGCTCCCACTTTGTGTAGCTTTGTTCTTTGTCCTTCTACTACTTGGAAATGAAATTCCTAGAGAATATGCCCACCTACATACGATTTCCAAAAACAAGTAATTAATCTTAGCAGTAAGATAGAGAAAAGGAAAGTAATTTAATACAAAGTAATATTATTTTAATATGTGACTAAACAAGCCTATGCTAGGTGACACGCACACAACACAGCAGAGCAAATAAAATAAAAACAGATTGGAACCCATTCCCTACAACAAGTTCAGGAAAATAAAAAGATAAGAAAATAAAAATTTTTTAAAATGTAGAAGGGCAACGAGAATCAATACTCTCTTTTGTGGGGCGCCTGGCTGGCTCAGTCAATGGAGCATGAGAATCTTGACCTTGGGGTCGTGTGTTGAGTTCAAGCTGCATGTTGGGAGTAGGGCTTCCTTTACAAAAAATTCTTAGGGGTACCTGGGTGATTCAATCAGTTAGATATCTGCCTTCCACTTGGATCATGATCCCAAGGTGCTGGGACCCATCCCTTAGTCGGCATCCCTGCTTGGGGGGAGCCTGTCTCTCCCTCTCCTCCCTGTTCCTACTCTCTCTCTACCTCTGTCTCTCTCTCAAATAAATAAATAAAATGTTTTTAATAAATTTTTTTAATTCTCTTTTGGGACGCCTAGATGGCTCAGTCAGTTAAGCTGTTAAGCATTTGCTTTGGTTCAGGTCATGATCCCAGGGTCCTGGGATTGAGCCTCGCTTCCAGCTTCCTGCTCAGCGGGGAGCCTGCTTCTCCCTCTCCCTCTGCCACTTCCCCTGCTTGTGTTCCCTCTCTCCCTATCTCTCTGTTCCAAAAAAAAAAGTGTGTTAATTTTAAAATAAATAAATAAATAAATAAAACTAAAAATTCTCTCTTGTGCCATAAGAAAAAGAGACTCAGATATCAATGAATTGCAAAGAGTGCACTCATGGAACACTTAGGGAAATTTGAATAGTCCCTGAATACTTGATGATACAAATACATTGTTGAGTTTCAGTTTGCAGCTTGTGTGTGTGTGTGATAACAGTCTGTGGTCACAGGTTTTGTTGTTGTAGTTTTTTAATTAATTATTGTATTATTATATTATCACATATATAATTTTAACATAGTATTATAGTATTAAAATTAATTTATTTTAATTCCAATATAGTTAACAGTCAACAGTGTGTTAACATGAATTTCAGCTGTACAAAATAGTGACTCAGCACTTCTATACACCACCCAGGGCTCATCTGTCAAGTGCTCTCCTTAATCCCCATCACCTGTTTCACCCATCCCCCACTCACCTCCCCTCTGATAACCATCAGTTTGTTGTCTATGGTTAAGAGTCTGTTTCTGGGTTTGTCTCTTTGTTTCCTTTGTTTGTTTGTTTTGTTTCTTAAATTCCACAAATGAGTGAAATCATATGGTATTTGTCTTTCTCTGATTTATTTCCCTTAGAATTATACTCTCTAGCTCCATCCACGTTGTCGCAAATGGCAAGATTTCATTCTTTTTTTATGGCTGAATAATATTGCTCTGTGTATACACGCCACATCTTCTTTATCCATTCATTAGTATGTGGACATTTGGGCTGCTTCCAAAATTTGTCTATTGTAAATAATGCTGCTATGTGTGGTCACATTTTTGTCACTTTTTTTTTAAGATTTTATTTATTTATTTGACAGATGGAGATCACAGAGAAGCAGGCAGAGAGAGAGTGGAGGAAGCAGGCTCCCTGATGAGCAGAGAGCCTGATGCGGGGCTCGATCCCAGGACCCTGGGATCATGACCTGAGCCAAAGGCAGAGGCTTTAACCCACTGAGCCACCCAGGCGCCCCTGTGTGGTCACATTTTTAAGAAGAAATCTTTTTGAGGGGCGCCTGAATGGCTCACTTGTTAAGCATCTGCCTTCAGCTCATATCGTGATCCCTGGGGGTCCTGGGATCGAGGCCCAAACTGGGCTCCCTGCTCAGAGGAAAGCCTACTTCTCCCTCTCCCTCTGCCTGCTGCTCCCCCTGCTGTGCTCTCTCTCTCTGTTAAATAAATGAATAAAAAATCTTTAAGAAGAAGAAGGAGAAGAAGAAGAAGAAATCTTTTGAGATCCACACTGGAATGTTCACAGATGAAATGGTTATGCCAGGAGGGATTGACATCAAGATAATTCGGGGGTGGGGGAGTGAGAGGCGAGAGTGGGGTAAAGGTGAAACAGGCAACCACATGGTTGATAATTATTGAAGGTAATTGTCCTGAAGGGGGTGGACCTGAGGGACTTTTGCCTGTTGGGTCTACTTTTTCATACATTTGAAATTTCTCATATAGCAAAAGCTACCAAACAGAAAGACTGTGATAAAGGTAAATGTTTTGATATGAAAAGATGCCCCAAATTTACTTTGTTAAAAATGATGTAAATTAGGACATATGGATTATTGTAAATAATACTAACTTGTAAAACAACAGCTGTGTGAAGTTTTAGGACAGAAGTGTTTCAGTCTGAAAGCAATGGTTGTTGTTTGGTTTGTTTTTTGAGTGTAAACTCTAAGCCCAACAGGGGGCTTGAACTCGAGACCTGGAGATAAAGAGTCACGTGCTCCACTGACTGAGCCAGCCAGGCAGTCCCAGTCTGAAAACTATCATTATCAACTTCATCGTTGAACATGTATCACTACGGTTGATTTTCTGTCACACCATATTAGCGAGGACCTGCAGTACAATTTGGAAGGGCAGCAATTTCAATTTTCTTAAAAAAATAATAATAAAATAAAAAGTTGAGTTGTTTTCTTAGTATGGAGTTTTGAGAGATCTTTAGGCATTCTGGATATCAATCCTTGATAAGCTTTGTGAGTTATAAATCTTTCCTTCCAGTCTG
Source organism: Lontra canadensis (assembly GCF_010015895.1). Lineage (NCBI taxonomy): Eukaryota > Metazoa > Chordata > Mammalia > Carnivora > Mustelidae > Lontra > Lontra canadensis. The sequence continues at coordinate 6,579,045 of NW_022631010.1, forward strand.
TGATTTTCTTCTTCATTCTTTCAACGAGCAGAAGTTCTTAATTTTGGTGAATTCCAAACATATCTTCTTTCCTTTTTTAAGATTTTATTTATTTATTTATTTATTTGAGAGAGAGACAGCAAACAGAGGGAGTGGGAGAGGGAGAAGCAGGCAGAAGCTCCCTGAGTAGGGAGCCTGGTGCAGGGCTCCGTCCCAGGACCCTGAGATCATGACCTGAGCTGAAGGCAGAGACACTTAAGGACTGAGCCACCCAGGTGCCCCTCAAATTTCTTCTATTATGGATTCTCCTCTTGGTGTCAGAGCTAAGAAACCTTTGCATAGGTCAAGGTCATTAATGATTTCTCTCATAGTTTCTTCAAGATGCTGTAGAGTTTCAGGTTTTACCTTTAGGTATATGATCTATTTTTATTTAAACCAGCTGCCTCTGTCTACCTCCCTGTGTCCTGAAGGGTTACTAAGTTCCTATTAGATCTGGCCTGTCCCAGTCCTACGACGACCTGGGGACTGGGGTCTGATGGACCACACCAGGGCAGAGGCGGGAGTCTATGGCAGGGATAGAAGCCCACGGGGCTCCTGCCCTCTGTTTATACTTAATCACTCTGAGCACTGAGCCAGGTCAGGGGTGATGGCAAACGGAAGAGCTCTAAAACCAGGTAAGAGCATGACTTCCGCTGAGCACCAGGAAGCTGGTGCGGCTGAGTCAGGACACTCCACCCTAAAGCAGGGTGTGGATCAGGGCTCAGAGGGACTTCTCTCCGCCTGCCCTACCTCCTGGCTTCTAAGTCAGTGGAGGATTCCAGAGGAGAAGTCTTTTTTTTGCCCCAAGGCCTGGAGCAAGAAATCCCAAGGACAGGATATAGAGAACAGATGGAACAGAGCAAGAGGAAGGGAGGGTGTAATGGGACAAGGAAGGAAACAAAAGAGGGCCAAGAAGCTGGGGGACCAGGGAAGAGAGGCGGGTGAGGCACAAAGGGGATAAAGGAAGAGGGGACAAAGAAGGACAGAGGGACACAGAATAGCATTGGCCGAATGCCCGTGGATGTCTGTCCTGAAGCTGCATGTGTCAAAGCATGGGAGGTCCTACAGTGTGTGTGTGTGTGTGTGTGTGTGTGTGTGTGTGTATGTGTCCCTGCCCATGGTGAGTCTGTTTGTATCTGTGTTTCTCTGGGTATGTCTGTGGTTCTGATTGTGTATTCAGGGTCTCTACCCATAGCTGTGCTCAAGTACCCCAAGGCATGCCCCTACTGGTTGTTCGCTGGTCTGTGTTTGGATTAGTGTGTGTGGTTTGTGTGGCTGTGAGGATGGGGGGACATGTAGCTAAGGTTTCACTGGCTGAGGGGGGAGACTTGGCGAGTGCTTTACTTCCTCCTGGAGGGATAGTACTCTGCCCTCTGTCTGCTGGGTCTGGGGTGATTTGCTGCCTCCTGCCTCCAGACTCTCTCTCTCTCTCTCTCTCTCTCTCTCACACACACACACACACACACACACACAACCCTCAGCCCTGGATGAAATAGTAGACTGGAAATCTGGGGAGTTGGGTGGGACCCTGAAGCCGTGCCTCAGTATCCGGGGATGTAAATGGGGATAGTTCCCCTTCGAGCTTTCTCACTCTTCCCTCGGAAGCTCTCAACGTCTCTCTCCATCCTTTTCTCTGTCTTCTCTTGCTGTCTTGTTCAATGTCTTCCCCTCTCCTCGCCTTTCCTTCCACACCTCAGCTGGGGGGTCCACCCAGCCCCTGCAGGATCACTCTTGGCCCCAGGCCTGCCCGCCCCCGCTCCCCAGGTCGCCCTATGCCTAGTTGCCCCAGCACTCAAGCCAAGCCAAGATCACTTCCCCGCGGCTGGGGCGGAGGAGGGAGAAGGGTCGGCGCCCCACCGTCTCCTCTGCGCCCCCTCCCCACCCACGGACACCAAGACAGACACTCGCGGGTGCATTTTAAAAGGTTTATTTCTCCAGGTTGCGGGGGGACGGGAGAGGGGAGGGTGTGAGCGAGCGGCTTAGTAGACGCCGGGCCGGGCGGGCTCCGCGGGCTCGGGCGCCCCTGCCAGCTGCACCAGCCGCAGCAGCAAGGCGCCGGTCGGCCCGTCCAGCTCGGTCGCATTGCTTCGGTCGCTGGCGCGGGCGCGGCGGTGGAAGCCGGAGCCCCCCCCGGCACTCGGGCTCGGTCACGCAGCTCTCTGCGGTGGGGAGGGTACATAGGGTGAGCGCGAGGCGGGCGGGACCCAGATCGCCCAGGCCCGCCCGGAACCCCACGGGCCACCCCTGCCCAGATCCCCGTCCGCCCCGGGGCCGTCCCGGTCGCGCGCACCATCGTTGCAGCAGATGCCGGCGGCGGCGCAGCGGCCCCCGCTCCCGCATGGCTGGTGGCCGGACTGGCAAGGCGACGGCAGGTAGTTCTCCTCCTGGCAGCGCAGCGCCTCGGCCGTGCCCACGAAGCAGCCCAGCTCGTCGCCGCAGCAGATGCTGGGCCCGAAGCAGCGCCCTTTGCCCCCGGGGCCGCAGGGGAGACACTGACGGGAAGGGCAGGGGTGGGGGGAGGTGACCGAGGGCCGAGCGAGGCCGGGGGGCCCCGCGGTCGGGAGGGAAAGGGAGCACGTCCACTAAAGTCCCTGGGTTTTCAGGTGACAGAGGACCGGCTCTGAGTGACAGCCCTCAGCATCCTCCCAGGGGGGCCCCCTCCGCACCGGGCTGCACGGAAGAGACCCTCCCTCTCAGCTCTGGGGCCATCACTGGTGTGTGCCCCTCTCTCAGCTGCCCACCCTGCCCCTAACTCCGACCTTCCTCCCCTGCTCCCATCACTCAAACTTGATCTCTAGCGCCTGCCCCGCCCACAACACTTCCAGGCCCCTCCTGCCGTTTCTGTCTAGGCTCTACCAGCTGGTGGGCCTCTGTGGGCCTGGACCTGAGCTCACCCCCCAGCGCTAACTGCGGGTGGCAGAAGCCTGAGCCCTAGGGAAGGGCATGGGGCACCTCGCTGACTCGGGTTTCCAAAGGTGCCAAGCAGAGGGAAGGGTAGTCTGTGGGGGCTGCCCACCGACCCACTGGAGTCTGTTCAACAGCTCAGAATTGAGCCACCTCTGGCCTCGGTGGGATTGAGCATGGTGATCAGGTTTCCCTCTGCTCTGCTGAAAAGGGCATAAAAGGGAATTGACTGGACATGCAGGGTGGGGGAGAACTGGGCTAGGTTACCAGAAGAAGTTCCTTGCTGGAGGTGGCACCCTCACCCCAAGGAGCTCAGAGCAATGACCAGCTTCTGTGTGGGGCCCAGGGGAGCTGTGGCTAGGAGAGGGTGAAGACTGGAGTGGGGAGACCTCCCATGCTGGCTAGGACACAGCCTGTTGTGGCTGCGAGGCTCCGACCGGCACAGAGGAGGCCTTGCTGTCCAGTTCTCCCTGATGTGCCCTAAGCCCAGTTACTGGGGAAACACCGGCTTGCCTTCGTCCCTTGCCTGCATGAGGATAGCGTCCCAGAAGTCCTTCAGCTTGTCCTAGCCTGCCTGGCAGCCTGGCCACCCACCCTTGCCCAGCCACACCAAGCCTCCCTTCTGCTGGGCCCTGCCTCTCCCACTTCTCTCCTTCCTGGCCCCTGCAGGGCAGTGCTGGCCAGCCCAGGGCCTCTGTCCCCTCCAGGCACTCCTGAGATGTGCCACGCTCATACCTGTCTCAGCTCCAAGTCAGACAGGGCCCTCTTGCCGCCCCGAGGGCAGTTCTGGAAGTAGCAGGCGGAGGTGAAGGCCAGCAGGCCCAGGAAGCAGGCAGGGAGCATGGCGTCCGGCATCCTGGCGCAGGTGGGCACAGTGTGCGGATCCCTGTGCGGACTGTGCAGCGCGGCCTTCGCTGACTGCCTATTTATGTCTGCAGGTGTTCCCCCGGAGACGACGTGGCCGCCAACCCACCCCCCTCCCCGGTGACTTCCCAGGAACCCACGACCGCCAGGTCCCAAGCCGTCAGCAGTGATTCAGGCGTCTGGGGACGCACGTGGACCTGTCTGTGGGGGGGGCCTGCAGAGGAGGGGCGCCAGCCTTCAGGCTGTCACTGGCAGTGCGGCTACGGTGTGACAGGAGCTGCTGCAACAGTGACTTGGCTCTCTGGACCTGGGGAGAAGGACAAATGGGGGCAGGGGTCTTGCAGAGACTGTCCCCAAGCTTTCTGGCTGCCCAGAAGAGGCTGGGGGGGTCAGCGGGCCCGTCCCCAGACACAGACACCTGAGAAAGTGGTGAGGGGGGCCAGAGGAACTGGGGTGCAGGGAGCAGGGTCGGCCCCCGCCCAGGAATGGTGGAACAGGGGACAGACAGGTATGCAGAACCCCATCAGGAGGGTTGGTCTCCTGGGGTGGGGGGGAACGACACTGCCACCCCCCACCCCACTCACACCCAGAGCAGGATTCAGACCCAGTAAGATTCAAAGATGTGGGAAAGGCACCTGCCCTAATTCCTACCCCTACAAGGACCCTAGTTTGTGGAGATAGGGGCAGGTACTCTCTCAGGCCTGGAATAGAAGTGGGGGCACAGGAGTTTTGGTGTTGGGGGGCTGAAGGAGCCACAGCCGAATGAGACTAGCCTGAGAAAGCAAACTTTGGTTCACAGCTCCAGGCTGGTAGGATGAAGGGACTAAAGCCTCCCTCTCCTGGGCCACCAGAGTGCCCCTCTGATCCTTGGACCCAGGCTAGCCACCCTACTCCTGTCAGGATCTGTTACGCCCCTGGCTCTCCCAGCCCCAGGCTCTTCGCCTCCTCTCAAGGGGAGCCAAGAAAGTTCTGGCTGCCTTCTCCCCAGCAAGTGCTGTAAGGGGCTCAGAGTCCCAGGGAGGGACCACCCACACTCAAAACCTTACACCGGGCTTTTCAGGAACATCCCTTTATGGACTGTGAGGACACTGGAGCCCAAAGGCCTGTCAGAATCTGGCTTCTGTTGCTCAAAACCTCCTGACGGGCAGTTTCCTTGATCTCTCTGTGGCTCACTTTCTTCCAGTGTAATGTGGGGAAGACGCTAACTAGTATCCACCTCATAGTGTGGTGAGGACTGAAATAATAATATATAAGAGCTTTAGAAAAGTTTCTGTACCACCATAAAGCTAATTAATAACAGTATTGTATTGTAAATGCTATTATTTTTATTAAGAGCTGAAGAGAGTCTTCCAGAGAGAACAGCTTCCTGGGTTAACCCAGGAGGAATATTTTCTTTTTTTTTTTTAAGATTTTATTTATTTATTTGACAGACGGAGATCACAAGTAGGCAGAGAGGCAAGCAGAGAGCGAGAGGGGGAAGCAGGCTCCCTGCTGAGCAGAGAGCCCAATGTGGGGCTTGATCCCAGGACCCTGAGATTATGACCTGAGCCAAAGGCAGAGGCTTTAACCCACTGAGCCACCCAGGCACCCCCAGGAGGAATATTTTCATTCCATTCATGGGGCCTAGAGAGAAGCTGGGTCCGAACTATTGCTCCCCTGAGACTTTCAGTTGTGATGGAGGCCACAAGGCCTAGTTTAGGCCAGCTGTGTGGCCTTGGCCCAGCACCTTACCCTCTCCGCACTTCAGGTCCAAGTTATCATCTGAAAATGTATGGAGCTACACTCACTAAAGGGCTCAGGGCCTGGGACAGGCCAGGACACGCATGTCCCAACCAGCTGTGTCTACCAGGATCTTCATTCTAAGACTTGCCTCCCACACCAGGGCCCCCTTGAGGACCCCAAACACCACGGCCATTGAGATGCTAGAGGGCCTGCTTCTCCAATACCCACCTTCTTGGAACATGCATGGGCTAGAAAAATCTTGTTACTGTGCTGTCATGTCAAATATATCACCTCACACATCTCATGGATCTTTTGGACACACTATGCTCCTACACTTCCCTCACATGTTCCCTTTTCAGATCTACTTTTTCACACCTCCTCTATCCTTACATCCCCTACACCTGGGCTCATGGATCTTTAGTCACATGTCATTTTAAAAGAGAGGACTTAGGGGCACCTGGTGGCTCAGTCGTTAAGTGTCTGCCTTTGGCTCAGGTCATGATTCCAGGGTCCTGGGATTGAGCCCCATGGTAGGGAGTCTGCTTTCCTCTCTCTCTGTCTCTCTGCCTGCCTCTCTGCCTACTTGTGATCTCTGTCTGTCAAATAAATAAAAATCTTTTTTTTTAACAAAAGGGAGGAATCAGGTCTTTCACCAGTCCCTCTCCACCCCACCCCCTACACATGCTTTCCCACCCACCATTTATTTGTTTTAATGACATCATAATAGTTAGATTAGTACTGAGTTAGACTTCAGTTATACTCTCCAAGCTAAGCCATATGGTATATTATGATGACCTTTCCATCCTTGAACAGCTTTCTGTGTTCTCTGGCGTTAGAGATCGCCTTGGGTTTTCACTGTGGTCTCTGTACTATTTTCATCCTGAAGTCAGTATTTACTCTTCAACCCTCTCCACCCAGTCTTCCACCCAAACCAATGCACTGAAACTCCTGTTACTGAGGTCATGAATGACCTCTACATTGCCAAAATTTGTGGTCGTGTCTATGTCCTCATTTTACACAATTCCCTAGCAGCATTTGACATGGTTGAGCACTTGTCCTTTTTAAGACTACACTTCAGGGGCACATGGCTGGCTCAGTTGGTACAGCATGCAACTCTTGATCTTAGGGTTATGCGTTCAAGCCCCACATTGGGTGTAGAGATTACTTAGAATAAAATCTTTAAAATAAAATAAAATAAAACTACACATCTTTTTTTTTTTTCCTACTATACTGGATGTTCTTTCTCAGTCTCCTTTTCTGCTTCTTCCTCTTTGACTTTGACTTCTAAATATCGGAGAATCCCAGGGCTCCTTCATGCATCTCTTCTCTTCTCCTCTTTCTACATATCTACTTCTAACCCCATGACTTTATATACTTTCTATAAATTCAAGATTCCCAAATTCATAACTCCATCTTGGGCCTCTCCCCTGAGTTCCAGATTTGGAGTTACAACCTACCTAATGACACCGCCCCTTGAATATGCAACCAGCCTCTCCAGCTTATCATGCTCAAACTCAACTCCTGATTCTCAGTCGTTCCCCTGCTCTCTCCCACGATTCCCTAACTGTAGTCATACCACCAGCCAGCCAGCTGCTCCTCGAAGAACCCGAGACTCACCTTGGTCCTTCTCTTTTCCTCACCTCTTTAGTAATCCTCCCTTGAAAATATATCTCAAATCTATACCTTCCTTTCGCTCCTGTTTTGAAGTCTCAGAGCATGTTGTTTTTTGGTCCTAGAAGGTTCCCCTACTCTCCCTCAGTAGGATTCCCCTGGCTGCTTCAGTGTCATCTCCTAAGAGGACACTTCCCTGGCCGCCCACCTGGTGAATCCCTCCCTTTGCCCCACCTCGGTCACTTTCTAACTTGAGTCAGTGTTGAAGGATTAATAGTACCAACGACAAACTGCAGTTCATTTACTTGTCTGTTTATCCGTTGTGTGTGATGGCTGTACCCCTCTAGAGTGAAACCCCCAGCGCAGAAAGGACTTAAGCTTTCTGTTCAGTCCCATAGCCTGGTACAGTGCCTGCCACACAGTGGGTTTTCAATAAATTATGCAAAGGAGGAAAGGAGGTTGTGAAGTCCTGGGTTCCAGCCTCAGCTTTCCCAGGAGTTACTCCACGACCTTGGGTAAGTCACACCTGTTCCCAAGGTTTCTTGTTTAATGCACTAACCTCCCTTCCTATCTCACTGAGGACTTCAGGGAATCAGATGAAGGTGCTACAAAGGTTAAGATTTTCTGAAATATTTACAGAACAAAGAGTTGCAAGCCTCCAGATTAAGCCTCAAATCTTGAATACTCTTTAAAGTACTTCCTTACTGCTAGACCATCTTTTCTGAGAGCAGGTGATTGTTAGCTGCCCAGGGCCATCCATTCCCGTTTCTTATTCTCCTTTTCTCAGGATCAGCCCTGGGCCTGCACCACAGGACACCGCACGCTTCTTGTCGGAAGGGGGTTGGCCACATTCTCAAAGGGCCTCTGCGGCCACCCTCCTCACCTGTGGTCCACTAATGACCCCCAGGACCCTCGGCAGTGGAGACACACAAATGGCCTGTCCGCTGTGAGGAGGTGAGCTGCTGTGAACAAAGCGGTAGGAACCCCGAACTGCTCACTAAATTGAATCAAAGAGGATCCACAGAGCAAGGATCACAAGTGTGAGAAAATGCTGGGCTTTCAGGCGGACACACCGGGAGCTGAGAAGGATCCACGGCAGGCGTGAGAGAGGACTAACCTTGGCTTCTTCACCTCCTACGGGGAGCGCAGGGTGAATGAGTCATCAGTTCTCCACAGGGCGTTACATTAAGCTTAAAAGAATCAGGAATGAAAAGGCCTCATAAAAGGTTTTACTTGCAAAAACAACCTAACTAAAAAGCAAAACAAACCAGGACAGCATCTTTTGGACACTGTCTTCGTGTTAACGCCTGTAGGCGGCAGGATGGGTGAAGTCGCATGTGGGGTCTCAGAGCCCGCTGGGACCGCGTGGCTGGGCCTGGTGTCCCCACTGGGCTGGGGCCAGAGCTGCTGCCCTCCCACCCCCAGCCCTCTGAGGCTGCCCCCTCCCGGCGCTGGCCCGGGAGAGCCGGGATGTCAGGGGGCCTCCAGCACCCCATCCCCCCGCCCCCGCACCACGCAGCGCAGGGCAGGGTCAGGCCTCACGGCGGCTGGAGCAGGCGCCCAGGGCCCGAAGCAAAGACAGGAAGAGGCTCGGAGGACCTCGGGGACCGGCGGCGGTGGTGCGAGCCGTGCCCTGACTGCCGAGAGCCCCATGAGCGCTGCGCCCGCGTCACTTGGCGCCCCTGGGGATCCGGCCTGGCCGCGCTCCGGTCCAAGAAAGGGGTGCACCCCAGCGCCCGGGCCCCGCAGCAGAGCGGGGAGCCGAGGCTAAGACGCGGAGAGGGCTTCTCGAATATTCCTTCGGAGCCTGTAATTTGGGGACTGAAAGTTAAATGGAGAGTTCTGGGAAGAAGGCTGGGGAGGGCACACCTGAACCAGGTGAAGGAGAAGGATGCAAGCCAGTGTGTGTGCCTGTGTGTGTGTGTGTGTGTGTGTGTGTGTGTGTCTGTCTCTGTGTTTCTGTGTGATTCTGTGTGTCTGTGTATGTCTGTGTCTGTGTCTGTCTCTGTGTGTGTGTCTGTGTGCGTGTGTCGGCATGTTTGTATCTGTGTGTGTGTTTCTGTCTCCGTGTGTGTGTGTGTGTGTGTGTGTGTGTGTACGTCTGTGTGTGTGTGTCTGTGTCTATGGTGGGGGTAAGGGCACAGCAGGGGACAAAGTTCTGGAGTATGTTGACCCACAGACAACAGCAAGGACTTCCCCTGGACCAAACTGTTCACACGCATTTCCTTCTTGAGTCTGCATAAAACCCTAAGAAGGAGAAAGTATTTTTTTAAAGATTTTATTTATTTATTTGACAGAGAGGGAGAGCACACAAGCAGGGGGGACAGCAGGCAGAGGGAGGAGGAGACTCCCTACTGAGCAGGGAGCCCGATGCGGGACTTGATCCCAGGACCCCGACATCAGGACCTGACCTGAAGGCAGGCACTTAACCCACTGAGCCACCCAGGTGCCCCAGGAGAAAATATGTCTCATTGACACTTGCAAACAGCTATCAGGGACAGAGAAGTTGAGGTGCTTGCCCAAGGAGGCTCAGGTAAAAACCAGTGAAACTGGGCCCCAGTGTCTGTGTTCTCCGGCACTCCTCTGCCTCATAGCCAGTGGTGACTAAACCCCCAAGATATTAATATTTGCTAGGATTCAGAGCTAGAGGTTGGTGGTCTTGTGGCCGACCCAGGGTTCACGGGTGTTAACCGGGGCTTCCTTACTCCCTCTGGCACCCTCCACATGTCTGGGTATCTCTCCTCATGGTGAAGGTATAGCCACAAAATGGTTCCCTCCTCTGAGCCTTTCCCTTCTCGAGGACCCTCACCTTGGCCCAGGGTCCCCTCTCCTAAGCTCCTCCAGGCTGGGTGAGCACTTGACTGTGTGTTAGATCAGCCAAGGTTGACTCCAGGGCTGGGGTATCTGCAGGCCCCTTCTAAATGGGGTTCTCTTAGTGAGGCACAGGAGGGACTGGCAGCTGGCCAGTAATAGGGGTTGCTGCAGGTCCCAGGCTGGGAGGACTTGTAGGATCCTATAGATCACTTCAAGTGGGAGGACCCTGCAGCACAGAGAAGCTCAGTGTCTTGTCCGGGGTCACACAGCTAGGTAGTAATAGCTATTGGGTGAGGAACACTCAGCCCCCCATTCCTTCACCTCCCCAGGCTACACCTGGTCTCAGCCTGCAGAGCCCAGGCTCCCATCCGTCAGCTGCCCAGACTGACCACACCACTTTCCTTGTGTTTCACTTCAGGACCCTCTATGGCTCCCCACTGCCCGCCAGATGATGCCCAAACATTTTAATGTCACCTCTGTCCACGGTGCCCTTAACCCCCCAAGATTATGCTTCTCCCAGCCAGGATTGCAGGGTGTCTTCTCTTAGCGCCTTTTATTCGATTTTTCCAAGAATCAACCTTTGCTCTTATTGAATCTCCGATTTGTTTCATTAATTTATGCTGTTGTCTTCATTAATTTCATTTTATCTTCTTTGAGTTAATTCTGTACTTCTTTTCTGACTGTGTTGAGTGCTTGGCTCACACATTTTCAATCTTTCTCCTTTTTATTTTTTAACTTTTTATCTATTCAAGTAGTCTCTACACCCAATGTGGGGTGCAAAATCACAACCCTGAGATCAAAGATCACATGCTTCACCAATGAGCCAGCCAGGCACCCTCCTCCTCCTCCTCCTCCTCCTCCTCCTCCTCCTCCTCCTCCTCCTTCTTCTTCTTCTTCTTCTTCTTCTTCTTTATTTATTTGACAGACAGAGATCACAAGTAGGCAGAAAGGCAGGAAGAGAGAGGGGGGGAAGCAGACTCCCTGCTGAGCAGAGAACCCGATGCGGAGCTCGATCCCAGAACCCTGGGATCATGACCTGAGCCGAAGGCAGAGGCTTAACCCACTGAGCCACCCAGGCGCCCCCTTCTTTTTAGATAATATATTTTAAGGTTGTAAACCTTCCTTTGTTAAATGAATTTTTATTTGTAACCCCCTTATTGTCATTGGGTTCTAAACATTTCGTGTTGTCCGCACTGATTTGTCCTTTTGCTTTCTAGTTATTTCCAAGTGTGCCACGTTTTTGTTTTGTTTTTGCTTTGGGGTTTTTTTGCTGTTGTTTTTATTTTCCATAAGCATGGCAAATGTGTTATTTTATCATTGATTTTTACTGTTTTTGTAGTCAGATAATGTAGCCTGTGTTCCACTGATTATCTGGAATGTGTGGAGACTCGACGCGTTGTGGCAAAGCGGACGGTCCTGTTTGACTGTCTTAAGCGTCTGGTAATGTTATACGAATCCGTAAAAGTAATTGTATTGATGCAGCCGTCGGGTGGGCAAGACTGTGATGCCAGTGGTTCATAGCTTCTCTGCCTTCCCAGACGCGTGTGTGCCTAGTTGTCCTCCCTAGGACGGGTCCGCCGACACTTCACTGCAATCCTGGCTCATCCACGTCTCTCGCTTTGAGGATATGCTGTTCGGTGCACACCAAACACATCTCGATGGATTGTTTCTGTTATCATTAAACACAATCTCCTTATCCTTATTGGTGTTTTTGCTTTAAATTCTATTTGCCTCTTATTACTGTTGCGACATTCTCCTTCTTTTCGCTCTCCTTTCCCATCCCACTTCTGTGCTTTAGTGATGTCTGCTGAAACAGTACATGGCGGGATTTGATTTTTTACTGAGTGTTCCTGTTTTGTTTTGTTTTGTTTTGTTTTACAAGGGAGGCTTAATCTGTTGACATCCGTGGGGATCGCTCGGGCTCATTTGCACACATTTCGCTTCTGTTTTCTATTTATTATGACATCTGCTCCCTTCTTTTCCTTTCTTTCTTGTCTTCTAAAAGATTGGCTAACCTTTTTTTTTTTTTTTTTTTTTTTTAAGATCTTATGCTTGGAGGAGCACCTGGGTGACTCAGTGGGTTAAGCCTCTACCTTCAGCTCAGGTCATGATCTCAGGGTCCTGGAATCTAGCCCCGAATCGGGCTTTCTGCTCAGCAGGGAGCCTGCTCCCCCCTCTCTCTCTGCTTGCCTCTCTGCCTACTTGTGATCTTTCTCTCTGTCAAATAAATAAAAATCTTTAAAAAATAAAAAATAAAGATCTTATGTTTAAGTAATCTCTACACCCAGATGCCTGGGTGGCTCAGTCGGTTGGGCATCTGACTTTTTGTTGGCTCAGGTTGTGATCTCAGGGTTGTGGGATTGAAAAGAAAAATCTCTATGTCTAAAATGGGTAGGGCTTGAACTCACAATCCCAAGATCAAGAGTTGCAGGCCTTTCTGACTAAGCCAGCCAGGGGCCCCCTAATAGATTGGCTACCTTAATTTATTTTTTTTAAGTAGGCTCCACACCCAGCATGGAACCCAATGCAGGGCTTGAACTCATGACCCTGAGATCAAGACCTAAGCTGAGATCAAAAGTTGGATGCTTGACTGACTGGGTCACCCAAGTGCCCCAGATTGGTTATCTTTAAATTTTATTTCTATTCTTTTAGTAGCTGACCTAAACAATGCCTGAGGCTGTCCATCTCCCTCTTGTCCTCCCGAGCAAGATGAATTCCCTAGAATGTTTAACCAGGAATTCCTTCATTCTCATCATCCTTTACATTGTTGTCAATATGTTAGGGTCACCTTGATTTTAAGACTCCTCACTACTCATTATTTTTAAAAATGATATTGATGGAAACTCCACTCACCATTCCTCTGAGAGGAATCACTGCTAGAGATTCTGTACCTCCCTCCCACAGTGAAGAGAAGAAAAAGACTGTTTCCCAGATGGAGAGGGGCATAGGCAGCTCGGGGCTGTGCTGATATACTCCTGGGGGGAAGACTATATTTGGAGCTGGTCTCCTGGAGATGTGTCCAGATTCAATTCTGAAAAATCCCCTCATTTTCCTAGACCTAACTGTCTTCTGCACCAAACGGCACATGGAATGATCTAGAATTAGCTAATATTTACTGCATACTCATAGTGAGTTCTCAGCTCATACACTATAAGTCTTATGTCTTGAGATATGACATGACAGCCATCACCATTTTGTTGGTGAGGAAACTGAGGCACCCAGGGGTTAAGCAACTGTCCTGAAGAGCCACAGCAGGCAAGGAGAGGGGACAGGATCCCAACTAGCCCCAAGCTTCCAGACAGCCCCAAGAGGGCTCGCCACCTGCCAGCTTCTGAGGCTCTGTTGGGTTCACCCAGCTTCCGATCTGCTGTTTCAATGAGAAGAGGGAACTCCAGGAGCTCCCACCACCGTGTCCTCAACTTGTTCATCTGGTGCCACCCTAACTTGCTGCAAAATAATCTGAGAAGGCCAAGATGGATGAGGGTAAGCGTGGAAGAAACGAGACTAGCCGTGAGGTGAGTGCTGATTCAGTGCTAAGGGGTACACAGAGTTGATTATACTAACCCAGATTTTTGTGTCAGTGTGAACTTTTGATAGTAAAAAGCTGGTGTGTTTTTTGCTTTTGTTTTAGTTCTTTTTAAGTCTCAGCCCCACCTTTTGTGGGATCTGCGGTAAAATATGATCAAATACTTAGAAATTTTTAGGTCAAGCTAACTAAACGTTAAATGAAATATGTTCTATCCTCTTACCTTCACAAATACGTGCTCAAAATGACAAGCCTGGAGGCGCCTGAGTGACTCAGTGGGTTAAAGTCTTTGTCTTCGGCTCAGGTAATGATCCCAGTGTCCTGGGATCGAGCCCCACATCGGGCTCTCTGCTCCGCGGGGAGCCTGCATTCTCCTCTCTTTGCCTGCCTCTCTGCCTACTTGTGATCTGTCAAATAAATAAATAAAATCTTAAAAAAAAAATGACAAGCCTGGGTTCATATCGGGAATCTGGGGCTCTTCGGAGTTCTACAGCACGGAGCCTGGGAGCCGGGGGTGGGGAGTGGGGGTCTGTAGGGAGCTGGCCTCTCCCTGCAGCCTCGTTCAGTCCCACATCCCGAGGGACACACATGCAAGTGGATACCCCAAGCTGCAGGCTTGGGCTATGTCCGTGCGCCTCACACTCGGCCTCCCCCATCCCCCATGCAAGTACATGTACATACTTCAGGTGGTCTCACCTGGGCACAGACCCAGACAAGAGGCCCCCTCCCACCCTAGAAACGGTCATGGGAATGTTAGGCAGAGTGTTCCAGGCCACAGCCCGCAGGGTCCCTATTAGGGGATGGCATAGCCCCTGGTCTCACCCGGAGGAGGCCTCTTAGGCATTACTGGCCCTTGAAGCCCTCAACGCCTGAAATCCAGAGCCAGCAGACCAGAATGTGCCAGAACCTCACTCTCAGGAGGCACAGAACTCCAAGGGCTCAGCTGCTTCATCCCAACATGCCACAGGACATATGGAGGTCCAAACCAGAATGCGAACATCAGTTTTGCTATCTTCTGGCCCTTTCTGGACAATCCTACATTCCCCTCATGTTCTTGAATGTCTGTTGCCAGCTCTCTACTCCTGGTTCTGTGTTCTCTAACAAGGTTGGGAAAATTTGAACAAAAGAAATTTACTGGAAGGCTATTAATAGCTCATAATTTAGGGGCACCTGGCTGGCTCAGTCAGTTAAGTGTCTGCCTTCAGCTCAGGTTGTGATCCTGGGGTCCTGGGATGAGTCCCATGTCAGACTCCCTGCTCAGTGGGGAGTCTGCTTCTCCCTCTTCTCTCCGTGCTCTCTGTTGCTATCTCTGTCTCTCTCAATTAAATAAATAAAATCTTAAAGAAGAAATAAAGAGTTCATAATTTAGGGGAAAAGCTAGAGACCCAGGCTCAGAAACTGAGCGGTTCTGGAGGACCATGAAACACCAAGCCGGGAATGCCTCCTAAAATGGATGTGTCAGATCCCCCAGCGGCAGCCCTTGCAATGGGGATTCTTGTACTCGTGACTTATGAAGGAGGGAGGGGCCCCGGGAGTGAGGGAAGCCAGACAGGGCAGGGTAGGAAGGCAGGCAAAGATGCCATGTCAGCTGGAGTCTAGGCTCGACCTGATCCCACAGGGCTCTGAGTGCGAGTGACACCAGAGTTGCCCTACCTCGAGGCAAGGGGGCTGGTTTCTGTTCTACATCTGGGCATGAGGTGTTGGTCAAGGTGGTTGGCGGGGAGGAGATCTCCTAGGCATTTTCTTGGTGAGGTAGCTCCCGTTGGCTGAGGGCCAGCCTTGGGAGATGGATCCACTGTAGGCATATTCATGGCATCTGGGCGACGAATGGGCCTCGTGGCAACGACACTCCCTGTAGGATGATCACCTTCAGCTTTCTTCCTCCGTTCAGGGTCACACTCCAGGGAGGCGTGTCTATTTGGCGTAGCTGGTCTCCTATGCCCACCCCCTTAGGGATCTCTGTAAAGATCCCTTGGCCTGTATCTGATGGAGAAAGAAACTGAAGCTTGAGAGAAGTCCAGGGTGATATTATGAAGCGTCAGTGGGTGCTGTAGAGCTAATCCCCCAAAAATCCACTGAGATATTTTTCTGAAATCAGAACCAGAGTCCAGTCTTTAATGCCCACATCACCATCCTCAGCACAACAGACCTCCCCCACCTCCAGGTGGACGTGTACCCCCAAGAATGCTTGAGTCACATGTTTCCCTGGCTCTCTGAACCTTCAGACAGTGTTCTTTTCTTCAGTGGGTCCCCGGGCCCTGAGGGAGCTCTTGAGGAAATGCCTGAGCTGGTGGCCAGCCCTGGTGCACACATACGCAGGTCACAATGTGAGGGCTCAGCAGAGGAACATCTTTGGGCCTTCCCCTCCCCCTCTGTGCTGAGGACGACTCCGACTTTGCCTTTCTGGCTTCCCTCCACCCCCACCCCCAGCTCTCTCCATAACAGCTGTCTAGGATCTTGTCCTTGTTCCAGTTACTACCACCGTGCAACAAACCTCTCCAAAAGGCGGTGACACGGAACCACCACCATCTTAGGATCCTAGATTCTGAAGGTCAGGAGTCCAAACAGGGCACAGCAAGGACTGCTGCACAGTGATCGGGGCCTCTGCTGGAAAGTGTGAACAGCTAGGGGCTAGAATCATCTGGAGAATTCTCCACTCACCTGCGTGGGCACCTGGGCAGGGATGACCCACAGGCTGAGCTCAGCTGGGACTGCCATCTGAAGCACCTATTGCCCTGTGGCCTCTCTGTGTGGCTTTTCACAGCTTGGTGGCTTCGCAGTAGCTGGATCTCTTGAACATTCCAGCTCCTGGAATGCTTCAGGAGTGGTCTAGGAACAAGGGCTTTAAGAGTGTTCCAGAAGTGAGGCACTGGCCTGCTCAGTTGGAAGGCCATACGACTCTTGATCTAAGGTTGTGAGTTTGAGCCCTACCCTGGGAGTAGAGGTCACTTAAACATAAATAAACTTTTTAAAAAAGAAGTAAAAATAAAATCGTCACAGTGGCATGAAGTCAGGAGGAAAGGACATAGACTAAGGTTTGAGATTGATTTTTCCAAGGAGTCTGGGAAAGGAGGAGATGGATCAGCTGCAGAGAGGTGGCATGGGAGGTAGACGGAGGAAGCGGGGCTGTTTACGAGGTGTTACTGAGTAACAGCCTGGGGTGAAATGGCATTTGGGTTGCTGAATCTGTTTCTTTTGCCCCGGAGTGCCTGGCCCTAAGACTGAACCGCAGTGGTCACAGCTTTGCAGGTGGTAAGCAGACCCAGCATGGCCAGATCTAGCCAGCCACACCCAGCCTGCCCCCAGAAACCTTCAGGGTGGAGGCGCCTACTGTCATTTCCGTCATCTCATTACCTAGGGTCAATGTACAAGGCCATCTCATGCATAAACGCGTGCCCCAGCATCTCATTTCCCCTGCTGTTCATGCTCCCCTGCCCCTCCTTGTTCCCAGGGGCCAGATCCCCCCAAGCCTGATCTCATCCTTTGGGTGGGAGGGAGAGGAAGGCAGGAGAGAGGGGTTCTCTCTGGAGGATCCTGGTTCCTGAGACGGGCTAATTACAGGCTTCCTAATTAATGAGCCATGGGGTTGCATTTCATCAGCTGAGTCACAATTGATGTCTAGGCCCTGGACCCAAGGGGAGGGTATCAGGAACCATGGGAGGGGAGGCCAGCCTGTCTCTGCCTCCCAGAACCCTGATTCTCTACCCACCTCTTCTTTCTTCCTCTCTTTCTTTCTTCCTTTCTTTATTTCTTTCCTTTTCTTTCTTTTAAGAAATCTCTACACCCAACATGTGGCTCAAACCCACAACCCCAAGATCAAGAGTCAGATGCTCCCCCTGCCCCACTCCCGACTGAGGCAGCAGGGCGGGGGATGCCCTACCCACTCTCTTTTCAAACCCAGTTCTCTCCACTGGTTTAGAGGCTATCAGACTGCCCACCTTCCTCCCTACTCCTGTCTTCTTCCCAGTGTTGACCTTCCTGCCGCAATCCCCCAGTCTGTCCATCCTTCATGTCTTCCCACCCCACCAGGACCACGCAGGGCTCATTGGGTTACTGTTTCCCACTCTTCCAGTTTCTCTTTCAGAAAGCATCTCGCTCAGCCACACGCATCACACATCTGGGGTTGCCCTCTGCAGGGTGGCAAGCCCAGTGCAGTGGTGGAGTGGGTGGGCGGGAAGGACAGTCCCCCGCTGCAGTGACCGCAGCCTGCCACAGACCATTCCGGGGCCGCTCTGCACCTGCTCCTTCCCTGTCTGGCTCTTTGCTCCTTCCCACGTCCTCCTCCTTAGCAGCCGCATATGACGGGTACTTTTCCACTCACATTTCAACCAGATTTCTCCACTTACATGAAGTGAACTGTGCTGAGTCTTTGTTGGGGGGGGGGGGACAGCTTTTATTTTTGTGCTTGGAGGTGTAATATTCTTTAATGTTCAAAAGCTGTGCTGTAGCTTGGTCGTGAGTTGTTATTCCATAATTAGACTTTTTGAGGAGCCTCTGGTTCTAGTTTGCATGGTAGACTTGGGCCGGAGCAGAAAGGCTCCTGTAGGTCGAGGAGTTGCTTGGCCCCACCAGACCAGTGCTAGCGGTGGTGCCTCTGTGCCCTGCCTGGGGTGCCAGTTCACTGGAGGCATTCTTAGAGGCCCTGCGGTGATGACATCCAGGCCACCCCTATAGAGGGGACTTGAGTCTGCTCTTTGGCAGCCCCTGCCACCAGTAGAGCATCCCAGGGGTTAGGAGTGGCCTTGGAGTCAGTCAGTTGAGCTCTTCATGGACCTGAGCCTCAGTTTCCTCCTTCAGGAGTTAAGGATTAGTGTGTGGGGGGGTGCTGGCTCAGTCTGTAGAGTATGTGATCCTAGTTCTCAGGGTTGCAAGTTCAAGGACCTCCCCACCCCCTCGCCTTGGCTGGAGAGCTTACTTAAAAAAAAAAAAAAAAGGAGCTGCAAAGATTAAATGAGGTCATACAAATAAAGCACTCAGCAGAATGCCCCCTGCCCCCCACACCAGAGTGTACTCAGTACTAGAAACTTAAAAAAAAAAATTTTGAGGGGGCGCCTGCGTGGCTCAGTGGGTTAAGCCTCTGCCTTTGGCTCAGGTCATGATCTCAGGGTCCTGGGATGGAGCCCCGCATTGGGCTCTCTGCTCAGCAGGGAGCCTGCTTCCCCCTCTCTCTCTGCCTGCCTCTCTGCCTACTTGTGATCTCTCTCTGTGAAATAAATAAGTAAAATCTTTAAAAAAAAAAAAAAAAACTTTTGAGGGACGCCTAGGTGGCTCAGTGGGTTAAGCATCTGCCTTCGGCTCAGGTCATGATCCCAGTGTCCTGGGATCCAGTCCTGCATCAGGCTCTCTGCTCAGCCGGGAGCCTATTTCTCTCTCTGCCACTCTGCCTGCTTGTGCTCTCTCTGACAAATAAATAAATAGATCTTTTTTTAAAAAAATGTGTATGTAAATGCCTCCTCAAAAGCCATTAAAAAAACTTTTGAATTCAAAGTTTGTGGATGTTTTTTTTTTTTCTTGAACACACATAGGTGGCCTTCACAGTCTTCATAACTTCCTTGATGAGAACATCCGAAGGATCACGTGCGTGTAAACCCCCTTGTTCCTTGGCCCTCCGCAAGGGGGCGACACGGCTCCTTAGGCCCCGCGGGAGACCTGCGCCGGAGGCTCAGGTTGCCGGCCGCTTCCGGTGGCGCCAGAACTGTTCTCCGAGTTTTGCCAGACAATCTTTGGGCTAGAATCCTAGGGGCGGGATGGCGGGGTCAGAGGGTCCACGTACATGTGACTTTGCTAGAAACTGTCACTTGCCCTCCGCTGAGTTCGGACCCCTCGCATTGTCACCCGCGGGGCGCGGCAGCACCTGCTAGCCCACAGCCCCAGCGGCCAAGGGCGGCCGGAATTCGAGATGAGTGCCGACCTGCGAGCCAAGAGATGGTGGTTCACGGTTGCTTTATCATATTGTGAGCAAGGCTGAGCATCTTTTGACATGTTTAAGAGACCGTGTGCACTTCTTTATGAATCTTTATTTTTAGAAGTTCTATGCGAACCATTGTAATACGCTTTACAAATATATCTTCCCAGCTTGTAATTTACATTCTCACTTTGCTAATGGTAGCTTTCTTTTTCCATGCACAAGATTGTTTTGTTTTTTAATTTCAACGTAGTCAGATTTGTTAGTCTTCTCCCTCACTGTATCTAGATTTTGAAAGAGGAGCGCTTTCCTCACTCCTGGGCTCCCAGGCATCCCCTCATTTAACAGTTTCTTCTAGTTCTTGGACGGTTTTCCTTCTTCCGGCAGCTGCAGCACCACTTCGGGAGAGATCCATCTTTCCCTGTTGGTCGGCTGGATTTTTAATTCTGTTTGATTGGTCTGTGTAGTCAAGGGTTAGTTCTCCCCACCCAACCCAAACTGTTCTTCATTTTCAGGGTTTTCCTGGTTATTCTGGCTTGTTTTCCCAAATGATTTTGATAATAAGAATAGTGTCTAAGACAAGGGCAAATGTCCATAAAAAACAAAAATACGGTAAGGGAGGGGCGCCTGGGTGGCTCAGTGGGTTAAAGCCTCTGCCTTTGGCTCAGGTCATGATCCCGGGATTGGGATCAAGTCCCGCATCAGGCTCTCTGCTCAACAGGGAGCCTGCTTCCCTTCCTCTCTCTGCCTGCCTCTCTGCCTATTTGTGATCTCTGTCAAATAAATAAATAAAATTTAAAAAAAAATACGGTAAGGGAAAGAGTAAGCAACAGGCCCACACAGCATGTATACACATTTTTCCCCTTATAGGTAGATATTGTAAGGAGGTTTAAGAAACCCAGAATGTTCGTGTGGTCCTGTCTCAATAATATGGTTGTGGGTAGCATTGTCTTATTGGCACAAACCTTGGTGGAAAAATCTTGCCGAAGGCCACCACCAGTCTGCCTCTTCTTCCTTCATACCCTGCCACTCTGGAGATCTTGGCACCCCTCTGGACCATGGCACTTCTTTTTAAGAGGGAGTGTGTTACTGAGGGGTGGGGCCCACAGGTGGCTGGACAGAGCATCTTTGGCTGATTCCCAACCCAGCCAGCCCCCTTCAGCCTAGAACTGGAAGGAAAGAGCTGCCAGAACAAGCGGGCCAGAGGCCGGGTGGGCCAGCGCAGGATGCGGAGGGGCTGGGGGGCAGCTGGGAGAGGGCAGGGGGCGGAGGGGGACACCTGCGAGGGAGGGGACAGCCCCGAGGCACCCCGCCCGCAGCCCTCACAATGGCAGTCGGCCCAGTATCACAACCCCACAGGCAGGAGGCAAGCAGTCAAACAGCGGCCTGGAAGCCCGGCAGGGAGCAGCCTCCTCCAGGGGCAGGTCTCTTTGTCTGCAGACCTACTTACAGCAACCCCTGAGGCAGAGGGCTGGTTTCCTGGGGGATGGAAAAGCTCCTGCTGGCGGAGCGGCCTCAGACTGGAGACCCACAGGAGGCCACCGTGCAGCTGCGGGCTTGGGGCCCCAGGTGCTGCGGGGAGCTGCGGCCTGGCTGCCAGGAGATGGAGTTCTCTGTGAGTACCGAACAGATGCTCATCTTCTTCCTAGCTGTCTGGTTCTTCTACTTCTTCTTCCTTCAAGACTTGTTCTGAGCAGCCCTCCCTCCCACTGTCCCGGGGCTGGCGGGCCAGAGCCCCGAGCGAGCTGGCCCAGTCCCTGAACAGAAGCACAGAGCGGCCAAGGACTGAAGCCTTCCTTAGACCCGTGGGGAGGATGGCCAGGACGTCAGGTGGCCCTGCTCCTCGGAGATGCAGATTTGGGGCCCAGCCTCTTGCTCTTGGACAGCTGCACACCCCACACAGGCTTGGTGTCGAGTACACAACAGGGGAAAGCGGAAGACGTGTGCCCCCAGGCGACCTGTGGCCGGGAGATGGGGCAGCAGGCCACATCAAGGCTTTGTGCTCCGGAGTCTTCCCAGAGTCAGTGGGGCCCAATTCCGTGCTCCCTGTGGAGCTGTTCTGTGCCTGGCCCGGGGCGCTGCTGAGAAATAAACTGCCCTCTGAGCCTCGCTAGCAGCAAGAGAATTATTATTCCCATTTTCTAGGGGAGCGAATCAGCCTAGCAGCGCTTAGTGCTATTTCGGGCAAGGGCGGAAAAGACCATATCCTTTTGGGGGGCTCTTCAGAATAAGATAAAGGGGCACCTGGCTGGCTCAGTCGGTAGAGCATGTGACTCCTGATCTTGGGGTTGTGAGTTCAACCCCCACATTGGGTATAGAGCTTAAAAAACAGTAAGATAAAAAGGGATGCATGTCCAAGGATGTGGTCGTGGCTCCACCTGGGCACAGGCACAGGAACTGTCCTCCCCAGTGGCTCCCAAGCCTGGTTTCCCACCAGGGCCATCTGGGGAATAAAAGCTGGTTTGAAATGCAGATCACCAGGCCCCTCCACAGGTGGGGAGGCAGCTCGGCCCTTACCTGGGCATGCCTCCTGCAGAACCCACGGCGGGGGGTGGGGGGAGGAGCAGCTGCCTCTGGCCCCCTGGGGTGAGGCAGACAGGATTCCACTCCCCCCAGGGGAGGATTCCTGAGTGGTGAACCTGCTCCCGAGGTCTGAGTGGGCTGCTACCCTACCCCAGGCCCCCGCAGGCTGAGGACATGAATGGCCCCACCCCTAGCACGGCTTCTGGGGCAAATGCTGGGTGGGGCTTTTCTTACAAGATGAGGAGGCAAAGAGGATAAAGCAAGAATCTGGAATAGCTTAGACCTTCGATGTCAAAGAGCACCCAGGAGCCTCGCTGGCTAAGAGGAAAGCCCACCAGCGCAGACCTTGAAGTCTCAGGTGAGGCTGTGTGAAGGGAAGAGCCGCAAGGCGGCAGAGGGAAGGAATTTCTTCTGGGGACACACAAATCCCCTAGGAATCTCTAGCCCCACCCCCAGATCTCTAAATTCCTGGCTCTGGACTTGAGTCCAAGAATCAGAATTTTTAATTAGCTGCCAGTAAGACTATACCTCTGCCTCCTTCCCTGACACTGCCCTGGGACAGAAGCGGCAGCAGGCCTTTGGGGGGTGGGCAGAGAGCAGGCAGCTGGGATTTCAGGGCAGCTTGAGGCCCTTCAGCCTGCCCACAGACTCACAGGGGAGCGGAGAAGTGCCCGGTGCACCTTCTCACAGATGTTCTTGCAGGGACTAGAACCTTCCACGCAGTCAACAGCTGTAGGAGTACAGGTTACCCTGGGACTCCACAAACTAAACTCTGCATGAAAAGAACGCAGCTTACTCGTTCAAGTACTTCTGACAAGGGCCCTGTGTGGCAAAGCTCTGTCGGCCTCAGAGGGCAGAACTGCCAGCTGGGCTGAAAGCAGCTCAGTGGGTGCCCAGCCTCCCCACTCACTCCCGCACCCATGTGCAAACCCTCACACGTCAGATGCATCTGGAAACGTGACTTCTCATCCCTTCAGGCCACGGACCTGAATTGCAGCCTGACTGGGTTGCCATGACAGCTTGAGGCTGCCCTGTGACAGCCCCACTTTGTGTGGGTGCCGGTGGGGGACAGACGTATGACGACAGACAGGCACTCTGTCAGGAGGAAGCCACAGCGGACAGACGTCAACCATCGCTTTATTAAGGCTCAGAGTGGTCTGCCAGTCGGGGGCTGAGTCATTCACTGAGACCCTGCCACCAAGCGCTCCCGGGTGACACCGAAGGCAGAGGCTATCTTCGAGATCCCGAGCCACCGTCTGTTGTGCTCCACTCACACCCACCCTGCAGGGCCGGTGTGTTTGCGGGCAACGTGGGGGGGGGGCCGGCTGACTCTCACAGCCCCTGAGCTCTGGCAGGGGTGGGGGGTGACAGGGAGGCTCAGGAAGGCAGGGATAGGTCCCCCATCCCTCCCAGCCCAAATTATGGCTTTGTTATCCTATTGCCACTTGAGCAGGAGAAGAGTGCCCCCTTCTACCCCACACTCTGGCCCTGGCCTGGGTGCTACACTGTGGAAGGAGACAAAGGGAAAGCCCCTGGGGAAGAAAGGGCCCCTCTGTGCTTGGGACCTGGCCAGACCTCAGGGATTCTTGACCCCATTCCCTCAGTGACTCCCCTCGGTGGGTCTTCTCAGGCTGAGGCTGATCACTCAGAAGTGGACCCGCAGCACGTCCTGACTGGCAAATGGCTGCTGGCAGGCTGTGCAGGCCATGGGCAGGGAGCGTTGCTTCTCGCCCAGGCACGGCCGGCATAGGAGGTGGCCACAGGGAAGCTGGTACACCGGCTCCTTTTTGAAGTAGGGAGAAAACACTCTTTTGCAGGAGGTGCACTCGGGGCCTGGGACGCTCCCAGGCTGCTCTGGTAAATTAGGGAGGAAAAGAGGCCAAGGTTAGGGAAAGGCGCCCCCTGCCCCCTGGGTCAGGCTCCGTCCCAAAGGCCAGGCAGATGCCTGGAGTGGGACAAGAAGTTTCCTCACCCTCCACCCCTGCCGCAGCGTGGCTTTATCCCTCCCGGGGCCACTTCGAACGGATCTGGGAGGACAGGGTCTTGGGGAGCCTGGGAGGCCTCCCCGCAATGATTAAATCTTGGTGCTCCAATGGGTGCTCAAGAAAGAACTGGCTTCTGCAGGCAGGTCACACCGAGCCCTCCCTCCTGGTCTCCGAGCAGGATTTACTTTCCACTGGGAAAGGCTGCCAAGGTCAGAGTGGGGCACAAGCTCATCTTGACAACAAAACTAAGAGGCAAGAGGCCACAAGACAAGTAAAAAGCAGAGCGGGGTCAGGTGCAGCAAGGCCACCCAGGTCCGGGGAGGAAGGGGGGCACCAGAGGGGTGGGGCTGAGGTCTGTCTGCAGTGGAACTGCCCACTGGGCCCGGCATCTGCTTCTCTTCAGCCCGGCAGTACCCCCCTGAGCTGCCAATCCCCTTCCTGTGCTGCAGGCGCTCTCTTTCCTGGCTTCCCTCAGGAGGGTGCCTCAGTCCACACCCCTCTAGAGAAGGCCAGGGGGGCCTCTTGGGGGAAGAAAAGGGACTAGCCATGCAGAGAAATGGATAGCAAGTACAAAGAATGGCTGGTCCAGAACCAAACCAAACCAAGAGAATAGCTGGTCCACCAAAGAAAGACAGGACCCAGAGGTGTGATGTATGAGACTGGCTTCGGGCGAGACTGCAGTGGGGGGCAGGCCGGGGCACGCAAGACTTCACAGGCAGCAGGAAGATTCCAGGCTCAACCGGATGCCCTGAGAGGTATCTAAGAAGTACAGTGCCACAAGCTGGCAGACAGCACACGAAGACCCCCTCCGGCCCCTGGGTGCGACAGGCAAGGGTGGCTGCCAGGGAGCCGCAGGGCTGCTGCAGGGCGTGGGGCCAGGGGGCAGCAGAGAACAGGGCTCTGAGGCCCACCCGGAGGAGTACCAACAAGACTTGAGGATGAATGAGTATCAAGAATGTTGAAGGAAACCAATGATGATGTCCACATTACAGACCTGACCAAAGGGCAGAAGAATCTGCTCTTTTTTTTTTTTTTTTAAAGATTTTATTTATTTATTTAACAGAGAGAGAGATCACAAGCAGGCAGAGAGGCAGGAAGAGAGAGAGGAGGAAGCAGGCTCCCTGCCCAGCAGAGTCCGACGCGGGGCTCGATCCCAGGACCTGAGATCACGACCTAGGCTGAAGGCAGAGGCCTTAACCCACTGAGCCACCCAGGCACCCTGAGGCTGCTCTTTATCAGCACTGGGGTTATGGTAGGTGCAGGGAGAGCTCTGGAGGGCGTTTGCAGTTCTGAGTTAGAATTTCACCCAAGAAATATCCATGAGTTTCCCATGGGGAGGGTCCAGGCAGCTGTCAGGGAGGCTGGGGTCTGAGCTCCAAGGAGAAGGGGCTACAGGTGAGCAAGGGCAGTCACCGGCCGATGGGCTCTTGCTGTGATGACAGAGAGGACAGAGAAGAGGGTCCAGGACCAAAGTCTGGAAGAGGCAGAAGAGTCAGAAGTGGAAACTGCAAAGGGATGGTGGAAAAGGGAGAAAAAGAGTGTACCATCTGGAAGACCAAGAGAAAGGGAATTTTGGGAAGGCGGGACTGGCTGGCCACATTAGACACTGCTGAGAGGGTGAGCGACCACTGGGTCTGAAGTCCATGGAAACCACTCGTCACCTGGACAAGAAGGTTCTGGGGCCCCGCCAGGGTGGAAACATAATCAGAGAGATAAGAGGGGTGGGGATAAGAAGCAGAAGAGGTAAGATGGCCCAGGATCCGGACAAGAGAACGGCCCGGCTCTGGATGGGCAACAGGAATCGAGCGTCCGCCTTATCATGAGCTTCCTCAGCCTTCATCCCATAAAAACTGTCCCAGCATTCCAGCAGATTCTCTCACTTTATATCCTAGCTGATTCTATCTAATGTGGTCCCAGATTCAGGGTAGGCAAAAACTGGCTCAGTAAGCCGCCCAAGTTCTTTGCTGAAACACCAGGAAAAATGTTGACAGGAAGGGACGAAGAGGACAGCCCCAAACTCCCTCCACAGTTACATGAAATAAACTACCCAGGTGTCAGATGGGAGACAGACTAGATATGAAAACTAAACAAAGAAGGACAAACGTGAAACACCACAGAGCTGCCAAGCCCTAAAACCATAGAATTACTAAGACTTAACCAAAGAAAGCCTTTCTTGTGAAGAGTTACACTTCACAGGAGCCCCTCAACTCCCCCTGGAAAAGGAAGGAGGCCAGGGTCTCCGTGAGCCCGGGTGCCAGGGCTGAGGAGGCCAGGTATGGCGGTTGGCAGAGCCCCAGAGGCAAGGCCCAGCCTCCCGTCCCAGGGCTCCCAGGACATAGATGGGGCCTTGGTTACCCGAGCAGGAGCCTGGCCTCCAGGAGGTGCTGCTTTCTCTTGTGCCCAGGTGCTGGAGCTGCCCCCTGGTCAGCCGAGCTGTGAAGGAGGGCATGGAGCCAAGGGTCGACGTCAAGGCAACTTCCAAGCTTTGTGACAGCTTCTGCTCATGGGACACTGGACCTGACAAGAGATGCACAGACCACAATATCCAAAGAGAGGTTCAGCAAAAGAGAAGAGCAACCATAAGTCCGTGGAGGGCTGACTACTCAAATGGCACTTCCAACTTCAAGTGGACACAAATGTGAAGCACTCCCCCCTCCCCCCGCAATGTCTGCCAGTGGACTGTGATGACCGAATACCAGCAGGTAAAGCCCCACCCAGCTTTCCAGGGTTCCTGGGCTCTGCTCTAGCTTTCCTCCTCCCGGACAAACTGCTGGCCAAGCCCAGGCCACCTGGTGGCTCCCCTGTGGAACTGCACCACACTTTCTGCAGGTCTTGCAAGCCAAGGAAATGACTGGGCAAAGGCCCAGCTTTGTGCCCCTGCTCCCTGTCCACTCCTTCACCAGCAGCCTTTCCTCGTCTCCTCCATTCTGGGGCCCCCGCCACTCCGCAGGGTCACTGGCTTGCACCTCTGGGCACTCGTGTCCTCTCCCTCCTAATGAGTAAAGCAAAGTGGTCATTACCAAGTGGAATAACAGAGACCTCACTCGGCCGACACCCTCTCGGTGTGGTCCACAGAAAGCCCACCAGTGGGCTGAGGGTGAAGACACCAGGGAAGGGGAACAGCTGACACACTATGACCGTGGCTGTGGAAGACCCTGAAGCAGGTGTCCCTGCCAAACCACGCCCAAGAAAGAACCCAGAGACCCGCCTGGTAGCAGGGTTTACAACACCACCCTACAGCAGGGAGTAGAAGGCTTTGTCTACAGTTTGTAGGACTTGCTTGGGGCCCTGAAGCATAGGTCTGCACCATCCTATGTCACCAACAAATCTGTCAAGGCCAACACCACCAGAGACCTCAGAGACATCAGGGTCTAAGGATCTTTCCTTGTCTCACCCTGCTGTACCTCAAATGCTTCCAGGAGTTTCTGAGAGTCATGTTAACTAAAACTTATACTCAAAACCAGATGTAACCTTTTAAGCATGCTATTTACCTAGGGTTTTTATAGTAAGAGAGGAAATTAGAAGAATGATAAAATCTAAACAGACTAATTTTCATAAGGAAAATAAAGTGTCAAAGAGCTACTACCTCGAAAAGCACGTGGCATGGACAGTCACGGGCCAACTCTACCAGATATATATAGGAGCAAATGATCCTGATACTATTATAGTGTTCTAAAGTTTAGTAAAGGAAAATTTCTTAATTCTTCATATGGAGCAAATAAATCTTTGATAACAAAACACAACCAAAGTTGGCATGTGCCCATGCATACATACACACATACACGAGAGTCCAAATTATCCAAAATAAAAAACACTAGCAAACAGATCCAAGCTGAACATTAAAAGAAGCATGACCAAATAGAGTCTCTTCCAGGAATGTAATACTGGCTCAATATTCAGAAGCCTATTAATGTATTTTTTCACATTAAAAGAGCTCAGGATGAAAAATCATAGCATCCTCTCCATTGATACTGAAAAGGCATTAGACAAAATTCAACCATGAATCTTCGGTTAAAAACAAATAAACAAACAAACCATCACCGAACAAAATAGGAACCAATGGTGTGGGAGAGTGTCTGAAATGGTTCCCAATGAGACCCACCTCCAGATACTCCTACCTTGGGTACCCCACTACCCCCTCCACTGGAGTGTGGTCTGGACTTTGTGACTTGCCTCTAACAGAATACAGCAAACATGACAGGATGTCGACTGGGTTATACAAGACTGTGACTTCCATCTTGTTTGCACACACTATGACCATGGCTGTGGAAGACCCTGAAGCAGGTGTCCCTGCCAAACCACGCCCGGATTCCTGACCAGAGAAGCTATGAGATCACATGTGCATGGTGCTTTACGTCAGTATGTGTGGGGCGAATTTAAGGTGGCAAAACAGAGAGCACAGGGCGACGGTGCCAAGCGTCACCTGGGAAGCACTGGGATGACCATGGACATGGATGTAGAATGCGAAGTACCTGTGGAGCAGTCCATATGTGTCAGGCCCAGCTCACTGGCAGCTTTCATTTTCTTAGCGGTGTGCTCTGAGGTAGTGGGTGAGACCAGAAGGCTTGTGGTAGAAAAACAGGAAGCGTCGATACCGAGGCTCCCGTCTGGGGCGCGTTCGGCCTGCTCCATCCTCCTCTTCCGAGAGGGCAGAGCAATGGAAGACGGTGTCACTGCCAATGCAGTCTGTGCTCTCCCGAGCAGATGGCAGCCAGGGATGGAGTGCTGGAGCAGAAAATGGTCGATCCGGGCCTTCAGGGAGGGGTGAGGCAGGGGCTGGGAATGTGGGGTAAAGGCTACCCCCGTGAAAGGGTCGCTGGGCACGCGGCCCCACACGGCTTCGCTGCGGTTACACTTCTCCAGCGTGCTCTGGTCAATGACCTTGCCTGAGGGCAGCAGCATGGGGCAAGGCATGATCTCCAGGGTGATGGGATCCAGGAACTCCTCGGGCACATCCCGGATCACCTCAGCAAGCTCCTGCAGGCTGGAGGGGGCCTGCTGGCCCTCAGACAGGCCTCCAGGATCGCAGTCACTCTCCATGGGCAAGGCTGGGGCCTGCAGAGCGAGGTCCTGAGGGAGACTCTCAGAGGCCAGCAGCAGGACGCTGTCTATCACCTCCTGAGAGCAGGTTTTAGCCGGCTGGCCCCACACTTCCAACCGTTTGATGCAAGGGATACCACTGCCTGTCACGTGGGTGATACAGATCTTGAGATGGGCCACGTGGCTAAGAGAAAGGCCCCCTTTATTCCAGAGCTCCTGTGTCACGACAGCGGGAGAGGGGAGTGTGGCCTCCATTGGGCCAAAAGGTGGCCTGGCCTTGAAGCCCCTGTGGCTAAACACCACTTGGCTCTGGTTTTTCAGTAAGACTTTGCCTACCAAGGTGAATGCCTCCTTGTCCGGGATGGATGGCTCGGCCAGGCCCAGGGTCCGGCACTCGGGGGCATTCCAGGATGCTCTGCTGGACGAGGCAGATGTATACATTTCCAGGCCTGTGACATTCTGGCCTCCCCCCACTGCGAGGTCTATGTTAATCCTACAGATTTCCACACTGAAGGGAAAGGAAACTGTCACATAGACTGGTGGCTTAATGAAATATTCTGTCCTAAAACCACGACTTCTCTTTGTGAGGTCTTCAGAGATGAGATTTTCTACTTCGTAACCATCAGCTGATATCTAGAGTTAATGACAAACATGAGATGCATTCATTTGATGCGATCCAAACAAAGACAACTAGTTTTCAAGAACTTGTCACTTCTAAGAAAGTATTAACTTCCTCATTAAAATGGCCTCTATTACACCAAATTCTCCTGTTTTTTGGGGGGTGGAGGAGGAGGCATTCAAGGTCAGGTCAAAGGTCAAGGGCAATTTGTTCCCAAGTACAGCCCATCCTTAAAAAATATAAACACTGAGACGCCTGGGTGGCTTAGTTTTTAAGCCTCTGCCTTTGGGTGGGGTCATGAACCCACCAGCCTGGGATCAAGACTCGCATTGGGCTCCCTGCTCTGTGGGAAGCCTGCTTCTTCCTCTCCTACTTCCCCTGCTTGTGTTCCCTCTCTGTCTCTGTCAAATAAATAGGTGGAATCTTAAAAAAAAAAAAAAAAAGAAAGAAAAAGAAACAAGCGACAGAACTGTTCAACCCAACCAAAAATCCCTTCAAAATAAAAGGGCAGATAAACTAGTGGTTTTTTTTTTTTTTTTTTTTAATTTAAGAGGATGAAACCATAGTGTCTTATGGGAAAACAAAGATATTCATTAAAGTTCTTAATTTTGTATTTGGACTCTACCAATTATAACAGTTTCCCTAGCAAGGCACAATAAACAATATTCTGGTACATCTATGATTGTTGGAACTTGGTTGAAAAAATGTGTGTTCAGAAATAAGGACCACAATACTATGGGAAATCCAGAAAAGTGAATATGCTATGGGGGTGTGAGTATGGGTAACTTTTTCCCATCTTAAATTTCTAGTATTTGTTATAACTGGTAGAGATTTTAAGATACAAGTACCCCCCCCAACCCCGGGCATCTGAAAGTTCACATCACACCACTTTGCTTTTAAAGACCTACATTAATACCTGTTTTTGCTAACCAAAAGAAATCCAGAATTCAGAGAATTTTTGCTTTTACAAAAAAAGTCATTATTACACTAACATAGGTCTTTTGTAAAAGCAAAGCAGCCTAAAGTGAACTTCTGGAAAGCAGGGGATACTCTTCATCTTATGCCATTTCAGCTTATGAAAGGTTTCACAGGAATATTCTTTTCAGATAGCAGGGAAGGGCGGGGGCAAGGGGGGCGGAATCTGTATCTCTGTTGGAAGAAATCAGTTTCACAGTCTGGGAACCTGAAATAGTATGCTGTGTGCAGAAGGTCCAAATTAAGGGAGGGTTCAGATTTCCCCTTGCAGTATCCTTACTCCTTGTTCTGGGCTGTGGAAAGATAACCGCCTTTGTACAAAAGGGGAAGCAGCTTAATTCAAGTAATAAAGAAGGAATCCAAATAACAAATACAAGCCATTATTTCTCGTGTGAGAAGTAAATGGGAAGAATGGCAGGGGAGAGACAGTAGCTCTCTACCTTCACCAGGACTTTGAGCGGGTTTAAAATTTATCATCAGAGGTAGGAGCACAATGAACATGACCCTCCAGAAAAATGACCCACAGCTCACTTTCTAACAGTGCTGTATGACTCTAGAGGGGCAGCCTGACCCATGCTTACCTAAGCACCACCTGGTGGGATCTAAAACAGAGAAGGTTGCCATGACGCCCAAATCAAGTCAACATACACAAGGTAGAAGTGGGGAAAAACATGAAAAGCAGCCATCTTATACTTGTGTGCATACTTATTTTGTTTACCTTGTTGCAATAAATTCTTGGTCTGAACTGTGGGAGGCAAAGATTGATGACCATCTTTGTGGCTGAAAGGGTAGCTTCCAAGCATCAGAAACAGCCTTCAATAAAAAACAAAAATTGGTATTAGACAAGTTAAAGTTCAATTCTAAACTTTAAGGAGTTGATTCCTAAGGGAAGGGGCGCCTGGGTGGCTCAGTGGGTTAGAGCCTCTGCCTTCAGCTCCGGTCATAATCCCAGGGTCCTGGGATCGAGCCCCGCGTCAGGCTCTCTGCTCAGAGGGGAGCCTGCTTCCACCTCTCTCTCTCTGCCTGCCTCTCTGCCTACTTGTGATCTCTGTCAAATAAATAAATAAAATCTTTAAAAAAAAAAAAAAAAAAAGAGAGAACCAAACAGGGTAACAAAGACTTCCACGCACACGATCATGGTCTCATCGCATCGTACATGTGATGCTGGGGAAGAATGAGTCACCGAAAAATTGCAGAGGAGCCTTTTTTTTTTTAGGTTTCATTTATTCAAGTAATCTCTACCCCCAAAGCAGGGTTCGAACTCACAACCCTGAGATCAAGAGTCCCACGCTCCACGGACTGAGCCGGCCAGAGGACCCCAGAGAGGAGCTGTCTCTTGCAGCCTGTGCAGCTTGGCCAAGACTGACAGCTGGACCCTGTGGAGGCAAGGGACTGTCAGCTCTGCAAGGGGCTCCCTACGGGAAAGGGAGGGTCAAAAGTGGCAGAGCAAAGAGAACAGAACTACTCAGCCAGAGGGTTCCAAAAAGAACAGGTCACAGAAAATAGTCATAGTGGTAGGCATCTTTGTCATTTAACACCTGTTACTGCACTTTCATCTTCTTATTAAAATGAAAACAATCAGAAGAGTCCGAAACACCACCACTGAGAAACAGAAAATCTTAGACTTGGAAAGCACCTTAAAAGGACATCTAACCTGGAGCACCTGGGTGGCTCAGTGGGTTAAGCCTCTGCCTTCAGCTCAGGTCATGATCTCAGGGTCCTGGGATGGAGCCCCGAATCGGGCTCTCTGCTCAGCAGGGAGCCTGCTTCCCCTTCTCTCTACCTGCCTCTCTGCCTGCTTGTGATCTCTCTCTGTGTATCAAAATAAATAAATAAAATCTTAAAAAAAAAAAAAAAAGGTGGCAAAAAAAGAAAAAAAAAGGACATCTAACCCAGACAGCAATTTAATGAGCAATGTCTAGGCTGGGGGAGAATGGATGAAGGTGGTCAAAAAGTACTAACATGCAGTTACAAGTTCTGAGGAGGAAATGTATAGCATGGTGACTATAGTTAACAACACTTCACCGTGTATTTGAAGGCGGCTGAGAGGAGACCTTAAAAGTTCTCAACAAAAGAACAAAAGCTGGGGCACCTGTGTGGCTCAGTGGGTTAAGCCTCTGCCTTCAGCTCAGGTCATGATCTCAGGGGCCTGGGATCGAGCCCTGAATCGGGCTCTCTGCTCGGCAGGGAGCCTGCTTCTCCTCTCTCTGCCTGCCTCTCTGCCTACTTGTGATCTCTCTCTCTCTCTGTGTCAAATAAATAAAAAAAATCTTAAAAAAAAGAACAAAAGCTGTAACTATATGAGGTAATGATTGTTAACTAAACTTACTATGGTAAGTATTTTGTATTATACACAAATCATTATGTGGTACATCTTAAACTTATTCAATGTGATATGTCAATGCTCAATGAAACTGGAAGAAAAACAAAGATCAATGTCCAATAGCCTTTGGTACTCTTTGTGCAGAAGCAGGAAAGCCACTAGAAATAGCCCTTCTAGCAGCAGGCCTTGCCAATGGCTCTGAACTCCCTGGATGAGGCCAGCCAGGCATTCTATGTTTTTCTATCTGGCAGACAAGACAACAAAAACTGTTAGCGCAACAGGGACAGGGCCATCATCTGGGGTCTGTATTACCATGAACAGCACGTGCCTTTGACTCAGATCATGATCTCAGGGTCCTGGGATCAAGCCCCACTCTGGGTTCCCTGCTCAGCGGGAAATCTACATCTCCCTCTCTGGGATCTCTCTCACTCCCACTTTCTCTCAGATAAAACTAGAATCTGGCTTGGAATCAACATGGACTAGTTTACAGAATTCTTATTTTTCCCCAGGGAGGACTGTGTTAACAATGTCTCCAGCTTCTGACACCTGTCTTGCTCTCCACAACTCAAAAATGAGTGTATGTGGAACTGTACCTGCAAATATTCCCAGAGTCCCTAAACGTGCCCCCACTTGGCCAGGAAACCAGAGTGCATTCAGAGTAGCACTGCCCTCAACTCTCCTGCCCAATTAGGGCAGTGGCTTCTTGTTAAGTTTTTCGGGTTTATTTTCAATGTACAATTAAGCCATTGACTTTAATTGAATATAGAAGTAAAATGAATATAAAGCCCTGACCAAGGAAACAAAACACTTCTGGAAAAGCCAGCCCAAAGGGCCAAAGGAAAAGATGATAGTGACACAGAAGGTGACATAACGCATGTGCAAGTGCAGGGCTGGGCGGGCCCTGAGCAGATGGTGAGGTCAGCCACCACTGCAGGCCGTCCTCCTCCCAGCTTTGTCCTGATGGGACAGGGCTTTGCTAAGAACAAGCAAAGAGACAGAAACTGCGTTATTACATCAAAATACGGAGAGGTGGTTGAGAGGGAGTCAGATAAAGGGCCCCTCGTCTATAATCACCACCACCCCACTGTCCACTTCTTAAGCCTTTTCTCTCTCCGACTTTCAGAGACGAAAACAAACCCACAGAGAAACACTGTCAGCTCCCTGAAGTACTGACCTGATTTCCCAGTGGGAAGCACTGATTTCACTAATCTTTACCTTTCTTCCTATCTCCTTGTTATCTTCTTGGGACACTGCATACTGTGGGCTTCTAACTTTCATTTATTCTACATATCATGAAATTCATTTCTCTGAGAACTTAAATGCCAGGACCAGAACAAGCCAGGCAGTGGGGGTGCCCTGGAAGCCCTAACGAAGGGCTTATCTGTGAGTATGAAGGCAAATGGAAAAGTCTTCAAAATTATTCAAGGACCCAATTCAGTCATAAATGGCACTGTGAAAGGAAGTTGCCCAGAACTGACCACCCTCGGGACTACCCTGCCCTTTGCCTTTAACACTGGCTCAGCTATCACCCGATACCTGCTCCAGTGGTCAGACTGGAGAGGTGACCAGAATGAGGGCAAATAGGGCCTCCAAACTTCAGCTACCTCATAACTTTAAAAATCCCACTTCAGACACCTGAGAGGGGAGACTCTGACTGTCCCTTCAATCTGTAGGACAATTTACAAGGTTTTGTCTGCACTGGGTCTCAGCCAACCCAAACAACTCCTAGTGAGTCATGAGACAAGGACCCTCTAGTAGCAAAACACAATTCTGGCTAGAAAGGGACATATAAAAATGGCTTAGAGGACGCCCTCAGTTCTAACCTTACTAACTGGTTAGCCCTCAAGTGGATACTAATGTCCTTAGTTTGCAGATGAAGACACTGTGGCTTAAAGAGAGGGGAAGCCAGCTTCTAAACCTTCCAAACCACGCTGGTTACTATCTACTTGGACATCATTTACCTGGAAGGATTTACCAGGAACTTTTTTTTTTTTAATATTTTATTTATTTGACACAGAGAGAGAGACAGCAAGAGAAGGAACACAGGCAGGGAGAGTGGGAGAGGGAGAAGCAGGCCTCCCACTAAACAGGGAGCCCGATGCGGGGCCCGATCCCAGGACCCTGGGATCATGACCCAAGCCAAAGGCAGACGCTTAACCACTGAGCCACCCAGGTGCCCCAGGAACTTTTCTTTTTTTTTTTAAGATTTATTTGAGAGAGAGAGAGTGTGTGTGTGTGTATGCATGCAAGCAGAGGGACGGGCAGAGGGAGAGAATCTTCAAGCACACTCCCCACTGAGGGTGGACCACCCCCTCCACCCTGAAGCATGGAGCCCGACATGGGGCTCAATCCAATGACCCATTAAGTCATGACTGGAGCCAAAAGCCAGAGTCGGATGCTTAACTGACTGATGCTTAACCCAAGAGCCCCTTACCAGGAACTTATATGGATACTTTGCAACTTTGGGGGTTTTTTCCCCCCTCTTTCTTAGGTCAGACTTTCATACCATTCATTTCTTAAAAAATCAATTCTCCCAAACCTAAATTAATGTGGCTATCCTCTACAATGTAGAAATTTGGAGACCTTGACCTTGACTGCCCCTTCCATGTACTGGATCAAGCCTCAAGTTGTTTTTCTAGGAAAATCTTTAGACAAGCTAGCTCTCTATTCGAGCACCTCACCTCACGAGGCTTCTCAACCTGAGAGGCTGTTAATGCCATTAGCCAAATATTAAAGCGTATGGACCTACAGCTGACCATAGTTTACTTGTTCTCCACAGCACTTATCAAAATCTAATTTGAGAGAATATTTACAGAGACTGTTCGGTCCATCCACGGCAAATTCTCTGTAATGCTAGCCTAAGCGGCATCTCTCGTTTCCTGCCTGGCCCCCCAGTGGCTGCTGCATTCATATCCCACACCACCATCGGACAGACTGCTTAGCAGTATGGACCCACGGCTGGAGCAAAAATACATGTAATTTGCTGATAAGAACATTGTGGCCTGTCTGTGAAAATTCATAGGACACCAGAGTAGCACAACACATCAGCCGGGAGTCATAACTATGGTCTCTATAATGTATCCCCTCCTTAGCGCCGCCTCAGGGCAGTGTATGGGACCTTCCTCAAGTTCATACACAACCATCACCACACTCCTCACCCTGCCACCAAAAGCCTTACCAACTATTCACTCCTGTATGGCCCATGAGCAAGGAATTTCCTAAGAAACACCTCTATGAAGCTGACTGCTGTTTTATTAGGTTGTCAAGATAATCCTTCTTTACTCTGTATAGTATCCTCTCTTAAAATTCTCTCTGGTGTCAGTACTAGGAAAAGTTGTTTCTTCCTATCAACTCAATATTTTATGATACGAACATGAATCATATATAATTGATCATGATCCTTTCTCTATTTTGGCTGCTGGAAAGCTCAGAATAAATCTGTGGCCCATCCCTCTAGATTTCCTTGCCCGAATTCTTCAGTTATTTTTATGTCATCATGTATATATACTTTGAAAGCTAACTTAAAATCATTATGGAACAAGACAGAGTACAATTAAGAGAGTAAAATTAATAGAGTAAAACTGCCCCTAGACCCGCCCCACCGTTCATGTTCTCTCAAATAAATCAAATCTTAAAAAAAAAAAAAGATAAAAAATCTTAAGTCAATTTTTGTCTTAGTATAATTTTGACTTTTTTTTCTTTCTTTTTCTTTTTTTAAAAAGATTTTATTTATTTGACAGAGAGACAGAGCAGGACGGCACAAGCAGAAGGAATGGCAGAGAGAGATGGAGAAGCAGGCTCTGCACTGAGCAGGAAGCCTGACACAGGCCTCGATCCTAGGACTCTGGGATCAGCACCGGAGCAGAGGCAAATACTTAACCACCTGAGCCACCCAGGCACCCCTTGAATTTTCTTCTTAAGGGGTCCTCCATGTTTCTTGTTAAGATGGCTATTTAGTAATAGGATTATTTTATCTCATTAATTATTCTAACCAGTTCTGCTATATAGAAGAAACTTTTTCACTTGGATATCTATTATATGTTCAGCTATTTTATTAAAACAATTGATTTTAACAGATTTTCAGTTTATGGGGGGCAGTGGTTTCCTACAGTCTCAATAATAATGACAACCTCTTTCTCAAAACGGTGACCCTTTTGTCTCCCACCTTCATCAGTAAGAACTTCCAGAATTACATGAATAACAGAGTTACCAGGCTTGTTTTGTCCCATTAGAAAATCCTTCTAGTGTATCAGCTTTGAAATAATGCTGATTGAAATATTCTTTCTATGTTAATAAAGCATTCTAATTTCCAGAGTTTTCTGAAAATCAGGGATAAGCTTTCAATTCTGATTTCCTCTATATACTGAGTTTTATTATTTTTATTATCTGACAGACTAATGAGAGATAGCACATTTTTCTAATTTTAAACCATCCTTTCATTCCTAGGATAGGCTCTGTTTGGTTGCAGCAGATTGTTCTTTAAATGTTTTTCAAATTCTACTGAATTTGATTGCTCATATCTAATTTTAGATGAGATATTATTGCACATTCATATAACATTTATAAGCCCTGTGCTAGACACTGGAATACAAAGATAAAAGTGAAATGGTCAGGTGATGAAACTATTCTGTATGATAATGTAATGGTAGATACATGACATTAGGCATTTATCAAAATCCGGAGAACCACAGAACACAGTGACCCTTAATTTTCATGAAGTTTTGTTAATAATAATGTATAGATATTGGCTCACCAAATATAACAAATGTAACACACTAATGTAAGACGTTAGTAATAGAAGAAACAGTATACAAACAAGAGGAGGTACACAGGAACTCTCCATATTATCTGCTCAACATCTCTGTAAACCTAAAACCACTCTAAAAAAATAAATCCTATTTTTTTTTTCATTTTAAATCTTTTTTTATAAAAAAGATTTTACTTAGGGGCGCCTGGGTGGCTCAGTGGGTTGAAGCCTCTGCCTCTCTCTCACTCACAACCCCAAAATCAAAAGTCACATGCTCTACCTACTAAGTCAGCCAGGCACCCCTAAAAAAAACAAAGCCTATTAATAATAAGAAGAATGGTGGGGAAAGCAATGGAAACAACTTAAACAACTGGAAATCAAACTGGAACAAATGACTGTGCATGGAAGAAGAGTGGCAGAGCCTTCTGAAAACATCTTACAAATGATAGTATCCGTTTCTTTGGCTAATCGTGATGTCCAAACTGCAGGATTCTACAGGAGCTTGGCTGCCATCGAGGTCTTCATGTGATCTTATCACCTCTCTAGTTCCAACACCCCTGATCTTTTAAGGTCAAGTGCCTCCTGCCTTGATGCTTAATCCAGAAAAAAAGAATGGCTCAGCTCCACATATGAAAATCCCAACAGCCTCACCCAGGAAGACTCTCCTCAGCCCTGCCTGGGAAACGGCCATGTTACCTGAACTCTTGCAAATACTTAAAGTATTTACTTATACATTTACTCCGGTAAATACTTACAAATGAGAGTCTCCTTTTCCAAAGCTGGCATCTAAGAACAAGAGAGACTGGGTCTGAGTATAAATTGAGGGCCACAGATCATGCCTCAATTGCTCTGCAGTTCAGAGAAGTAGCCTGGAGCCAGATAATGGAGGCATTCTAAGACGGCAAGATTAATACAGGTTTATAAGCAGGTAACAAGTCAATTTTCATTACAGAAATTTTTTTTTCCTTTCTTAAAGTATTTCAGATAAAAAGGTAAAGAATATAGGGGCGCCTGGGTGGCTCAGTGGGTTGAAGCCTCTGCCTTTGGCTCAGGTCATGATCCCAGGGTCCTGGGATCGAGCCCCGCATCGGGCTCTCTGCTCAGCAGGGAGCCTGCTTCCCCCTGCCCCTCTCTCTCTCTGCCTGCTTCTCTGCCTACCTGTGATCTCTGTCTGTCAAATAAATAAATAAAATCTTAAAAAACAAAACAAAATGAAAAAAAAGGTAAAGAATATAGTAAATACTCTTATACCCACCATGTAGCTTTAGCAGATATAAACATTTTGCCATGTTGCTTCTCATTTCAGTGTTAAGAACAAAATTGAAAAGATACAAATAAAACCCACCACTTATCCTATTTCTTCTCCTTTTTCACCAAGAGGCAAACTCTATCCGAAGTTGGTGTCTCTCATTCGAATCAGTATTGGTACATGTGTATCTATAAACAGTATGCAGTGGTCTTATGTATTTTTAATGTACCTTAATGATATTATATTCTATGCACATCATCTCACAACTGGCTTTTCCATTCAGCATTATTATTCTAAGGTTTTCCGTGTTGAAATGTGGGTATCTAGTTTATTCATTTTAACTTCTTCATAGTATTCAATTGCAGGACTAAAACAGTTTATTTTTCAATCGCCCAAGCATGTTATTTGTAATTTTTTTACTGTGAAAAAAAATGCTGTAATAAATATTCTAGGTTTTCTTGTGGAAAGAAGAAAAAGAAAAGAAAAAATAAATGAAATGGATGAAATGGTCCTGTCCTCATCTTGAGGCACAATGGACTTCCAACAGTGACTACAGAATATAAAAGTTTGAAACAGAGCTTTCTGCAAATGACATTCAGAGTAGGGAAGGATAGCCTAGGTGAATGTTTTCAATCTGTAGTTTTGAAATCAAGTTATGGGTTGAAAAAAAGAAACATTAATTGAAAGAGAAGATAAAATGTCAAAATGCACACAATATGGACATTATTTCTTGAAACTTTTTTTTAAGGACTTTATTCTAAATAATCTCTACACCCAACACGGGGCTTGAACTCACAACCTCAAGACTGAGTTGCATGCTCCACTGACTGAACCAGCCAGGCACCCCTATTTTATGAAGCTTTTGCTTCAATTATATATAAATACATATAACAAATTATATTCTAGGTCCAATATAAAATTTCTTATTTTGGCTCTTGGTGAAAAAAAATGCAAAAACACTGGCCAAAGGTATTTGGTCCCCAAAAATTCAGGGAAGAATTCACAGGAGTAATGTTTGAAATGGAGGCAATGAAGATGTATGCCTGACATCATGGACAGCTCTGAAATGGGACAGAAACTTCCTAATAATGGTATCATGGACAGTATGTACTTGACTATGGGAGTCAGGAGGCAAGAACAGGAATGGGAAAGACACTAGGGACGGGGACCAGTAACAGTCAAGGCATAGAGATGGGACAGTGCGGCTGGTTTAGGAAATGCTGAATATACCACTTAGTTTCTTAGAACAGGATGATGCAGGGCTGGAAACACAAATACAGATGGGGAGGGCCTTGGACGTTACGCCAAGGAGCTTAAGACTACCTGTGGTCTGAGGTAGTGTTTTTCTCCCAAATTGCAGATCAAGAATCAAGAACTCACATTACTGAGACCTAACCAGAGTGAGTCTGTTTGTTTTTTTAAATTAAGAACGGAGTCAGAGTGCACCATACATGAAGATGGGCAGTGTTTCATGAAACTTTTGCAATGTATCATTGAAACGATATTTCTTCCTTCCTTCCTTCCTTCCTTTTTCTTTTCTTTTTTTCTTTTCTATTATCTATTATTCTGAGTTAAGTCATCTCTATGCCTGACATGGGGTTCAAACTCACAGCCCCAAAATCAAGAGTCTCATGCTCTACCAACTGAGCCAGCATCATCAGTCTGGGTTTTGGTATAAAAGGCATTTCTTACTAAGGACTGTGATTAAAAAAAAAAAAAAAGTTTGAAAGCTACTGGTCAGAAGGAAGTCATAGAAGGCTTCTAACCAGACAAAGAAATGACACTAATGAAAAACCTGCCATTAACCTCCTAGATGACAAATCAATTCTGAACCACTTAGAGGCAATTCACCCTTCAAGGGGTTCCTGCTATCTTTTTTGTACTACATGAGAGGCTATCTTTGCAAATGGCTTCCCGAAGGCATCAAAGTACAACTACTAAGAAATACACTAGCAATCTCAATTTCTCCCTGGGCTTTTTCTTCCTTTAATTTTTTTCTTTTTGAGGGAGGGGTATCCTTAAAGAGGAGGAAGGAGGAAAATGAACTACTATAACATATTACTGTCTCACAAGGATTTCAAAGCTACCTTCAAGGAAGTAATTAAAAAAAAAAAAAGGGTTTTTTTTTGTTGGTTTTGTTTTGTTTTGTTTTGTTTTTAAGTAAACTACACCCAGTGTGGGGCTCAAACTCATGACCCTGAGATCAAGAGTTGCATTCTCCAACAACCCAGCCAGCCAGGTGCCCTGAAAAAAACCTTTTGCTTCTAAAGATTTTAATTAAACTTTTTATTTTAGGATCACAGCAGATTCACATGCAGTGTAAGACACAATACAGAGATCCCATGGACCCTTTAAGCACTCTCCCCCAATGATAACACCCTGCACAGCTACTGTACAGCGTGTCACCGGCAGGAAGCTGGTAACAATACACTCCATGATCTTATTCAATTTCCCCAGTTTACACGTACTCATGCACGTGTGTCTGTGGATTCGGTTCTATGCAATGTTATCACATGTATAGATTCATGTAATTAATCACTACCACAGTCAAATGGAGAACAGTTCCATCACAAGAATCCCTGGTACTGCCCTCTAAGAAGCCTTTTACTTTAAAGATTTTAAAGTAATCTCTACACCCAATGTGGGGTTCAAACTCACAACCCCAATATTAAGAGTCAAATACTCTACCCACTGACCCAGCCAAATCCAAATACTCTATTACCACAGAAATCTTCAAGTTCTTTACCCAGATCTAAGGCAAAAACTAGGCCCAGGGTCAACTCAAGAGTCCAGTGTATCTCACTACCCACACCGGAAGAAACATTTGAGTGACATATTTATTCTTGGTGTACCTGCCACTTAAATGATAAATATGACTAGGTACAAAAACTGCAGAAGTATGTATGTGTATATATAGATAGATAGATGGATAGATAGGCACAAAATATCAAAGGTATTATGATCACACACCTGTCAAAAATTTGTATCGGGGCACCTGGGTGGCTCAGTGGGTTAAAGCCTCTGCCTTCAGCTCAGGTCATGATTTCAGGGTCCTGGGATCGAGCTCCGCATTGGGCTCCCTGCTCGGCAGGGAGCCTGCTTCCCCCTCCCCCTCTCTGCCTGCCTCTCTGCCTACTTGTGATCTCTCTCTACCAAATAAATAAATAAAATCTTTAAAAAAATTTTTTTATATCTAAGGGGGTGGCGCTCAGTCGGTTAGGCATCTGACTCTTGATTTCAGCTCAGGTCATGATCTCAGGGTCCTGGGATCAAGCCCCACGTGAGGCTCCATGCTCAGCTGGGAGTCTCC
Source organism: Lontra canadensis (assembly GCF_010015895.1). Classification (NCBI taxonomy): domain Eukaryota; kingdom Metazoa; phylum Chordata; class Mammalia; order Carnivora; family Mustelidae; genus Lontra; species Lontra canadensis. Next base: position 6,621,180 of record NW_022631010.1, read on the forward strand.
TTGAGATTCTCTCTCCCTCTTCCACTGCCCCTACCCCCCTTGCCCACACTCTCAAATAAACATAATAAACAAATCTTTAAAAAAAATCTTTATCGGGGCGCCTGGGTGGCTCAGTGGGTTAAGCCTCTGCCTTCGGCTCAGGTCATGATCCCAGGGTCCTGGGATCGAGCCCCGCATCGGGCTCTCTGCTCAGCAGGGAGCCTGTTTCCCCTCCTCTCTCTCTCTCTCTCTCTGCCTGCCTCTCTGCCTACTTGTGATCTCTCTCTCTGTCGAATAAATAAATAAAATCTTAAAAAAAAATCTTTATCTAGGAATATGTACACATGGTAAGTTTGGGAAGTAATGGTGGCCATGCAGAAACTTAAAATATGCAACATCAGAGTGGTGGGCTACCCGTTTTTCCCTTTTGTGTGTTAAAAGTATATGTAAGTAGTTAAACAATTGGACTGGGTTCCTGGGGTTGCAGGATGACACCAGAGAGGACGGAAGGTGGATCAGAGTATTTCTGGCATCTGACAGTTCCTACAGGACTAGATGGCCAGATGGAGACAGACTTTTCTCCTCTGCTTCCCAGTATGCAGGCTGATTAAGGGAGTGCAAGGGAAGGGCTGAGAAGGGATCCAGGGGTTGGGTGATCGACCACATGGTCTATCCAGGACAGAGGGTTTTTCCAGAATGTGGAACTTTCTGTGTTAATACCAGAAAAGTTACAGGCAAACTGGGACAATTTGGTCATCCTATCTGGAAGGTTTCTATCTGCACTTCCTTGGAGCTTGAAGCAGCTAAGTAAACCTTTTAGTGGTTAAGGACTCAGAACATGGGGGTAGGGAAGTATGGAGGGATGATGCAGAAGAGAATAAGGTGACCATGACACTTTCTGAACACTTGAGCATCCATCTTCCTTTGGCCTAAAAAGAAGATGCCATAGCTGAGTTACACAACCTGATTTTTGAGTCACACGAAAATGTAATGGAAAGTAATTCTGGCAGATACACATATTTTAAAGACTAGGCTCAAACAGGTTACTGGGGAAAAAAGGGAAGAAAAGATTACCTGTCAAATAAGAGAAAAGCATTTAACCTCGAAGAGTGGGTGGAATACCAACGCACTGAGCAATTTTATAAATTGGGCACTTCAGCTTTTAAAGAAGTACAATACTTCTTATAATTTCTAAATTGAGTTACTTGTCCATCCATGAAAAAAATGTGACTTGTATTCATTTTTCTCAGAGCTGGTTAAAATGAAAGACAGCTGTCCAAGCACATCCCATACAGTGATCCACCAGTGAAAGGTGCACAGAAGACCAGGACACAGGGGTGCACCCAGAAAAAGCTTGCAGTCCTATATGCTTGGAGCACCCTTCAATGGCTTAATATGTGCAAGGCACTCTGCTAGGCACAGGCAGACACAACTTCTACTTTTAAGAAACTCACAGGTTCAAATCAAGGCACAGGTGGGTCTCTTATGAACAAAGCGTTCTAATACCATTTCCTTATCACCTTAATAGCATGGTCTGCAAAATTCTACGGGAACCCAAGCGAAGCAGCCATGTTCTCCATGTATAAACCCGACTACTGGACCTTACTGCATCTGATCTTGCCTCTCTCCTGAATGCTCAACTTATCTCCGACTACTAGACCCTTTCCTCAACATGTTAAGTCTCTTCTGCCCTCAACAGCCCATTCAAAAAATCTTGCCTTGCTACTGAGTTTTTATGTTGCTAATTTAGCAAATAAAAATAAACACTGCACACTTAGATCTGAAAATCAGATAAACAATGGATTTTCTTCTTTTAGTGCAAGAATGTCCTGTGTACTATTTGTGACATATGCTAAAAAATTATTTATTGCACATCCAGCAAACTAAGAACAGAAAGGAACTTCCTTAACATGATAAAGGGTATTCATGAAAAACCCACAGCTAATATATTCAATGGTGAAAGACTGAAAGAATCCCCCATACGATCGGGAACAAGAGAAGGATGCCTACTTTTACCACTTCTATTCAATTTCATCTAAGAAGCTCTAGCCACAGCAAGTAGGCAAGAAAAAGAAAAAGGTCTCCAAAGTGGAAAGAAAGGAGCAAAACTACCTTTATCCATAGATTATACGATCATATATACAGAAACTAGTACAGAATCAACACACACACACAAACCATTACAGCCAATAAAAGAACTAGGCAAAAATGCAGGATAAAGCATCCATTTCTAAACATTAGCAATGAGCAATTCATAAAGACATTAAGATAAAAATTCCATTTATAATGGCATTAAAAAGAATAAAAATATTTAGGAATAAATGTGACTGGGGAGGTGCAAAACTTATACACCAAAAACTACAAAGTATTGCTAAAAGTGAAAAAGATCTAAATAAATTAAAAGACATCTCCTGTTCATGGTTTAAAGACTTGGTATTGTTAAGATTGAAAGATGCTAGGGGTGCCTGGCTGTCTCCATTGGTAGAGCATGTGACTCCTGATCTCAGGGTCATGAGTTCAAGCCCCACACTGGGCATGAAGCCCTTTTTAAAAAAAAAAAAAAAAGAGAGAGAGAGAAGAAAAGTAAGATGCTAAGCATCATTAGTCACTAGGGAAATACAAATCAAAACCACAATGAGATACCACTTCATACTCACTAAGATAGCTATTTAAAAAAAAAAACCAAAGAACAGAAAATGTGTTAGGAAAGATGTGGAGAAAGTGGAATCCTAATACATTGCTTTTGGAAATGTAATATGGCACAGTCACTGTGGAAAAGTTTGGCAGGGGGCACCTGGGTGGCTCAGTCAATTAAACCTCTGCCTTGGGCTTGGGTCATAATCCCCAGGGTCCTGGGATCAAGCCCCAAGTCAGGCTCCCCCGTATTCAGTGAGGAGCCTGCTTTTCCCTCTCCTTATGTAGTTCCCCTTGCTTGTGTTCTCTCTAATAAATGAATAAAATTTTAAAAAATAATATAAAAGTTGATTCCCTAATCAACTGATCAGCAAGTCTTGCTTCTCTTCTTCCAAACATCTCTGAAACTCAGACCTTCCATTCCCATTCTGGCCCTCAGTAGCTCTCACCTGAACTCTTGCACACATTTGTGAGATATTCTCCTTAATAGATTTCATGCAGGGGCGCCTGGGTGGCTCAGTGGGTTAAAGCCTCTGCCTTCGGCTCCAGTCATGATCCCAGGCTCCAGTCATGATCCCAGGTTCCCGGGATCAAGCCCCACATCAGGCTCTCTGCTCAACAGGGAGCCTGCTTCCTCCTCCTCTCTCTCTCTGCCTGCCTCTCTGCCTACTTGTGATCTCTATCTGTCAAATAAATAAATAAAATCTTAAAAAGAAAAAAAAAAAAGATCTCATGTATCCCGACCCCCCAATCTAGTTCTATCCTTTTTAACCTAACAGTCTAAACTCCTTTAGAGGCACTCCAGCCCCTATAGACTTGGGCTCTTTAGCAAGACCCTAAGTTGTGACCCAGATCCACTCTCTCTACCCCTACCCTCTGCCTTCTTTCCACGCCAACCCTCCAGCAGTGCCCAACCACTCTAAATTCCCAGACCATACTCACTAACATTATCATCTCTGTGCCACAACTCATTCTAGGCACTGTAGAGAAATTAGTTAAGTAGACACAAAGGTCTATCTTAACTCAAAGGGCTATCTTCCAACAGGGAAACCAGTAAGTAAACAGAATAATTTCTGATACTGCTGAGTGCAGTGAGGAAAATGAAGCTGAAGATGACAGAGCACGATCAAAAGCCAACAGGGGTACTGTTTTGGCATGGGCAGGGAAGTGGACTTTGAGAGGAAACCTGAATATTGGTGGAAGGGATTCTTTTTTAAAATTCTCAGACCCCAAATGTTTACAAAGGTTACTTGTATTAATTAGCTTACATACATACAGGATCCATATACACAGAATCTATATATATAATCTCTTTAGCTTGTGGCTCTAATACGACAAACCTGAAGCCCACTAGACTTCCTAACATAATGCATTTCCTTCTTGTCTGAGCCACTTATCATGAAAAACATTCTACCTCATCATCAGATACGGGAATCGCTGGCCCGAGAGGCATTCACTTAATTCTACTCCTCTCAGTCCAACTTCAGGGAGAAAATATTTGGAGGGAAGGGTAGGGAGACAGTTTATACAAGAGAAGTAGAAATGCAGAAGAGGTGGGGCTAGAAGAGGACATTAAGCTCACTAATTCTGAAATGGCTCTTGTAAACACAAAGAACAGTAACTAAGGACAATCAACCAAATCTAAATGAGAATGAAATTTTAATATTATTTATTTATTAGATTTTATTCATTTGACAGAGAGAGGTCACAAGTAGGCAGAGAGGCAGGCAGAGAGAGAGGGGGAAGCAGGCTCCCCGCTGAGCAGAGCCCGATGCGGGGCTCAATCCCAGGACCCTGAGATCATGACCTGACCCCCAACGCAGAGGCTTAACCCACTGAGCCACCCAGATGCCCCTGAGATTTTAATTTTAAAGGGAGAAGAAAACATGCATGGGAGAAAAAAAAATCCTGAAATGTAAATGAAGTTGTAAGCGATTCTCATTTTATTTATTTATTTTTTAATTAGGCTCCACATCTAACATGGGGCTTGAACTCCCGACCCTGAGATCAAGAGTCACATCCTCCACCGATTGAGCCAGTTACATGCTCCAAGAGTCTTATTTTAAAACAAAGTATATGAAAACCATTCAAAAAAAATTGGCTTTGACAATGTCTTGACTACACTTTTATCTTAAAAATTCAAAATCATCGTGAGGTGAGGCCAGTCAAGAGAGTAAGAAAAATATGATAGGAATTACTTGGAAACAGGGCATAGTAAGAGGTTTATTAGTCACCTGCACAAATTAGCAACAACTTGTCCAACTGGGCCAGGTTACAATTAGTTCACAGTGACACTAATTTCATTCTGCCATAGACAAGAGCACAGCTACGTCTCCTCAACAGAGGATTTTATTACCAAACCCATATTCTGGCTTTTCGAATGGTCTCCCAACCTTATACAGCATGCCTCCACAGTATCTGTGAGTAACAACGTCCCTGAGAGCCCTTCAGAGAGCAGAGGAGAACACCTTCTCGTGGAGGAACATCAGCTTTTCTAAGCGAGTTCGTTTCAGGAGCGGGAGCCACTCCCAGTGGAATAACTCGACCACGTGGTACCCGAGCCGCTTCAACTGCCGCCTCTTCATATTGTGCAGCCCGAGCAGATCCCTGGAACCGTAGCAGTACTGGTTCTTGTTTGTCAACTGAATAGCCAGCTTCACTTGTGGGGCCTGCAGGCAGGCTGGGGGATGAGGGCCTGCCATCTCCATGGCCCCCAACCTGCCTGCCACACCGCCAGGGGAGCTCCCCAAATGTATGGCTGCCTTCGCTAATATCCCTGCCTGCTGCTCAGTCTTTGGCTCAGTTTCTCTCTGGAAATGTACTCTTGATTTCCCTTTTAGTAGCTGAGTCATCAAATCATCTGTAAGGCTGACTCCCACGTGCTTCAGCCTCAACTTGGCTTTATCTTCAAGTGGTACGGCTTCTTCGTTAAATGGTAATGGCTTCATGTTAACGTCAAGCTGGACCTCTAAGTCAGAAGACCGGGTATGAGGCAAAATCATATGGTGTTTGATGTACTGGGGCCCGCCCAACATGTTTTCCAGTAAAAAGAGAGCTTCTTGGAATTCAGGCTTTGAGCACATATCCCTCCTCGCTAAATTCCACAGCATTTCCGACCCCTCTTGCTGAAGGTGAGCAGTAAGACGATTGCCTCTGTAATCTAGACACTCAACGCCGACTGTACCATCAAGAGTATATAACTCCTTAGTGAGTTCGAACTTAGTTCTCTCCTGAGCTAACCTGATGAACTCTGGACTCAAAGCAAAGTTGATGAGCTCTAACGGAAAGTACTCAGAAAAGGCCAGGCCCAGCAGGCAGGTGAGCAGGTGTTCTGGGTATCGACTGAACTCAGGCATCTTTCTGTGAATCTCGTTTATCAGACTAGAATAAAACTCTTCTGTATTGGGTGGCTTATAATTCAGAGTTCCAAATGACCACAGAATCTTGGCTATGTCTTTACTTCGACAGAATGCCACCCGAGGCGGCAAAGAAGCAGCCACAGCATTCATTAGCCCTTCATCCAGGATGCGTAAGGCTGAGCAAGCAAGAGTCAGGTGCATGACACCCTGAACTCCTAGAAAAGGAATTCGCTGAGGAGCGATCTGGCCAAATTGCTTCATGAAATTTACGTGATCCACATGAGTGAAACGGAACATTTTAAGAATATTCACTAGGGCATAATTACTCAGATGCTGCATGTCAGCACAAGCCAAGTCTCCAAGTTTCCTCATGACATATTCAGAGAGACCACTGCTTGATTTGAAGAACCCCAAACAGATTGTACCAATCTCCTCTAAATTGATCGAGTCTATATACTTGAGAATCAACGATTCCAGTTTTTTCATGAGGTCTTGGGGTACCTGACGACTTTCACCTATAATATATATTAGGTGAATCAGCTGGGACAAGGATAGATCTTTCCAATGCAAATTAAGGTAACTAAAAAAGATTTTAAAAAACCGAGGTACTTTGCGGCCCAAGTGCCGCCAGAGGTCAGCCACCAAGAGAAGCTGATCTAGACTCATCTCCCACACCTTCCTGCAAAATCTGATTTCATATACATCCAGCACTGAATGGGAGCAAGGGATTCCTAAACTGACAAAGGCTTTCAAAATATTGATCAGATCTGGGACATCAAAGAGCTGTATGTTTTTCACACTCAGCTGGCAGAGCGAAGCAAAGCTGGGACTGGACAGGACTGCAGGGTGCCGCTCTGCAGGCAAAGAGCTCAGCTTACACAGATAATCAGCAATGACTTGAGGCTGGAGATTATCTTGAGAAACTGTGATTTTGTGCAAAATTAATTCACCTTCTGAAACGGAAAGGGGCTGACAAGTCTCTGATCTGTTATAGCTGTGGAGCTGGTACTCTGGTCTTAGCTGTAGGAAACCTCGGGGGTCTTCAAAGGAATCAAACACTTCTACATTGTCTTCAACAATGCCTGTGGACCCAGGGGAGCCTGGCTTCCACGTGCTGGCCTGTGAGGCAGAGACCCCGCTGGATTCCGAACCTGGAAGGGCACTGCTGGTTGTCAGGAGCCTCCGAGAAGTGGAAGTGCTAGGAATGTTCCCAGCTTTTTTGGCAGGCTCGCAGAGGCCGCTGTGTTCTGGAGGCTCCTGTCCCCTCTGCCAGGCGCTGCTTCCCACATTCCGGTATGTCACACTCTGGGTGGCACTGCAGGCAAAAGGACTGCAAAACGCTCGATATCCTAAAGGTTTTAATAACTTGAGGGTGGCTGCCATTCTGGGGTCAGTACAGATCATTCTGGCAGTCAGAACACAGTCCTCACAGGTTTGTCCAGGCAATTTCTTTACATGGTGCTGGATTAGAGCTGGACGGGGAGGCGTTCCACAGAAACTGCCTGGAAATCTTCGGCATATCGCAAGAGCCATTGGTCACAAATGACTGGGCCAGAATTGGTGCCAGATACTGAAAAAAGGGTAGATGAAGAATAAGTGGCTTCCACCTATCACAATACAAAAACGCACACATTTTAAGAAAGGGATTAAGCTACTGCTATCCACTCGAATAAGTTCCATGCTAGTAAATGCCCAAACCACAAGCCAGCATACATCAAGGATAAACTCCTTCTCCTGGATATCAAGGCATAAGGGGCCCACTTGGAGAATAAAAACATTGGTAAAAGCTTCTGTGCTGACTCCTAAAGTAAAAAGTGGGATTTGGTGTAAAGTTTAATTATGCCCACAATAACCCTCCTTGTCCCTAGGTATGAAGCTTTTGATTACAGGATTGTGTTCTCATGCTGCTCCTACACCTGTTACAAGATGCTTATTCTCCTCCCCAGGAGGCTTACCAGATATCGAATCACTATCACAGAGAAGTCACGCAATTGGTACATATATTCAAAAACTCCTTTTGGCGGGAGAAGGCAGAAGGCTGATGCCCCCTGCTCACTGTCACTTCACGGGTGGGAAGCAAAAAGCATCTCAGAGTTGGGCTGCGGGTTCAGGGCACACCAATTCACTGGCCTGCCCCACTGACATGCAAGGGAGCAGCACAGCTCTCCTCTGCAGGTGGCTATTAGCAATGTTGTCAGTGGTCAGGCATGGATTACCCTGCCTCTGAGGGGCGCAGTCCCCACTGTCCCCCGAGGTAGGAGCCATGAGGGGCTATAAAACGGACTCTGCGAAGCTCCTGTTTTCGCTAAAGGCTTTTGGCTTTCCCTACACTGGAGAAATACCAAAGCCTGACAAGCAAAACCCAGTGAGCCCTGAGCTGCCAAGATGTGGACCAGGTAGGGTTATTGCTGCACATGAGCAAGTTCTGAGGATGTCAGGGTGACTTTCTGAAATTCCTGCACAGCTCTCCTGTCAGCCCTTCCCTCCAGAGCCCACGGCAGGAGAACCATGTGGCCACAGGGCATGCCCCATGGCTTTGTTCGGGCAGTCCAGCTAAGCAGGCTTCTCTGGATGGTAGGAATGTATGCTCTGATTTCTTTGTGAACCACAGCAGAATTTTATCACACTAAATCCTTAGATACTTAGTTCTTTACCGTGGCCTGTAGACCATTCTCTCTACTATGTTTCAGTCTCTGGGTCCAGATATTACAGACCAGGGGTCGGCAAACTATGGTCCACAGGTCCAAATCTACCCTCTACATATTCTTTGGTAAAGTCTTATCTGAGCATAGCCAGGCCACATATTACGTATTGTTTATGCCTGCTTTCTCACTACAAGAGCAGAATTGAGTAACTGTGGCAGAAAATGTATGGCCTGCCTGCAAAGCATAAAATATTTACTACATGGCCCTTTATAGAAAAAGTTTGCTATAGACCATTAGTTTATTCCTATGAATGCAGATGGCCAACTTTTTAAAAATTAGAAAATATTAGAAAAGTAGTACTGAAATAACTTTTCCTTTAATAGTTAGAGATAACTAAAGATTTATGCCTCAAAACAGTCACTACAAATCTCAACCAATATTGCACTACAGGCATGGTAGGAACAAAACAGCAAGTAATAGAACTCTCCAGTTGACAGAATAGGGCTTTTTTTTTTTTTAAGATTTTTAATTTATTTTGGGGGGGGGAGGGAGGAAGAGAAGGCTTTAAAAGATTAAAAATTAAAGGTCTAATTAATTAATTTAATTACTTAAAATTTTAATTAATTAAAACTAAGGTTTAAAAGATTTAAAAAATTAAAAGATTTTTAATTTGGGGCGCCTGGGTGGCTCAGTGGGTTAAAGCCTCTGCCTTTGGCTCAGGTCATGATTCCAGGGTCCTGGGATCGAGCCCCGCATCAGGCTCTCTGCTCCATGGAGAGCCTGCTTCCTCCTCTCTCTCCGCCTGCCTCCCTGCCTACTTGTCATCTCTGTCAAATAAATAAATAAAATCTTTAAAAAAAATACAAATAAAAGATTTTTAATTTATTTAGGAGACAAGGGCAGGGGGAGAGGGAGAAAAAGAGAATGTGAGCAGGGGAAGGGGCAGAGGAAGAGGTAGAGCATCTCAAGCAGACTCTTCACTTAATGCCGCGCCCCACCTCACGACCCTGAGATCATGACTTGAGCTGAAACCAAGAGTCCAACGCTCAACTGACTAAGCCACCAGGGTGCCCCGACAGAACAGGGCTTTTAAGAAGACCTGCTTTAGAACCTGGAATCCATATTTGGCTCAACATAATTTGCAACTAAAGCCATAAACTGTCAAATCTGTAGACCTTCAACTCATCTTGAAAACTAGTTTGAAATAACAACAACAAAAGACAAAACATTTTTTTTTTTTTTTTACAAAATAACTGTGCTCTAAAGATGCCTGGCTGGCTCAGTTGGTAGTGTGTGACTCCTGATCTCAGGGGTTTTAAGTTCAAGCCCCACACTAGGTGTAGATTACTTAAAAATTAAAAATCTTAAAGAAAAACAAACCTGAATACAATTCAAATGTCCGCCCAGAAGTAGAGGGCTGGTTTACAGGGTAAGTGTGTTGTAGGGATCAACATGAGAAAAAGCACATACAAATATTCAGTGGAACAAACTGAACACGAATGAGTGCCAGCACCTAAAATATTTATATAAAAGGAAAGTAACTATATAGCGTTTTATAACTATATAACTTTTACCCCTTTTTATTGGCATTGAAACTTTTTTTTTTAAGATTTTATTTTTATTTTTTTGACAGACAGAGATCTCAAGTAGGCAGAGAGGCAGGCAGAGAGAGAGGGGGAAGCAGGCTCCCTGATGAGCAGAGAGCCCAATGCGGGGCTCGATCCCAGGACCCTGAGATCATGACCTGAGCTGAAGGCAGAGGCTTAACCCACTGAGCCACCCAGGCGCCCCTGGCATCGAAACTCTTAATACAGAAGAATATATAAATTAATTTAACAAATGCCTTTATAAATAATTTTAAAAGCACTTAATTTTAAAAGCACTAAATAACTTAAATTACTTCAATAAATACTACCTAAGAGTACTTAATGAAATTATTGTGCATGGTCCTTAAATGAACAAAAGAACCATTTCCTCGAACATCAATGTTTGAGTACTATCAATTCTGTATTTTGAATTGATTCTGTACTTTGAATTAACGTGGCTCTTTTTGATTTGCAAAAAATACAGACTAAGCCCCAAGATGGAAAAAACAACAGCCACAATCATTTTAGGGCTTCCTCTGTGCCAAGCCTAGTATACACTTTTTATTTATTTTTGTTGTTTTGTTTTTTAATTACCTTTTTTTTTTTTTTTTTTTTTTTACAGATTTTATTTATTTGAGAGAGAGAAACAGGGCAGGAGTGGTGAGGGGTGGTGGGAGGGAGAAGCAGACTCCTTGCTGAGCAGGGAACCCTACACAAGCTTGATCCCAGGACTCTGGGATGATCACCTGAGCTAAAGGCAGATGCTTAATCAAATGAGCCACCCAGGAGCCCCCAGTATACACACTTTTTAAATCTGCATTAGTTCCAATCCTTACAACCTCTCTGTAAGGTAGGTCTTATTATCTCTATATTGAGAATGAGGAAAAGGACACTTCACAAGTGCTGAAGGTTACACAGCTAAGAGATGGAGTGGGGTTTGAGATCAAAGATCGTCTGATTCCAAAATTCACATTGTGGGTGTACTCTAGACGAGAGGAGGAGTCAGATTCCATATAAAAAGGAGGGGAGGATCCTGAACAATCATAGGGTTTCCAGACATAGGGGAGCTCGAGCATTAGAACTGGATGAACTCAAAAGCCCCTCACCTCTAATAAAGGCAAACCTCGGAGGTAATGTTGTTTGGTTCCAGATCACTACAATAAAGTGAGTGCTGCGATAAAGTGAGTCAAAGGAATTTCCTGATTTCCCAGTGCACATAGTTATGCTTACACCATACCATAGTCTGTCAAATGTGCAACAACATTATGTCTAAAAAACACCAGACATATCTTAATTATAAAATACTACTAAAAAATGCTAACCATCATCTGAGCTTACAGCAAGTCATAACCACAGATCACACATCACCATAACAAATAAATAATAATGAACAACATCTGAAATATTGCAAGAATTACCAAAATGTGACATGGAGATAGGAAGTGAGGAAATGCTGTTGGAAAAATGGTACCAACAGACTTGTTCGACCTTCATAAACCTTCAACTTCTCATACACCTTCAACTTGTAAAAAACGCTCTCTCTGTGAAATGCAATAAAGTGCAAAATGAGCTATGTCTGTCGTCTAGGATCCACGCTATCACTATGGTTTGTTTATACCACTTACGAAAAGAATATAGAGAAGACCTCAAAGACCAAAATCTACAGAGAGGAATGGATTTACAAGATATCCCCTCATCAAGGGAAGAAAAAGTAACACAACTGAAGACCTGAAAGTCAGCAGGAGAGATAAGGGATCCCGAATCTCAACACAGGAGAGAAGCAAAAGGAAACCCCGGGATAATGATGAAGATCCCAAGACTGGAACTGTGAGCAGACATAAAGTTCCTGCCAGAGGAAGTAAATATTACCAAGGAGAGGAGATTTATACTTCTGAGGAATAATCTGGGGATGGACAAGCAATTGGTAGACAGAAAACAAAGCCAGTAACAATAGTGACAAAAATTATTAACTCCGGGAAAACAAAAGTTGTGTAAGACAGAAAATTTTATATTATGCTCCCTACTCAGTTATGAATATTTACATAATCTTATTGCTATAAACCCTGAAGATCAGCTTAACCAAAAACTATAAGCAAACTATATATGGAAGATGCAAGGAGGAGAAGAAGAACGGGGGACTGGGTAGTGACGCCCAGAGCCACAAAACCCCTAATAAAGAAGCCAAAGATTTTATAGATATAGATACTTCCTAGAAATCAAGAAACAGCGACACAATTATTTAGAAATATAGTGATAAATGTCAAAAGAAACAGAGTAGAAAGTACCTCCACAGAAGAAAAAAGGAGGGGGAAAGAAGGAATTAATATTTAGTGTTGTAAGTTCCATCAAACTATTGGACTGTGTAAACCATGTCCAACTTTGACAAAAATTAAATTTGCCAAATGCATGTACTAACAGGAAATTAAGGTATTTTTCGAGAAGACAATCAGTGCTCGAAGAAAGTAACCTTACGTTCTAAGGAAAATGTTGAAAAGCTTTTCTAGTCTAAGCAATTCCAACTGTCTACAAAACTTCTTTAAGGATGCCCAGCAACAGAAATGACAAAATAAAGAATCGTAGAAGCATGCAAAGCCAACTGCAAATGGCAAATAGGAGGTACTTACCTTTTCACCATGCAACTTTTAGCATAACTGTATAGACACTGTATTTACATACATAGGTCTGAAATATAATCACTTTAGAAGTCTGGTCTTGAGTACTGTGGAAGGAAAGGAAAGGAAAGAAACGAAGGGAAGATACAGAAGCAATAAAGCAGAACAGTAAGGAGAAAAGGCACGGCAAAGGAGATGTTCTCCTTTGTCCAAACAGAAAACACAGCTGAGTTAGTTAGTTCTTCTTTCCTTAAGAACTCCCAGAGAATCGGTAAGAAAGATGGAAAGGGAATACTTTGAGATCCCCAGTCCGTACCTACTGATGCCTTCTCTAGAGGTTCAAAGACATGCGACATCAGCACAAAGCTCCTTTCTTAGTTTAAATGTATAAACTTAACTATCTGTACATCCTCCTCCTCATCTCCTCTTTAGGGGTCCTAACAAACCAGAATGAAGCCTCAGAGACCCCTGGCACTACCCAACCACCCTGAGCAATGGAATTTCGTAGGAGTGAAGACTCTTTCTTACCTTTCTACCTTCCAGGTACAGGTCTGAGCAAAGCCAAATAGTTTCACTTAAACTATAATCCAGAAGTTAGAGGAAGGGAGCCCATCGGAGGAAGACAGCCATGGTAACTGTAGGTTAAGTCTATGATACTCTCAGCATATTCAATTCACCAGTTACTGGATCTCCTCTCTGAATTCTGATTTCTGTCCTTTTGCTACAAAGGTTTAACCCCTCATGTCCTCATAAAATAGCCACAAATAAATGGATACTTCAAATTCTAATCTTGTCTTAGCAAAAAAATTGTTGAGTAACCGAGAATTAAAACAAAAAACTAAATTTCTCCAGGTGTTGAGAGTCTACCAAGCTTTAATGCCCCTGGTGAGGGCTTAGAGACTGACCTAAGGACCCTTAGCTGTTAATGCAAATGCTAACTGGGCTAGACTCTTCTGTGCTTCAGTTTCCACATAGGAGCAGAGACTACAAAAGAGGGATCTACTACTATGAAGGTCAAACACTAGTGCTAAAGTGTTTGGGTCAAGATAAGTATCACCTAGAGTTAAGCCAAACCAAAACCAAGTCTAACAGCCCATCCCCTCCACTTTGTTCCAGTTTCCACTTTCTTTTCTTTTTTTTTTTTTAAGAGAGGGAGAGAGAAAGAATCTTAGGCAGGCTCCACACCCAGCACAAAGCTCCACTGAGGCTAGATCTCACAACCCTGAGATTAGGACCTGAGCAGATAGCAAGAGTTAGACACTTGACTAAGCCACCAATGCGCCCTCTAGTTTCCATTCTTATTGGAGAAAACAGCACGTCACAATTAACTGTGAAACTTTTTTTTTTCCCCCAGCTTATATAGCCCTCTCCTCCCCTTCTCTAAGCCTCTGCTATTCCTCTATCAGAATGGCAAGAAGCGCCTGGGTAGAAACAGTCTGACAAGACCCCACAGATGATTTTGTTAGAGCCACTGCTCTTAAAGGATTCACAACGCTTTATCTAGAAAATCTCCGGGTTTAACAACAGAGAGCAGGCACTCATAACCTCTCAGACAGTGAGAGTGGAGCTACCAAATCCTTGCAAGTAAAGAGAAATATCTGCATCCAAAGTCATGTCAACTGGCCAACTCAACCCAGTACTTGGTTTTAATCTATTCTAGGTTTGCAAGGCTGAGCAGTACAATTTTTCAGACAGCTGAAGGGGAAACTTCAGAATTCTCTAATATAAAAGTTGACTTATTTGCATGATGAATGACAAGACCCTGCTGGGAATCAGAAAAGTAACCCAATGAACAGGGAAGAAAATCATACAGTCAAATAAACTAGGCCTGCACACTGCCAAAGGCCTCACTTTCTCCGCTGTAACACTGAGTCTTCAGATTTTTATTTTGGTCTACTAGACAGTAGTGAACTCATCCCAGAGCTTGCCTGAGGCCATTCAGAGCAGTGAGTTGTAGAATCCAGTTCTGGAGAAGCCACTGTTCTTACTATCCACAAAATGTGAGCAAAGTGCAGAAAACGGGAATTAACATGCCAGCTGCAACAAATGACTAGAGCACGGAGCACCAGACACATTTAGGAACACCTAAAGCGCTTGGCTACCAGCTCCATAGGATGAAGCACTATTCAAGGTTTACAGTGAGTGAGCAGTGAAGCCTAGTTTGAGTGAGTGGATGAGTAACTGGTATAAAGAGGGCCCAAGGCTCCCTGAGTCAGGACAGAAGAGCTGTGTCATGATTTGCACAGAAAGAGAAAGGGCAATTATTTTTATCTCTGGAGAGAAAAGGGAGGAAGACATCAATAATACCCTTAGTTAGGTCTGGGCAACCAGAAACCGTCTGTTAAAAATGGGGAATAGGTATACATCGTATTGATATTTACTCAAGACTCAAGTTGACCCAGTGCTAAGCAAAATACTGTAGGATTTTGAGGCTCAAATTGTGGCCTGCGGAGCAGCGGAATCAGCCTCACCTGGAAGCTGGTCAAGAATGCATAACCTCGGACCCTACCCCAGACCTACATCCCCAAATCTCCAGATCCCCAAGTGATTAGCACGCACGTGAAAGTGTGATAAGGAGTGCGGCAAAGCACCTCGCTGCATTCCGCCAACAGCCCTGCGAGGCAGGCAGTTGTTATCTCCGTCTCCCAGAGGAAAAGTCAAGGTTCACACGAACCGTCTGCCCAAGGTCACAGAACTCTGAAGTGGCGGGGTCGCCGAGATGCTGCCTAAAGCGGGCCTGCGAAAGGAGTCCGCAGCCGGGCCCAGAAGCGCGGAGTCCGACCTCGACGCGCCCGGCCCTGCGCCGCCCAGGACGGGAGAGGCTGGCCAAGGGCCAGGTGGGTAAGGAGAGGCCGCCACGACCTCCTCCCCGGCAGTCGCCACTCACCTGAGCCTGGCGAACGCGGGCGCCGCAACACCAGACCCCGGATCCCCGTGCCACCACGACTACTCCAGCAACACCCGTACCTCAGAGCCCCACTTCCGGCCAACTGCCCGCTACTTCCGCCTGCTGCGCTAGTGACGGATGCCGCCGAGGCTCAAAAGACCTGTCAGCGTTTTCCAAGGACGTTTTCCAGTGGAGGACCTTGCTAAGAGGACGCGGAAGTCTAGGACCTGCGGAGGGGGGAACAGCGCCGTGGATGGACCGCTCTGGAAGTCGCTAAATAGGCTAGATACTGGTTCGAATCCCAGACCGCCACTCAGGCTTTTATTGCCTTGGAGAAGTGACATTAATTATCTAAGCCTAGTTTCTCAACCGTATAGTGAGGATAATCACGCATCTATAATAGAGATGCATCTATGAAGTGCTCTCAGGAGAAGAGTTAGTGATGGATAGCCGAGCCTGTTAGGAGAAATGCATGTGAGGAGTTGGAGCTGGAGGAGGCTTGTGCTATGGCTGCTGAGCGAGGGTCATCATTAATCTCCCTGAGAGGGCTTACACGTGAGCGGCTATCAGCAACTAAGCAAGGGAGAGATCCTCCAGGAGGGCCTGGTCCCAGACTGCTGTTCTGGGGGAAACTTGAGCACTGCCAGTTGGAGTTTGTCATACCTTGTCAGTGCCTTGGTTGCGGGTCCACCTACCCTAAGTGCTGCGAGGGAGACTTGAGAACTGACGCTCCTTCCAGGGCACCTCCATCTTGTCAGGGAGACAAAAACCAATGCAGGGAGGACACTTCAAGGAGGAGCAAGCCTGGCATCCCAATTCCTGAGCTCTGCACAGGGCAGTTTTTCTGAAAATCTCACTTGGGCCAGACCAGAGCAGACATTCCTAGTGGCTGATTATGACTCTCTTTGCGAGAAGAACCCAGAAAAAGCAGAGAGCCCATCCCCAGGAGATGAACCGTATTGCTCCTAGGCAGCCATGACAATCCTGTTCTTTGCCAAATAGTCAATTTCCCAGCCTCCCCCAAAATAAGAAGAGGATGCAACTCAGTTCTGGCCAACAACATTTAAGGAGAAATGGACTAGTAGGATTCTGGGAAAGCTTTTACCTTCATGATAAAGTAGTGTGGCCTCCGTCTCTTGTGGAGCTGTGGCAGCCACCTTGTGGCACTGAGGGAACTACATGCTAAGGATGGGAGAGTAGAATGAAGTCTTATGTCCTTGAAGAACCAATACTTATGATGGGATGCTTGTGACCAGAATTGTCAGGTGAGAAAAAATAAACCACTCTTTAAGATCTTGTAAATATGGTTGTTACTTGTAGTGGGGTGCATTGCATTGCATTGCATTCTTGAGTCGGGGAGGGGGGCTTTGTGAAGATGACAGAGGCAGTTACATAAAGGACAGCGCTTACGCACAAAGGACAGTTCCCTGCTCACAGCATTCTTGGGTCCATTCTGCCTTTGGGGCTTCACCACTGATAACAACCTTGTTCTCAACCTTTGTGTTTTTGTCTTCTGCCCTCAAATATTGGCCAGTCACTGTAAGGTGGCTCAGGATACCACATCTAGCTGTCTTGCCTTCCAGCCAGCAGCCTGGTGTCCAGATGCTGAGTTAGAACCACCTTGAAACCCTTCAGGGTGACAATCTGAGCTGAAGAGAAAGCCCCATCGAGCAGAAACTTGGATCCACTCCTCCTGGGCAACATGGAGGAACTTGGGCTTTGGGCCAACCTTCTCGCATGGCCCAATGAGCACCTCCAGCCTCATACCTCCTCCCAAGAAATGTTTACTCCAGCTTTGACCTCCACACCCTCCTCACCTAGGCTTCACCTCCCCAACCTACAAAGACACAAGCAGGCCAAAGAATGCCACTCAAGAGGCTTTCTCCATTTTATTTCTTTGGGAAAAGAAAACGAAGTCTTTCCATCACATATGGTAGATATATATTTATATATATTTATATATAATTTCTTTTGTGTTTGGAAGTCCCAAAGCTGAGTCTGTTCATATTTTTTTCTATTTTTTTTTTTTTTTCCTACTAATGCCTTCTCTTCCCCCTGCCCCTCTGGCCCAGGCCCAGGTTCTGGGGCAGGTACAGTGAGGGGTGAGTAGAATGGGCAGTGATTGCCAGATGGCCCCCCCCACCCAGCTCAGAGATCTGGTGAGGGTCACCTGGAAGGGGCTGTGCAGAGGGATAGAGGCCACACAGAGGGGCACTCTTGTTTTTGTGGGGGATGCACAGCTCATTAAACAGTCACCAGTCATGGGAGGAGGCTGGTCAGGGGTTGGGGAACTTGCTCACAGTAGTTGCCAGCTCTCTCCACCCTGCCCTCCAAACCGAGTCTTGGGGGGTGGGAGGAAGAGAGTGAAAAGAGAGAAATACAAGGGCTGAGGGCCAAGCCTCCTCTAATTTTTATTGCTGGTGAATTAGAAATTTGCCTTTCCCTTCCTATCTTAGGAAGATAGACTCAGGATGCTGAGAGGAGGAGGGACATGACAGTGCTGTCCCAACCCCCACTGATGGCCATGCCAGGCCCACCTTGGGCAAACACTGGGCTACCTTGAGGTCCTGGGAACTCAGGGGTCAGTGTTCCTCTCAGGTAGCCTTGTCCTTCAAGGGCAATCACAACCATCCTCCCTCGCCCCCCCAAACAAAGGCCTCTGGCTCAGGCTTGGGCCCATTGGAGCTTGGAAGTGGGCAGTGCACCAAAGATCAAGCAGAATTTTCTACTGGAAGAAAAGGTGAGGTTGGGGGAAGAGGTGGCCTAGGACAATGATGTTCTTAGCGTGAAAGCAGAGGGAGGCTGGGGGAATCGAGTGGGAAAAGACACAGGGAGACATCACAGACACTCATATGACCTCAGAAACCGGGTGAGGGGAGTGCCTGAGAGGCAGGTAGCACTTAATAGCTGTAGTTAGAGCCAGACAGTGGCCCTGGGTGTGGGGTAAGCCAAGCAGATGGGGCTATCACCCTGTGGGGTCCTGGCCAGAAGGGTGGGGTAGAGCTAAGAAGCCTCCAGGTGACTCTTCCCAAGAACAGGAGAGCAGATCTTCCCTGGGCACTGAGTCTCCACCCCCAGCCTTCCCTATGGCCGGCCCCTGATATGTACATAGGGACATATACTCAGGACCAGGCCAGGCTCCAAGGCCTGAGCCCAAGAGACCTTGGGGGGAGGGGCTGGGCAGGTAGCCCTCTCAACCACATACAGGCTATCTGCTCCCACTTGTCCTGTCAATCTGCCCAGGGAGGGATAATAGGACAGGAAGGAGAGAGGCCAGGAGCCCAAGGTCTGTCAGCTTTGGCAGACCCCATGCAGACCCCCTCAGGCTACATGACCTCTGAAGTGACCACACAGAGCATCACCAGACACCGGGGTGGCCAACAGTAGCCACCCAGACCTACCCAGGGGCTGGGGCACCTCAGGGCACTACAGGCCTGCTGCCTCCCATCTCCAGCAAAACAGCGCCAAGACGGGGAGCAGGGGGCTCCCCCGCTGCCTGGGCCCCTCAATTCCCACACATGCCTCCCTCTCTCCCCTCCTTGGGAGGAGGGTCCAAAGGGGCTGCCCAGAGGGCCAGTGGTAGAGCCCCAAGGGCACCCCGTGCGGGGAGGGGAGGGACCTGGTCACAGCTGCTTTGAGAACCTCTTTGGTCTGGGGACATGGGAGACATGGGGAAGAGACATGGCAGGGAAGGGACACTGGGGACTCTGGCCTTTGACAAGGGCACTTGTCAAAAGGCCACATGCCCAGGTAGGGGATCAGATTTCCGTGGACTCAATGCGCTCGAGGCGGGAGGGTGTCCAGGCTTTCTTCTCCTCGCCGTGTTGTGGGGTGGGTGTGCTGGCCCCCCCAGCTGACCCGCGCTCCCGCAACCGCCGCTCCAGCTGCTGGTTGCGCTGGTACATCTCCACGTAACTCAGCTGCAGTTGCTTCTGGTACTCGATGACCTTCTCCTTCTCCTCCAGCCACACGCGGCGCTCCTCCGCGAAGCTGGCGCCCTGGCGCTCCCGGGCTCGCCGCTCAGCCGCCAGCTCGGCCTGCAGCCGCCCCACCTCCCGCCGCAGGGCCCGCGTCCCGCTCTCCCCGCCAGCATCCACCTCCCCGTCCAAGGAAACCAACGAGGCGGCGGCGGCCACCCCGGCCTGCCGGCGCATCTTGGCCTCGTCGCTCTCGCACGTGGCCAGGGCATCCTGGGGCTCGGCAGGGTCCACCGGGGTCAGGGCGGGCTTGAGGCACGCCGCGGGCAGCTCCGCCTCACTCAACTCCAGGCTGGCCTGCTTGCTGCCGAAGGAGTCCCTCAGGCTGAGCAGCTGCTCCTCCTTCTCTCGCAGCGAGGCCCGGCCCTCCCGCAGCTGCGAGCGCAGCCCCACGATCTCACTCAGCTTCTGGGACACGTCCGCCTGCGAGTCCTTCAGCTGCTGCTTCAGGAGGGAGATCTCCCCTGCCTTCTGGCACACCTGGGCAGGGGCAGGGACGAAGAGGACCAGGGTCAAGGCAGAGCCCCACGGCCGGGCACCCCAGCCCCAGGCCCCAGTATCCCCAGAAGCCAGGTTAACTCGTGGGTCACACAGGAACAACCCAGCGGGCCCTCCTTGGACTCAGGACACATGTGGCTAATCTCACACAGACCCCCGGGCCACTCTGGCCCTCACAGACCCTCATCTGTTCTGTCCCCCTCCCCTTCACTCCCCTGTGACAGTGGGCCACAGCTCTGGGTTTCTCCAGAGTGACAGAAGGAGGGAGACTCAGAAAGAGAAAGCCCAAGCCCCCTGCCCGCACCTCCCACTTAGTTTCCTCCATCCGGGGCAGGAAGTCAGCCTGCTCCTTCTGGCAGGCGGCCACCTTGTCCTCAAGCTCTTCCCGCTGCCGCATCAGCCGGGCTGCCTCCTCCTGCAGCTGCTTCTTGTCCTGCTGCAGCCGCAGCACCTGCAGCTGGAGGCCCTGCTGGGCGCGCTGGGCGCGGCGGGCCACCTGCTGCAGCTTCCCGCTGCAACCCTGCCGCAGCTCTGCCAGCTCACGCTCCCATGCCTTCTGCCGCTCCTCCAGCACCTGGGCCACCGCCGCCTCGCTCTGCTCCAGGCTCCGTCGCAGAGCTGCCACCTCCTGTTCCTTCTCCCACAGCCGCTCCTCGAGCTCCTGGATCAGAGCACTGGGCGAGGGTGGTGAGCACGCCGCGAACGGCAGGCCTCCACCTCCGCCCTCCCCCGAGCCCAGGTGGCCTGGCCGCCCCATGGAGGAGGACGACCCACTCTTGCTGGAGGCCCGCCCACTGTCAGAGGTTCCTAGGTCCTGGTAGCCCGAACCACCCCCGCCGCTGCCGCTGCTTCCGCTGCCGTAGGTGGCAGTGCCAATGCGGTTGATGTGGCTGGTGGAGGCACTGAGGGGCGCCAGGTGCTGGCTGTAGCTGGAGCTGTAGGTGGGCAGGCTTGTGAGTGAGTTCCTGCCCGAGTCGGAGAGGCCGCCCCCACCCCCGCCCGATGGGGTCATGGTCCGAGACTTGTCCAGTCCACCCTTGAGACCACCAGGGCCCTGTCGTCCCTCGGGAGTACCATTAGTCTGCGGGGGACACAAGTTCTGCATGGAGTGGAAGTTCTTGGGTACAACAGGCTTGAAGGCCGAAGGCCTAACTAGCGGCTCTGAGCACTGAGTAAAAAGCAAGCAAGGGGGGAGCAGGTATCAGAATGTGGCCTTAACCCAGGCCCCTCCTCTTCCCTCTAGCTGAGAGAAGTTCAGCCTCACCCCCTATTAATCTCCATCCTGGAAGTCCCTCCCAGCTGGGTCTCCACCTCATGGCCAAGTCTCTACCTGGAACCACCAGCTAGACTTGGCCCCCAGGACCCCACCCCGTGACTCCCCAGCCCAACCTCCAGGGCCCACACCTTACCTTCCTCTCTGAACTACCCCCCCCCCCCCCGCCGAGAAAGGCCCTAAGGACTGACCTGGTCTAGCTTGCCAGAGGTGGCCAAGAGCTTAGGTGGATGGCTGGGCTCGCGATACTGTGGTGGGGCCTTGTCGCTGCTGCCGCTGCTGCTACTGCCACCACTGCTGCCCACCACGTTGCCGCAGACATCAGTGTGGTCGCTGCCCCGCAGCTCGCCATTGAGGTAGAGGGAGTTGGCGAGAGCCTTGTCTTCTGAGGGGTAACGGCCTGGCCTCTCCCTGCCGGCCCCGCCACCGCTGTTTCGGGGGCCGGGGAAGCTGCCCTGGCTGCCCCCACCCCCCGTGCGGGTGCCCACGCTCTTCATGGCGAACTCCTGGGCGTGGGCCACCCCACTGCCCACACTGCCCATGGCCAGCCGAGGGTCTGGGGGTCCGAGCTCAGAGGGCCGAGGGGCAAAGGCCAGGAGAGGATCCCGCCCTGGGTCAGCGCGCACAGGCAGTGTCTCCAGCTTCGCCATGACTAAGCCAGGGGGGCACTGTGGGCACAGGGGGGAAGGCAAATATAGGTCAGCCCCACCCCCACCACCCCAGCAGAGTCAGCCCGAGCAGCACTTGCACCCAGCCCTTCAGTGTCCCTTCCTTATAATGGACACAAGAGTTCCCAGACTCCCAGGATGGAGGAACGGGGCTGGAGTAAGAATGACAGCCTGGTAATGGGTTGCCCTGATCGTGTCCAAACCCCAGGGCACCATGCACATACCCTCCCAGCTTTGCTCAGCTCAGCATTCCACCCCTCAGCTCCTGCCTCAACCCCACATCCTCCATGAGCCCCAACTCCCCACTGCAACCCCCAAAACTTAGGCACTCTTTACCCTGGGTTTGAATCCCTATAACCCAACCTTATGGGCTGGACAGACAGGGTTGGAAGGGTACAACAATACTTGAATTCAATAGGGAACCTCAGAAATTAAGGGAAGGCGAGAATCCACCCCTAACCAAATCTTCTGAGTAGGGGTCTTTCCCAGCCCCCTAACCTAGGGTGTTGCAGTCAAGGGCAGAAGTGGAGGCTCACTACCAGCGCAGGCTCCTCTCCTTGCCTTTCCAAGGGGGTGGGGGGCCGACGGGTCCTCAAGCCTGGGACCCTCCGAGGCCCGGTCTGCAGGGGCCATGTGCCTCACTCTCGCAGTCGGGGCTCGGCCCGAACCGGCTGGGCGACTTTGGACGGGCCGACTGAGCCATCCCGGACTGCAGTTTTCTCCTCTGCGAAATGGGAGGAATGAAGGACCTACCTCATGCAGCTGCCGAGCGCCGGGCGCCCCGAGGCGACGGGCGCGGGAGGGACGGGAGTCTTGTCGGGGGAGGGGGTGGGTGCCGCCGCGCGCCCCTGGGTCGCATGTGGGCGCCACCTCGGGCACGCCCCGCCCCCCCACGGACGGCTGGGGACCGTGGCCGTAGAGCGTAGCGAGGGGACCTTCCGGAGGTCTTCCCAACTCTGCCGCACGAGGGGCCCCTTCCCCACGGTCAGTACCTCTGCAGAAGCCCGGGTGCTGGCTGAGGCTGGGACAGAGGACGCGGTGTCACCAGCTGCGGCCGCTGGCAGTGCCTCGCTCTCAGTCCCCGTTTCCCACAGGTGGGCGGGGCGATGGGCGGGGCTTCCGTCCCCAGCTGCGCCCGCAGGGGATTCCGCGCCTCCCATCCGCTCTAAGAATTCCCTGCCACCGGGAAGACTTCCTGGATTACCCCCTTCCCCCGTTCCCTTTGGACCTTGAACCGTGAAGTCCTCTGAGCCCTTCCATGAGCGCGCTCCCCCCATCCCCCAAGGCCAGCCCACAAGAGCAGGAGGAGCAGCGCAGGCATGCAGACAGGGCCTCGGGTTACCTGTGCTCATAGAGGCCCCACTTCCTGGTTCCTTTGTCTCAAATCCACACCGGGGAACACCTGCCCTAGAGATCTGCATAATCTGGCGGGGCCAAGGCACCAGGCAGTGCTAGTCGTGGAGGCAGGCCCTCAGAACCAAATCCACTTTCCCCCAAGGAGCCCTACTTCTCTACCAAGGTGAAGGGGTCCGGGCGGCACTCCATGACCCTCCAGTGCCCCTCAGACTATCTTCTAGCCAGGTGCCCATTCTGGTGCTGCGTCCTTCCTATTAGACCCCGACCTGGGGAACCTGACAAAACTCTTGTCCTTCAGGAGTCTTTTGGCCACCACACCTGGAATTACAGCCCTAAGTGTTTGGAAACTTCACCACCAAGCCAGGCCCCACTGCCTTTGTAAAATTCCATTCTCTCAGCATCTGTCCACCCAGGGGTGGAGAACAGCACTCTACCACCTTCCTCCCATGAGCCAGTCTATCCCCACATACACGGCTGAGTCTAGGCTGAGGCAAGAGAGGAACCTAGTGCAGAATTTCAGCGCAGTGTCACCAAGTGCAAGACCCTGAGAGAGAGTGCCTCTCAGGCCCCCCTCTAGACCCTGCTCTGCCTCTGCTCCCCACACACTCCAGCCCAGTTACCCCTCAATCCCCAAATCCCCTTCCCACCCTTAAGCATGACCCCTTTCTCAGCATCCTTGGGTGCAATGTATGGAGGAACTGAGGACTGGGAGGATGAAGGCTGAGTGGCCTGAGGCTTGAAACTAGTGCCAAGGCCTGGGCGGGGTCTGGGAGGAAGAACTGACAAAACTTCACAGAGATGGGGTTCGGGGTGGGGGTAAGGGAGGAATCCAAGCTGGGGAACCAGGGTGGGTGTGACACCCTTAACAAAACAGGGTGAGATGTTTAGGGGAAATAGGTACTTTGGGAAAGACCACACAGAGACCTCTTTCACAGTGGGTGGAAAGAGACTGCGATGATTAGCATTTGAGGGTATATGGGCGGGGCCCCACACGGAGGGAAGGTGGCAGGGCCCCAGAAGCCTGGGAGGCAGCCTGGATGCAAGAAAGAGGCCAGAAGAAGGCAGGCCCTGGAGAACAAGCTGGGGGGCTTCCAGAATGTCGGAGCAGCTTCCAGTGTGAGAAAGGGGCCAGGTAAAGTCGGGATTGGAGAGTGTATCCTAGATCTGGCAGGTGGAAACCTCACTGTAAGAGAATGGCTTCAGAAAAGGGGTGCATGGCCAAGCCAGGCTACAAGGGTGGTTGGGTCTGGAGGGAAAGATGGGAGAGTTCCCTAGTGAAGGAGGAGGCCTGAGAAGGCAATAACTTAAGGTCTTTGGGATCCAAAGGCACTTTTTCTAATTTTAAATTAAGCATTCTAGAAACCTGAGTATGTTGCTATGCTGAAGGAAGATGCCAACAGTGAGATGAGCTAGGCAAGAGGGTTCCACCAGATGCCTGGATGTGGGCAAGAGCAAACCTCAGAAGTGATCATGTTGATCACCAGAGTAACAGGGGACAGTGTTTGGTAGGGTGCTTTCTGAGATGCAGGGTACAGTACAAACATGCGGTACTACCTTCTCTGATCCACAAAAGGAGGATCTGACCACAGGTTGAAGCTTCTCATAGGCTACTCTGTGCCACTGTTGCCCTGGGATGTGTGTGGTTCCCAGACAAGCTCAATGCCCAGAGTCCTAGATGGAAATGAGGTGTTCCCAGGAATGTCTCCTGGGACCATCTCCTGCTCTACCTGGGGAGTCCTTGACTGTCAACCCACAGCAGCTCTCCCTGGAGCCTCATTCCCCAAAGATTGTCTTGCCATAATTCTAACCTGTCATGATCAATCCTGTGCAAGCGTTTCCTGCCCCTTGTTTCTTTGAGTCTGGGCCACTGCAGCTTCTTTTCTCAAAACCCCACCAGGGAGCTGGCAGGACGAAGAGCATTTGTTCCCTGATAGGCAGAAACTGAGCCCGGGGTGGGGGGGCGGATTTGAGCTTCATATATGGGCTGGGGTCCTGAACTGGTCCAGGGGGCTGAGCATGGTCCACATAGGCGGCCTCAAGGCATCAGCCCAACAACCTGAGATGACAGCCTGTTGCCCAACTCTGCCACTATCTCTGCACCATCAGCCTTCAGTGCCTGGGACATTATGCAGAGTACTGATGGTCATAAAGCGGTCAAATGAATTGTACCCGGGCTCTACATGGGCAGGTCCCTCCAACCCACAGTGACCACTCAACTCCTCCTTCCCTGTGTCACTCCCAAAGCTAAGAACACTCCACCCTTCTCTTGTGGTCTCAGAGGCCCTATACCAGCCCATTCGCCCCCTAAAGCTTTCAGTAGCCCCTCTTGCCAGCACCCTTACTGGAGGGTCCTCGCTGGCCTTTCCCCCCCTGCACTCCCTCCCACACACAGCTGTTAGGGGACTCTTTCTAAAAGGCAAAGCTGATCTTGTCCCTGCTTTGCCCAGATTCTTCCATGAGCAGCACCAAGAACAGTTGACACGAGTTCTGGAGGCATCAGCTCAAGTGCAAATCCCAGCTGAACTGATTAGGGGTGAATGAATGCAGGTTACTTCACCAAGGGTTCTCACACCTACCTTACAGGGATTTTAAGAAGTAAATGTATTGTGGGTAAAAGGCCTTGCATTCCTCTCAGTCCCCAGAACAAGAGCAGAGCTTGCAGTGGGCCTCCAAGGCATCTTCCGCTGACCATCCTGTTTCTCCTGACCTGAGCTCCTCTCTGCTCCACACAAAATCTCTTCCCAGCTCTCTATGCCCACCTTGCATCCTTCAAGGACCAATCCAAATGCTGCCTCCCAGGAGAGCTTCCCCGATAGCCGCTGGAGAGCAGGGGCTTGGGAGCACTTGGCTCAGGCTACTCCAGGGAGATTTCACTCTGAGGCTTCCCCAGGGGTTGGCCTGGGGTTGCCCTGGGGGCACAGATGGCAGAGTCCTGGGGGGGGGTCTCTGGGCCTAGACCTCGAGGAGATGCAGAGAGAATGCTGTGGGAATGCTCGTTATGAGCAATGCGAAGAGGCAGTGAATCTGGACAGGAAAATCAGGAAGGGCTTCCTGGAAGAAGGGCTGAGGGAGAATGGGGACTGAGGGTACTATAGGGCTTTTGGGGTGCAGAGGTCTTCAGAACTTCTTGGTTGGGATGTGTGAGAGGAGATCCACCTTCTCTTGGTGTCAACGGGGGAAGGGAGCCATCTCCTAGATCCTGGCTCTGGTGAAGCTGGTGTTTAAGGACTGAGGGGGCTGACAGCGCCCCCCCTACCCCAGCACACACACGCGCGCACACACGAGCTTTCGCGCAGGGGAGTGGGGGTGTTCGCCATTCACCAGCAGTCCACGGCCCGCAGCGCCAGTAGATAGAGACCCTGGCCACGAGCTGTCCTGAGGAGGTGCCCAAGGGTCTCTGTGGTGCAGGAAATACCTCTCGCATCTTCCCTAGCTCCCTACCAGCGCGTGTGGCCCCGGGGGGCGGGGCGCAGAGGGAAGAGGTGACATAATCCGGGCCGCACCCCCTCCGGCCGCCACCTCCCCCCAGGCCTGGTGAAGCATCCATGACATCATCGGCCTTATCTCCACTCCCCTCCCCCGCCCCGGGACCCCAGCAGCGGGACGCACCCCCTCCCCAGCTCCGGGTCCGGCAGGACGAGCGTCGCAGTGCAGCGGGCACGGCTACAGGTCGGAGCCGGGAGGGGTGCCGCGGTGGGCCGGCCTCACTTACTCGCTGCCTCAGGGTCCAGCGCGGGGTCCTCGGAGCGGGCACCACCGTCCCGGCTCGCTGGCGCAGCCCGAAGCCCGCCCGGCGGGGCGCGCGGCGCGGGCCCGGCTCGGCTCCGCGCCCCTCCCGCTCCCCGCCCGGGCCCCGCCCACCCGCGGCTGCGGCAAACGCGGGCCCGCCCTCCGGCCACGCCCCCCAGGGCCGCCAATCCCCAGGCTGGGGCGGGGCGCAGCGCCTTAACCCTTTTGCAGCTGCGTCGGGGTTCGCGCGTGGGACCCCTCTATCTCACCCTCTCCAGGGCTGCGTAAGTCGGTCCGAGGCCCTCTGCTCGTTGCCTGTTACCCACCCCCAAACCCCTTGGGTTCACCCCCCAGGCTCTGATCTCCAATAAATCCAGTGGGACCGCGCCCTCCGCCACTTCTTTGGCAATTGGGAGGAGCCTCTCCGGTTTGGGGAAGGGGCTCTCGATGTGGACCCCGACCCCTATTCCTCTCCCGCTCCTGCTCTTCCCGACGCGGCCTCCCAGCGGACGCCGTGAGACTGCAAGTCTGCAAGGTGGGGGCGGGGCGAGCCCTCCCGGAGGGAATCTGACACCGCGGAAGGAAGACCCGCTTGGGCGCGGAGACCGCAGGCCGGCGTGTAAGGGGCTTCGAAGGGCCGTGACTCTGTCCGGCAGCAAACGGAGCCTGTTTGAAACTTGCTGCTGCGGAGGCTCACCGTCCGTGGGGTAGAAGAAGGGCAGCGAGGAAAAAGATACACATTACAATCCAGCAAGGTGTGAGTGCTTTCACCCAGTGCCCCACACGTGGCATGAGACCTGGCCCCGACCCCCACGCTGCATCCGGAGGCCAGTGGGGGTGAGATGAGGACTTCGTCCCTACCCGGAGTATCAGTTTCGCACGCGCCTGCTTCGTTCTGTACCGGGAGCGATCATTCAGCCCCGGCTGGCCCGGGAGGGCTGCAGGGAGGAAGCCGGCCGGGACTGGAGGTCTTAGCTTCGAATTCGACGAATATGGCGGGGTTAGCAAACCAAGCGTAGGGTTTAGCATTAGTGAAAGCCTGGAGGCACAAACGGTCTGTCCTGAAAACTGCAGCGCCTCCACTCTAGCTGGGATTTAACCCGTGGTATAATCGTTGTTATTTGGTCATTGCTGATTTGTTTGGTTATCAGTCATCCCATTTTATAGTACATATTTCTTGCTATTACCTGTTTTCTGGATTTTTCCATATTTGCTTTTGTTTTCTATAGTGGTCTGCAAGATAGAAAGCCTATGTTTAATTCTCCTGGTGGTTGCCTTTGAGTTTATCAAGTAAAAATATAGGTTTTTCACAAATCATTAAAGTCAATGACAAATCATCCCTTTTTATATTCCTCTTTATGTAATGACAAATTTAATGTGCTTTTCCATCTCGAGGCCTGCTGCCCTCGTACCTTATATCTGTCCCTTTAATCCAGGATGATAGACCCAGTTTTGTTTACACTTCTTTTTCAAGCCACAAAATCCTGTTTTTCAATCATTGTCTTTGGCTTTTGCCAACTCTTTAGTTGGTATCAATGTCACTGCCAGTTTTTTATGCTCTAATTTTTCTATTCCTCAGTCAGACCCATCCCTCATTTTATTGGTGATTTCAGGGAAGACTCCTGAATGTATTTTTCCTACGCCTTTTCCCTAAGTAAAATGCCTTTCTACTGTCTTTACACACTAATACACCTTATGGTTTGACTGTTTATAGAATTCTTGCATCTCCAAGGCTCTCTTGTGCTTATCCCATTGTCTTTTGGGTCTTAAAATGGTAGCAAGTACACCCGAAACTAACATAATGTTAATATGTCAATTTTATCTCCAAACAAGGTAGCAAAGCTGGTCTGTTCTGTGTTAAGTGAGCAATTTGCCCAGTGCTTCTTAGGATTTTTCTTTATCCTTAAAAGTTAAATATTTACCAACAGAAGTCTATTAATTTTCTAGAAAAGAAGTGGACTTTTCAGCTTAGAAAAGTTTTCTTCTAATATGTTCCTGTCCATTCTATGAACAGGGTTGCTTTGGGCTTTTTTTTTTTTTTCCTCTCCTAAAATTATCACATTAGATTACCACTGTCAATTAAATCTCTTCATCCTTTTTCTCTGCATTCTGAGAGAATATCTCGTGTTTTTCTTCACAAGCAAGGAGCCCACTGAACAGGGAGCCAGACAGGGGGTTCAATCCCAGGATCCCAGGATCATGACCCAAGCTGCCCAAGGCAGACACTCAACTGACTGAGCCATGCAGGTGCCCCTAATTCTGCTTGTTATATCTTCCTTTGATCTTACCCAATTTCTATCCCACCTCTGTCTTGATCTCAGTTCATCTCTTTTTAGTTTTCTGTTCCTATTTTATAGAGAATGTGGTTTTGCATTTTAAGAAGAACAACAGGAAAATAAGGGAGTATCCTAGCTGATTCTGTTCTAATGTATATGAAAGTCTTGATAAAGTGGACCATTTTCTGGGAAATACAATTACAAAAATAAAAAGGATGTTGAAAACATTATCTAAGAAATATGTCCAAAAAAGGCTCTGGGCTCAGATGGTTTAATGGAAGGATTGTCTCAAACTTTCAGTGAATCCTTACCCTGTAAATTTGTATTACATCCCAGAAAAGTTAGAAAGCTATTTCATTTTATGAGACTATAATTCTCCTTATATCATTTCCTAATAAAGATAGCATAAAAGGGAAAACAGCAAACAAATTATACTTATCAATTCTGGGGGGGAAATTGCTAAAGACAACTCAAGGAAATAAAATTAAGTATGACTGTATATGAAATTAGTCCATGAGTTTGTTAAATGAGAAAAAGAAAAAAACAAACAGTTGTCATAATATATGCCAAAAAGTCATTCAAAAATCAGTGCCCTAAAAGAACCTTCCTGATTAACCAGAAACAGTTGAAGTTAAGATTCGCTATTTTGTGTCTTGACATCTGGTAAAATCAAGAGTGCCTCAAATAGCTGAACTGAACGTTGCTCTTGCCAAACAATCCTCCTTATCAAATCAACCAGGTGCCATTTCTGCTTATCTCTGAGAGCAGGTCTCAGTTCTTTGCCAGCCTGTGGAATCATTCAAACAAACCAATCACATTCCCTGCAGGAACAACAGGCACACCTCAGCCTGTTACTGCTACAAAGCTTGTCTGTCCTCTGGTTGTTCACTGCATTTGTGAGTGTGACACCTGGATGTCCCCATGTGGCCTGTGGGCTCCTCCTCCTTTCCTGAGCCATGAGGATAGGGGACTGACAAACCCCTGTCGGTCCCACCTGTCCAGTGTCAGGGGCTGTGTTTGGCCATCCCCGTAACCCTAGGGTGGGAACTCCTTCCTCACCAATGGTAAAGAGGTGATTAAAACAAGAGTCTATTATTACAATAAAGCTGGGAGGGGAAGAGTGTATCAGACTGACAAAACTTAAAAACTGATGATACTGCATGCTGGTGAGGCTGTAGGGAAACAGGAACTCACGGTGTTTTTGAGAGTGTAAATTGGTACAACCTTTTGGGAGGACAGTTGGGTCATAGATATATAAAAATGTGCAAAGTGCATATCCTCAGACTTAGCAATTCCATTCTGGGAAGAAATGCTGTCACAAATAATATGATAGATGTGCAAAGAGAAGTCACTGACATACTGACTGTAATAGAAACATTTAAACATAAGTACTATTAATGGAAGAATGAGTAAATGAATCACAATGCATCCAGTGCAATGTAACATTCGTGATGTAAAAGAATGGCATAGTTGTCTATTTGTTGACATAGATGACTATAGTAAGTGAAAATAAAGCAAGGAGCAGAATCCTATGTATGCACGCTCTAACTCTTCTATTATTTTATTTATTTATTTATTAAATATTTCTTTATTTCCAGGAGCCTGGGTGGCTCAGTAGGTTAAGCGTCTGACTCTTGATTTCAGCTCAGGTCATGATCTCAGGATGGTGAGATCAAGCCCAGAGCTGGGCTCCACACTCAGAAAGGAGTCAGCTTGCCCTTCTCCCTCTGCTCCTCCACTCCCCCACCCCCGCTTGCTCTCTCTCTCTCTCAAATAAATACAATCTTTAAAAATATATTTATTTATTTAAATAATCTCTGTGCCCACAATAGGGCTCAAACTCACAACCCCAAGATCAAGACTCGCATAATCTTCCAACTGAGCCAGCCAGGCTCCCCATCTTATTTTAGTAAGAATGTATATGTACCTGCATAGAGAAATGGAAAAAATACACATCCAACTATTAGTAGTGGCTACTTTGAGATGGTGGGATTATAGGAAGGAGGGCAGAAGATTCTAGGCACTTCTATAATGTTTGCATTTTTTTTTTACAACAAGCATGTATTACTTTTGTAAAAAAAAAAAAAATTGAAAAGATAATGCAGTTTGCTTGGAAAAGTAAACAGGTGAAGAACCTCTGAAAATTTAGAAATAGCAGGCTATTAATATATTAAATATCTGCTCAAAAACCCCTGCTCCAATGGGGGTTTGCATTCTAGTGGGAAGAGACAGTAAGTAATATATAGTAGATTAGAAAGTGCCAACTACTAAGGAGAAGTTGAGATTGCTGGGGGAATCCCAATTCGGAATAAGATGGAAGGCCTCCCTGCAGAAGTGGCATTCAAATTAAAGACTTGGAAGTGAGGGGGCAAGCCAAGTGTAAATCTGGAGGTTTGTAGGATGCAGTTATTTTGTGTATAATAAAATGAGCTCTTTTTTCATTATTTTCTTGTTTTTATGCACCAACTAAAGCTTTCAAATAGCAAAAGCTACTTAAACCTGATTATAATTAGTTTTTAGTAAGATCAATAACTACGTGAAGAATTAACAGTGTTCAAGCTTTACCCTTTTGAATGGCAATTGCCCTATACTATAGTTCTACCCAATCTATAAAGGGATCATTCTAAATCATAGGAAAAGATGAAATGCTCCCTAATTCATTTTATAAAGGTAGAATAATCTTTTTTTTAAGATTTATTTATTTATTTATTTGAGAGAGAGAGAGAGAGAACACAAGTAGGCAGAGAGGCAGGCAGAGGGGTAAGGGGAAGTAGGCTCTCAGCTGAGCAAAGAGCCCAAAGTGGGGCTCAATCCCAGGACTCTGAGATCATGACCTGAGCCGAAGGCAGACGCTCAAACAACTGAGCCACCCAGGTGACCCAAAGGTAGAATAATCTTAATACCAAAATATGAAAAATAATATAAAAGAAGAAAAATTGTGATTGATTAATCATCTGTCTTCCCCACTAACTTGTAGCATCTATACAGACAGGATACTTTAAAATTTCATATTTGGGGCGCCTGGGTAGCTCAGTCTGACTCTTGATTTCGGCTCAGGCCATGATCTCGGGGTTGTGGGATGGAGCCCCAAGTCTGGCTCCACACTCAGCAGGGAGTCTACTGAGATTCTCTCCCTCTCCCTCTTCCCCCATCCCTCCACATGCTCTCACTCTCAAATAAATAAAATCTATTTTAAAGATTTACTTATAATCTTTTTTAAAGATTATTTTTTAA
Source organism: Lontra canadensis (assembly GCF_010015895.1). Lineage (NCBI taxonomy): Eukaryota > Metazoa > Chordata > Mammalia > Carnivora > Mustelidae > Lontra > Lontra canadensis. The sequence continues at coordinate 6,653,893 of NW_022631010.1, forward strand.
AAATCTTTTTAAAAAGATTTTATTTATTTGAGAGAGAGAGAGAGTGAGCAAGAAAGAGAGCACAAGCACAGGGAGTGGAAGGAGAAGCAAACTCCCCGCTGAGCAGGGAACCCACGGCAGGGCTGGAGCCCACTGCGGGGCTCGATCCCAGGACCCCGAGACCATGACCTGAGCCAAAGGCAGACGCTTAACCAACTGAGCCACCCAGGCACCCCTCAAATAAACAAAAAAATATTAAAAAAAAAATTCCATATCTTAATACTCTGGTAAACAGGGGCGCCTGGGTGGCTCAGGGGGTTAAAGCCCTGCCTTTGGCTCAGGTCCTGATCTCAGGGTCCTGGGATCGAGCCCCGAGTCTGGCTCTCTGCTGGGCGGGAAGCCTGCTTCCCCTTCTCTCTCTCTGCCTGCCTCTCTGCCTACTTGTGATCTCTGTCAAATAAATAAATAAAATCTTTAAAAAAAATACTCTGGTAAATCGAATTAATGAACCCCCAAAGATATCCAAGTCCTAATCCCCTGAACCTGTAAACAGGTTACATGGCAAAGGAGAATTAAGCTTGTAGACAGAATAAAGGTTTCTAATCAGCTAACCTTAAAATAGGGAGATTAGGGGTGATCAGTCAGTACAGCATGCAATCTTGATCTCCAGTTGTAAATTTGAGCCCCATGGTGGGTGTAGAAATTACTTAAAAATAAAAATCTTTTTTTTTTTTAAGATTTTATTTATTTATTTGACAGAGAGAGATCACAAGTAGATGGAGAGGCAGGCAGAGAGAGAGAGAGAGGGAAACAGGCTCCCTGCTGAGCAGAGAGCCCGATGTGGGACTCGATCCCAGGACCCTGAGATCATGACCTGAGCCGAAGGCAGCGGCTTAACCCACTGAGCCACCCAGGCGCCCCAATAAAAATCTTTATTAAAAAAGAAATTAGCCTGGATTATCCAGGGGGCCCAGTGTAGTCATAAGGATCCTTACAAGTGGATGAGGAAGGCAGAAGTCGGGGCGAGGGGCATATGACTAAGGAAGAATGGTTAGTGATACAGGGTAGCTGGCTTTACATATGGAGGAAAAGGACCACAAGACAAGGGATGTGGCTTGAAGATGGAGTAGAGCTTCCAGAAAGAAACAACTCTATGTTGATCTCAGCCCGGTAAGACCCATATTGGACTTGTAAGAACTAAAGATAGGAAATTGTGTTATTCTATGTCGCTAAGTTTGTGGCAATTTGTTACAGCAGTACTAGAAACCTAATGCAAATGGGTAACAGACACTCGACATTCATTTGTTGAATGATGAATGAAACTGCAAAAACCCTTGGGTCTACAGACAATTGGGTAAAAGGGAAATCATTCACAGAATACAAATGGCCAACCAGCCATGGAAAACGTCTCTAGGCCTGCTGATATTGAAGAGATGCAAATGAAAACCTACCATTTAACAGACGACCCAACCCTTTGGGGTCCTACCCACCAAGTTATCCAGAAGGGACTCTGGGGCTTCTCTGGGATAACTGGGCATTGAACCTCCAAATGCCAAATGGGGGGCAGCATGGGGCAGCCATGGCACTTTAATTCATGCTTAAGTTTGGATGTTTGTACTAAAGCTTTTTACAGCTGTGCTTGCTTTATGAGGAAATAAAAACCTCTAGAATTGGGCCAAAAATTCCTGGGCATGACTAGTAAAGGCCTTGGGGGTTATCCAGACCCATATAAAACTATAACTGAAACATTTATGATCCAAGTATGCTGGAGTCTTTTACATGGGGTTTTATAAGCTGATGAGCTGATGCTTACACGTACCCCCATAGGACCCTTGAGAAATAAAGGTTAAAGGGAAAAATATTAAAAACTTACTAGACTCTATACTCCTTTTAAACACTCTTCTTTACTAATTGCATGTTTTTCCCAATAGAAGGTAGTTTTTGCTTTTATATTCTCAAGGGTCCCTAAAATTTTATTTTTACGTAACTAATGCTTTGTTTATATAATACGAATGATAAAACTTATCTGTATCTATACGGTGTAAACCCCATTGCAAGATATTTAGAAACAAAGCATAAACAAATACAAGCCACCATCCTACCACCCACCTCTTACGTGAGTTTATAAAACTCACATCTATTTGTGAAGCGTGTTGTTCTTCTTAAAGCCCTGAACAGAATAATAAGGATTATTGCATCACGGAATTATGGTTATACCCAAATCTTTAATCAGTCTTACAGAAACATTCAGACTCCAAAAATGTTGCCGGATTTAATTTTTGTAAAAGCCGGGATAAATCTGTCTAGCAGAAAGCCTTCTTTGTTAACATTTTACATGGCAGATGATATCACTGCAAACTAAATGAGATGACTAGGTGAGATTTTTATTACCTGCCTTTGGGCCCTAAACTTCCCATGTGTCCTTATCATTTGTTAACTTCTCTCTTGAGTTACCATAGTTCAGTGGTGATGGATTATATGCTCAATAACTTCTCATCTATTCATATTTGTTATAACGGTCTATTTTGATATGAGGCAATAGGCACAAATTACAGGATACATAAAGACAGCTGTCAAAGTAGACATCAAGCCTGTGTCCACCCAGCTGTGTTCTATAAACCAGTGGGGTTTAGCTCAATTCCAAAGTGGCCAGACTAACCCCATTGATGAGAAACAAAGAGAAATCAAGTAACTTAAGTATTAAATTTCAGGGACTCGGTGACAATACAGTTGGAGCATTACTAGTTTTAGTTCTTGTATTATTATTATTATAAAGGATGTGTTTTTATACCACTATGTTAGCAATGTAAGTCAAGAAAAGTTAAAATGACTAAAACCAGCCAGTAAATCTAACCTGTTATATGTAAAAGATCATATTTAAACAAGTTTAATGTTACAGTATCGATATCTGTTGGGTTCTAAGGTTGCCTTATGCATTTTGCTCTAGAGAGTAATCCAATAATGTATAATAAGCCAAAAATTATGTATGGTGTCAGGATAAACCAAGTAAAACTGTATTTCAGTGTCACTACTATAGTCTAAGTTGTTTTTGGTACAACCCTGTGTCATATATTATACATGTTATATATAATACACAGCTCTGCATCCAGATACTGATCCTGTCCTGTCCTCAATGTAAAAGGAACAGGCTCCTTAGAATCCTGTTTTTTTTTCAGACTGTAGGCTGAGTTCTGTTAGTGGGTAATGAAATCAATGTAGTCACCATCAGCTCTGGTACAGATCAGAGAAGCAAATATCAACATGCATTAACCACACTAAGCAAAACGCTAGGACACCTTAGCTTCAGTGATCTCTATGCATGGGCATACAAACATGGACTAAGTCCATGCTTGTAAGTCCAAATAAAAAATGGATTTTTAAAAATATTTTATTTATTTTTTTATTTGACAGAGAGAGAGAGAGAGAAGACACACACACAGCAAGAGAGGGAACACAAGCAGGGGGAGTGGGAGAGGGAGAACAGGCTTCCTGCAGAGCAAGGAGCCCCATGGGGGGCTTGATCCCAGGACCCAGGGATCATGACCTGAGCCAAAGGCAGATGCTTACCAAAGAGCCACCCAGGCAACCCCAAAATTGATTTTTTTTTTAAGATTTTATTTATTTGACAGACAGAGATCACAAGTAGGCAGAGAGGCAGGCAGAGAGAGAAAGAGAGAGAGAGAGGAGGAAGCAGGCTCCCTGCTAAGCAGAGAGCCCGATGTGGGGCTCGATCCCAGGACCCTGGGATCGTGACCTGAGCCGAAGACAGAGGCTTTAACCCACTGAGCCACCCAGGCGTCCCTCAAAATTGATTTCTTAATAAGAGATAATGTCAAGTAAGTTTGGAAAACAGCCTTAGTGGATAGTCTCCACTGGGGCTGGGGCTTGGGACAGCTGATGTCTGGGGCCAGCACTTGTGAAGGCTTGAGGTGGTACCCTCTGATGACGGTACAATGGGGGTGCAGGAGGAGGGGCTGATGGAGTAATGATGATTTGTGGGATATGAAGATTGCAAAGAAGGATTAAGAAATGAGTTTCTCCAGGTGCCTGGGTGGCTCAGGAAGTTTAGGGTCTGCCTTGGGCTCTGGACATGATCCCAGGTTGCCAGACTGAGCACTCCCCCCGGCTGCCTCTCCCCCTGCCCCTCCCCATTTGTGCGCATTCTATCTCTAATGAATAAAATCTTAAAAAAATAATGTTACTCATTCAGAACACTACTTAAAACACCCCCCCCACACACACACTTCACTGAATATCACCCATATTTCTGGGCTCACCAATCCCTGCCCTTCCCAATCAGGTCCCAACCTCCCTTTCCACCTACTCTCTCCTTTGCCCCAGGCTTTCCTGTTCCTCTAGCCAACACTGCACGTCCCCTCAGTGAATCCCAAGCCTTTACATTCTTGCACCTATCCTCCCCAGTCCAGAAGGCCTTTCGCAGATCAGTGTTTGGCCACACACCTGCTGCCTGGTCGCCCTATCAGATTAGCACCACTGCCCTGGGTGGATTGGGTGGATTGGGTGGATTGGGTCTTGTTTTGGCCACTGCAGTTCCCTGGGGTGCTTAGCATCCTGCCTTGCACTCAGTAGGCTCTCCACAGACTATAAATTGTTAGTTTTGCTTTTTTAAACACACTGAACGTGTTAAATAACTTGTGTTACAAAAACCCAACGTGCATCCCACCCTGGTGCCACCGTGTATCCTGGGGAGGGGTGGTCACTCAATTGCCAGATGAATGGGGAAACTACTGGAGGCTTCAAAGGGCCTAGCTTTTTTAGCCCCTTTTCTGAAGCTTACCTTGAGCCAAGATCATGAGATCATCTAGGGCTCATTGTGTTTATTTATTTACTTAAAATGATTTATTTATTTTTAAAATATTTAATTTATTTATTTCATAGAGAGAGAGAGAAAGAGATCACAAGCAAAGTAGAAGGAGAGGGAGAAGCAGACTCCCAGCTGAGCAGGGAGCGGTACATAAGGCTCGATCCCAGGACCTGGGGATCATGACCTGAGCTGAAAGCAGACGCTCAACCAACTGAACCGCCCAGGTGCCCCAGTTTTATTTATTTTAGAGAGAGCGCGCGTGCACGCATGAGTGGGAGGGCCAGAAGGAGAGGGAGAAAGAATACCAAGCAGACCCCGTACCGAGCACAGAGGAGCCCAACTCTGGGCTTGATCCCACAAGCCCGAGCTCACGACCTGAGCTGAAATTAAGGTCAGACACTCAACCGACTGCACCACCCAGGTGCCCCTATTTATTTAAAAAAATGTTTTATTTTTAAGCCCTTCAAATTATCTTCTCCATGAGGGGGAATGAAGAAGAGGACTACCCATTTTGTAGAAGGTGGAGATGCTGGCAACAGGGAAGACCCCATCAATAGGCTTATTAGAAGGACGAACTAAAGTATCTACTGTGATTATTTTTGTAATTTTGTCAATTATTAAGTGACTATTTTCAAATTGAAAAAAACTTTTTATTTTCAAGTAATTTCTATACCCAACATGGAGCTTGAAGTCACAACCCTGAGATCAAGAGCCACAAGCTTCACCAACTGAGCCAGCCAGGGCCCCTTGTGTGTGTTTATTTATTTTTAAAGATTTTATTTGAGATCAAGATAGAGCGAGAGCACAAGCTCGGGGTGAGGGGACAGAGGGAGAGGGAGAAGCAGGCTTCCCGCTGAACAGGGAGCCTGACGCAGGGCTGGAGCCCAGGACCGTGAGATCATGACCTAAGTCAAAGGCAGATGTTTAACTGACTGAGCCACCCAGGCACCCCCCTCCATGTTTCATCTTAAACTTTTTGTTATGAGAAACGTTCAGTATAAAAATAAAAGGAGTGGGGCAGCAGGGTAGCTTAGTCGGTGAGGTACCGACTAAGGGAAAAAGGGGCCACAAAAATAAGGCCTCAGGGTCACAGTCAAGGTCAAGTCCAGGGTCCCTGCTTCATTTTTCATATATATGTTCTCAGCCCCCTGAGATAATTACCCTGGGTTCCAGAAGAACTGAAAACTGTGCCCTCAGGAAGAAAAGGAAATAAAATCAGAGCTAGTGAATAAGCAAATGTAAATCCATGGTACTGAGATGTTTATGATCAGTTTCAGTACTACACACACAGATCAGTAATGTCATTGTTCTACTACTACTAGATGTGTCTGGTCTACTGTTTGAGATGTTAAAGCACTTAAAGTATACATTAAAGTATATATTAAATTTGGGAACTTGAAATGTGGAGAAGTATTGAAGTAATAATTGTTTAAATGCTTGAAAAATTACAAGTGGCTAAACCTGAAAGTTCTAATTTATTGTAAAAGAGGTTCTACATACTTAGAAAAATGTTAATCACCATTTCAAGAACAGCTCATCTGATAAATTTCTTAGATTAGTGGGTTGATCGCTCAAAAATCAAAGGGTCATAGGTTTTCTCCTCCACTCTAAGCCCTTGGGACATAAGGGGTTTTAGAAGGCTTCCAGGACGCAAGAAAGGGACGTGCCTCTTCCTCCCTCCAGGCCTGTGGATAGAGGGTACAATGTCCTGACCAAATGTGGAGCTGGGGCTGCTACAGTCCTCCTGCCGCCTGGATGGCCTTGACCAAGAGTAGAGGGGAAGGGTGGAGGAGGCTCGAAGCCCCTGTCTTGCTCTGGGAGAAGCCCTTTCCAGTGGGGATTTTCATTACTTTTAACTTGATGGCCTGTCTCTCCACCCCACCCCCACCACCTTCTCAACCTAGGCACATGCTGAAATCTCCCACTGATGTCGCTGGGGTCCCACCCCCGGAGAGTCTGATGGCACTGGTTCAGGACGCAGCCTGGCGTGAGACTGCTGACAACTCCCCAGGCGCTTCTAATGAGCAACCAGGGCTGAGAACCATCACTCAAAACTGTACGCTTTCTTTTCCCTTTACAATTTTGTGTTTCTTTCTCATACTGTCAGTACCTCTCTCTGTTTCTTCCCTCTCCTACTGGACTGTGGGCTCCCAGATGGCGTTCCAAACACTGCACGTGGCCCTTTCTAGCTCCAGGTGACTCTGAGTGCCTATAGCTGACAGAAGCAGCAGTCACGCCTCACTCGGAATTTAGGCACTATAGTTATTATTTATGGCACCAAGTGAGTCAAAATCATCCTTGATGACACTCAGGAAGGCTCTACCCTACAGCCTGATGTCCCGTTTCCATCACCATCTCCATAGACCGGTTCCTCCAGGGTAGGAGCAGAATGCTGTTTCCTCTACCAGCAGAGGAAGTAGGTGGTTTATGTTTAGGGTCAACTCTGCATAAAAAATACACTTAAACCCATGCCTCACCCTTGGCACAGCAGGATGCTCATGCCATGAGCAGCCCACAGCAACTGGAGTGACTGACCCTACAGGAGAGACACATCTCCATCTCACACCCACTCCTGAGCATATGGTCCTTACATCCACCAGTGGGTGGAATCACCCACACCGTCTAAACTTTCTGGCCAGGATAGAGAGCTAAATTCACGGGATGACCGTAGGAAGCACATCTCTCCACTGCACAACTCTACCCAGCTCAAACAGGTTCCTCCCGCCCTTCCACCTGCCTAGCCTCTGTCCCTCCCTGACCGCCCTTCCCGCCCTCTGAAAGGCTGATGTTCCTTAGGATTCTATCCTTGGCACTTCCCTCTTCTCTTTAAGGGCTCTCAGCACTCCTCAAACCATCCACATAACCAATAATGAGACCTCCCACCCCAGTTAGGGGAGATGTTGCCCTAAGGTTACTTACTTTTGCTCTGGGAAGTGGGGGAGAGAGAGAAAAACCTCATCTTTGTAGGGTACAAAGGAACACAGTAATTGCTCAATATTCTTTTTCAATGAATGAACGCATGGTAAGAATGGAACTTTCATCTGCCCCCACAGGGCTCCTCCCATCCACCCCCAAATATGTTCTGAGGACTAGACTTCACTTGCTCATCTGGACTCCCAGGCCAGGCCTTCTGTCACATCAAGCCACACCAAGCTCAGCAGTGCTCACAGGCCTTTAATCTGTAACTGCCTGGCCACATTCCATCTCTCCCCCAGGGTGGAGGGGAGGGATTAAGCTGTACGTCCGGGTAGGCTGTGCGAGCTGCCAGTCCAAAAGGGAAGGGCTAGGTCAGGCTGGGGACTGGACAGGGGGCTCCCGGCCCCAGGCAATGAGGGAGTTGCTGGCCTGGGCAAGCTCAGTGATGGACACCCGGCCCCGCTGTCGGATGAAGTTAGCCACGGCAGCCAGTTCCTCAGGGGTTATGTAGATGAACTTGCCCCGGTCGTCAATCACACCTGTGGGGACAGGAGGGTTGTGGGGCTGAGCCTTCTAGGGTCTCCTCCCCACCACTGCCTGAGAATGCCCACCCACCTACCCCTTCACAAGTGGCTCAGAGCCCTCCAAGCCTGCCCACCTGCCTGGGCTCCTCTGGCTGCACCCAGTCCTGACTATGCGAGTCAAATCCAAATCCAGCTTTCTTGCCTATCCCAGTCACCCAGAGCTGCTCCCAGGCCTGGGCACCTCCCTCTGCTCAGCGGCCCTCCTGCACACCACTTCCACACCTGGGGCCGAGACAGGGATCATCCTGCCTCTGCAAAAACCCCTGCAGGCCCTCTGTGGCTAGACACACCCCAAGGCCAGGGCCTATGGTGACCGACTCTCATCCTCTCACCTGTCAGAGTCCCCTCAGCCAGCAGGTCCTGGATGCGGTTTATGGTATCCTATGAGAAGAGCAAGTCTCAGAGCAGAGATGGGCACTGCCATCCCAAAAGACAGCTGCACTCTCCCTCCCACCACAATTAAATCTCCTCCTCTCCTTCTCACGGCCACCCCCAATGTGACTCTTTGCTTCTTGTCTGGAGAGGTTCAGGGGAGATAGGGCCGTGGTTCCAGGGCACTGTGAGACCTCCGAGAGAGGCTTTCTTCAAGGCAGGAGAGGAGTGGTGGGGACATTTGGCCATGAAGCCTGGCACAGCCTGTTTACAAGAGAGTTGTCAAGGTAACTGGGTTTGGGCTGCCTCGCTTACAGGGGTTGCTGGAGTGATGGGGTTTGGGCTCTTTTCTTTTTCCTCTGTCTAGTAGGAAGGCAAGATTCCTGGGGTGCCAAAAAATTCCTACAGTCTACTCTTGCTTGAGGGCATTAAGACTCCTATCTTTAAGGCGGTCCCCCTCTGACAGCCATATAGACCCTGTGGCCATATTCCACGGAGCAGGCCACCTTCAAGGGCTTACCTGAGTCCGCAGGCCCACCTCGGAAGCCAAGTCTTCCAAGAGCACGACCTTGGATTGCTGCAAGGAGGGGGAGGGGAGAAAGCCTCTCAGCACCGGAGCCCTCTGAGGTCGGCACACCGGCCTATTCTGTTCTGGGTGGCTGGCTAAGCAGGCTCCATGCTCCCATGGGAGAGCTTTGTTTCTCTCACACACTATTCATATGCTCTCCCAGCTGCCTGTACACACGTACACACACACACACACTCATCGACTCTCATGCCCATGCTTACCCGGAGGGATCTGCTCAAACCAACACCTGCCCCACGAGTCACGTCCTGGCCTGGGGACTACCCTGAGACAGACACCCATGGAGAGTCGAGCACAGCTACTACCCTTCTCCCCTGTATCCAGCTGTATCATTTTAACATTGTGAACAGGCTGGAAGGGGAAGCACCACAGAGATGAAGGGAGAGGCTGACAAGTGCCAAAAGCTTATTAAAAAACTGTCGCTAGGACCTGCGTTTGCTGAAGACCTGCCAGGACCAGGAGCTGAGAAGGTGTGGGGGGTGCAGAGGTGAAGAAGACACAGCTCCTGCCCTTGAGCTCATAGCCGGCGAGACGACAGGCGAGAACGTGGACAAGAAGAGAGCAGATGGGAAGCCCTGATGAGCCAGGGTCTTGGTAGGAGCACTACATCTCATTCTTGTCTCACCTCTGTTCACTGACCCCTCGGCCTGAGACCCCCACCACCCTGATGTGCCACACTGCTCCCTATCCTCTCTTCACTCTGTTGAGGCACTGTGTCCACCCTTAAAATTACTGTCACTAAATCTGCTCAGAGCTTTCCACGCATGGCCGTGCTCCATGTGCTTCCCTCACACCCTCGGTAGAAACTTTGGTTCCTGGTGGGGGGCAGGGGTGTGACCAAGGGTCCACCGCTGGGTCCGACGCAGGCATCTGCCCTGCCTCCCCCATCCCCTCCCCAGACAGACAGCATGTGACTTGAGAGAAGGCGGTCTTCTGTGTGTCCAGGAATCTTCCATAGCAAATGAGCTGGGGGAGGAGTGACACAGTGACGCCTCCTCAGCTGCAGATGGCATGTGACTGTTCAAAATGCCAAAATGAATGTGCAAGCCGGGAGGCAAGTGAGTGGCGGCTGGGCCAGGGGGTGGCAAGCACAAGGTGACCTGGCCAGCTGGCCTCTACCTATAAAGCAGGGAGCAGGCCCTGGGTTCTCAGTGACAGCTCAGAATGTGATCACAGAGTCACCCCAGGGGTCCCTGAAGACCTGGCCTGAGAGGATCCTGGGGCCCAAAGTACGTTTAGAAAAACAAACCAACCCACTTAGCCCTGCTCAGAAGGGAGAGAGGATCGACAAGAGCAAGTTAGGCCTACGCTGCACATAAACTACACCTAGCACGAAAACATGTCTCAGGTTCTGAAATGCTAGCATTCAAGGGCCCGTTCCCCTGGAAGCCTAGAAGGCAGGTGGGCTGAGTTCCGGAAGTCGTCCTTCTCCCTGAGACAGCAGCTATAGGAGGATCAGCCTGCACAGGCTGGAAAGACCTCTGTGGTCCAGGAGAGTCTGGAGAACCCCCCAGAAAACGGCCTCTCTAGAGAGCCTCTGAAAGCAAGGGCCGGAATTGCCCCCGGGGCCTCTACTTGAGTCTCTGCAGAGGTGAGGGGGAGCTGAAACTAGTGGATGAGGGCTTCCTGGAGGATAGACTCAAGATCTGTCACTGCCCACTGGGTCGGTGGGGATGGGGAGTTCCAAACAGCAGCAGGAAAGTGTGAGAGATGTCCTGGCAGCCCTTGGGGGTTCCATCAGAGAGGAATGAGTTCTCTCCCCGCTAGGAATACCAGGCCCCTAGGCCATGAGCTCAGCCCCTTACTGCTGGGAGGAGTTTGAACCCTGCTCCCTTTGGAAGAAGTTGGGGTGGGGAGGATTATGCAAGGCCTGGCTCCTTGGCACCCCCTAGTAGCACCCCCTCCACCGCCTCCACTCCCTCTGCACTCCTTCCCTCAGCCGCCTCTGCACCTCTGAGCTGCACTTGAAAACCTCTCCCCTCAGAGCATCCTTCGTGGGAGAGAAGTTGCTTAGCAGCAAAGCAGAGCAGGACATGCTTATGCAACTCCAAGCAGCATCCAGCCCGGCTCTAGACGGACAGGGACACACGTGCTATCCCGCCCTAGATTCCAAAGGAAACATCATCCTGTTTCCCTGCAGACCCGGTCAGAAACACGTGGCAGGGGATGCTTGTTTCAACTCAACAGAGCTCAGTGTGACAGAGCTGACAGAAAACACATGTGAAGAAACTTGAAAACACAGTGACTCACTGGAGCGTGGGGTCTGAGGACCAGGGAGACTGTCAAACCCTGAATGTGAGGAAGTGATTGAAGGCGCAGGCCTCCCCCACAGACCAGGTCCCTCTCCACTGTCAAAGCAGGAGGGGCTCTTCTGGCCAGGACTGGGCAGCGCTGACTCCCAGGTCCCCTGCCCACCCCCTGCATGGGCTCAAGTTAGTCGCCAGCTTGGGTCCACTCCTTCCACGCCCAGAGAGCACACGTGACACACACACACATGAACACACAACATACAAGTGTGAGGCAGGGAGTGGATGCCCAGGCTCCGTTCCGTGGCTTCTTACCTTAATGTAATTGATGAACTCAGTCAGGAAGCTGTGGGACTAGAGGAGCAGAGAAATCGGGGTGAGTGTCCCCCTTGTAGGGGCTACAGGAGTTTATGCCACCCGCTTGCCATCTGTGTGAGCAGAGCTTCCCACAGTAAGGGGTTCGGAGGCACCCCCTCTTCCAAACCTGAGCCTGCTGGGCCTAATGCCCACCCACCTCTCAGGGCATGACAAGGGCAGCAGGCAAGGAATGATGGGGTGTCTGGGAGGGGGTGGCAGGCTTGGTGGGCACAGAGATGGGTCTTCCAGGGGCTGCAGGCCCACCTGTTCCTCAGTCATGGTCTCGCCCACACCTTCCTCCTCCACCACGAAGGCTTCCTTCAGTTTTAGGTACTCCTCATGCTCTCGCTGGGCCTGCTCCTCCCGGGCCTTCCTCTCTTCCTCCTCCTGTGGACAAGAGCCAGGTATGTTGGGGCAGATGCCCACCCCATCCCTGTTCTGGGCTCTGCTGCCCCCACAGGGCACCAGCACATACAGTCTGGCCCTTTCTCGGGGACAGAGTTCCTTTAAGACACTGCTCCCTCAACCCAAGGCTGAGCTACAGGCAGAGGTCCCTCTTCTCATCAGCTCCATCACCTCCCAGACAAGTGCTGCTCAGCCCCCTCTCCTTTAAAATGCTGCCAATGATCCCCTCCTTGTCATGTCCAAACTTTGTGTACACACACCCAGGCTCCATTTCCTCCTCATCCATTCACGCAATTCCATCATACTCAACTCCACCAAAACAAGTGCTATGGTCTTACCCATGCCCTTCATCCCACCCAATCCAAAGGGACAACATCAGTCTCGTAACCCTGTCCTCTCAGTGTTGCTGGGGAGAGCCGACCATTTCGTCTTCCCTCGCTTGGCTGGCAGATCCCACCCTCTCCTGGGTTTCCTCTTGCTCCTTGGGTCACTCCTCTCACCTCCTCTGTCGCTCAGCCCTGTCCCTCCTCCCTCCTTCCCCTCCTCAGGCCACCTCGCCATGCCCACAGCATCAACAACCATGTCCTTGCCAGTGACTGCCACCGTTGTACCCCTGCCCCAAATCTCTCCTCCCATGTGATGCACTCACTGGGCCATCTCACAGGTAACTCAAGTTGAGTACATCCCAGGAAGACCCTGTGATCTACTTCCCACACGTCCGGTCCCTGGCTTGGTGCGTCACAGAGCCATCTGGCCAGCTGGTCAGAAATAAAGTCCTATCTACCCCTTCTGTCTTCAACTTCCGGAAAACTTCTCAGTCCGACCATGCCACTTCACCACCACCACTGCCCAGTGCCATAGCTTCCCTCCAAGTCAGCCTATTTTCCAGAGCTCTCAAAAAGATTTTTTTTAAACATGTAGCTAAAGCTGGGACAGAGAACACACAAAATAAGCCTGGAGCATCTTGCAGTGCCAAAAATGAAGCAAGTACTCAGAAAACAAAACAATGAGGTTACGTCAAAGGTACACAGGGCCAATTGCAAGAGCTCCTGCTGACCTACGTGACAAGGTAAATGAGATGGTATCAGATGGTAACGCAACACACGAAACATATCCACCAGTCCATGTAGGTATAAACAACTAAATATAAACACAGGGAAGAAAAGGTAAATCTTCCATACAAAAAAATCCCCAATACTTTGCATACTTTGCTCTCGAGGAGGTGGAGAATAACTTCCCACCCCTTAAGTGTGGGCTGTGCACAGTGACTTGTTTCCAAAGAACTACAGGAAGGAGGGCGTAACATCACAGCAGACAAATCTGGCAAAGAAAACCTGAGCCAAGCAATCCAGGTTAACATCAGTTGTGACAAGCCAAGTTGACAGCAGGTATCCTTCATATGTGGCGTTGAGAACGGCCGTTCATCTGTGATCTTCTTCCCCAAAATCCATAACCCGGTCCAACCATGAGATAAAAAAATCAGTCCAGCAAACTGAGGAATATTCTATAAAGTATTTGCCCAATCCGCCTCAAAACTATCAAGATTACTAAAAGCATGGAAAATCTGAGAAAATGTCACAACCAGAGGAGCCTAGGGAGACATGGTAACTAAGTGTAATGTGGCGTCCTAGAAGTGACCATTTAAAAAGGTAGTGGAGGAAATTAATGAAATCCGAATAACGAATAATGTGGGGGGTTTAGTTAAGACAATATATTGGTATTGGCCGTGGGAAATATACCACAGTAAGGTAAGGTGCAGGGGAGGAGAACCCTAGAACATTTAAGGTCCATCAGGCAGGGTCATTATTCAGAAAGGAAAAAATGCAACCTCCACTAACGCTGCCTCTCTCCTGTGCTCTGGCCCGCTTGCTACAGCAGCCAAAGCCAGGTTTCCTGACAGCAAGGGTCCCTGGACAGCAGGGCCAGGGAGAGGCCAAAGGCACCAGCGAGGTCTTCTTAACTGGGGCAGTCCTGGCTCTCACTCTGTATACACATTGCACTTTTGTGATGTTCCCTTTCTTGAGCACCAGTTCTCAGAAAGGAAGCATCTGGCAAACAAATGCTCACTAACCACCTCTACCGTAGTGGTTCCCATTCTCTGAGCATCTATCTCCTCCAGGCCAGGCCCTCCACAGGACCTGGTTCAGGAAGGATCCATCAGCTCTTACCTTTAACAACTTCAAGGACTTTAGGATTCAGACCCTACTCCCTCTCTGACTTTTCTCCTTCTTGCTTAGCTTGTTTTAGCCACTCTAACCACTGCAATTTTCTTTAAATGCTTCAGGCATGTTCAATAAATCACAAGCACAAAAATCCCCATCGCCGGCTCTGCTTTTCAGCAGCAGTTTCATACAGGTTGTGTTTAGAGTCCGGGGACCAAATAAACCAGGGCCTGTTCCTAAACCCAGTCCATGGGCCGTCTCCTAGGTTAGAAGTGTGAGGAGCTGCATAAGAAGCAAGGTGCCGGGGCACCTGGGTGGCTCAGTGGGTTAAGCCTCTGCCTTCGGCTCAGGTCATGATCTCAGGGTCCTGGGATCGAGCCTCGCATCAGGCTCTCTGCTCTGCGGGGAGCCTGCCTCCCCCTCTCTCTCTGCCTACTTGTGATCTCTGTCAAATAAATAAATAAAATCTTAAAAAAAAAAAAAAAGGAAGCAGGGTGCCTGCTCAGGTGTCAGATGTCAGGACTGCAGGTTGGGGGGGGATGTCTGGTCTGTCTTACCTTTTGTTCCTCCTCCAGGCGAAGCCGCTCCTCCTCTTTCTTCCACTCTGCCTCACGCTGGGACTCGAGGCGTTTCCGTTCCTCACGTTCAGCCTCTTCTGCCTAGAGAGAGGCCTTCATAGGGAGCACATCCCTACCCCCAACCAGACCTTGCCTACCTCACAAACAGGTCAGGGTGGCAAGGTGTGGCCCAAGCTGTAAGAGACAGTCAGGCAAGCTACATGCAAAGAGCCCGAGGGGAGGGCCTGACGCAGGGGACAAGGAAGGCAGGACCTTTCCACATGTCCCAGAGCTGCACCCCAACCCTCCTGCTTGCCTCACGCTGGGCTTTTCGAGCCTGTTTCTCCTCTAGCTTCCGTAGTTTCTTGGCTCCAATTTTCCCTGACAGGTGACTTTCCACCGGCTTCTCGATACCTTCTTCTTCCTGGCCTGAGTATGGTCAAAGAAAGACAGTTCAGGTCCTGTAGAGGGCTGATGATGATGGATCCATCCTAACCCTTGTCCCTTTCCACATGGCAGCGAATCCCATTCCTCTCACCTGCAGATGTCACTAGCCCAGCTCTGCCCTCCACAGACATCTACCATGAACACAGAAATTAATGCTCTGAGTGTGTATATGTGACAATGTGTGAGTGGGGTGTGTGTGTGTTGAGGGTAGAGGGTAAGGTAGGGGAAATGTGAGGGAATCATGGGGCAAGGGAACAGATAGCAACTTTAGCCAATGCATCACCATGAAAAGGGAGATGTCAGGTTCCAATATCCAAGAGTCTGAAAATCACCAGCAGGGATGTTTGGGCTTGTGGACTTCTCTGGTATGTCTCTGAGCTAAACCTCAGGGAAGGATGGCCTCATGGGGAAATGTATCCCTGCCTCATATCTAAAATTGTCCTCACTCTGTTCAGGAACTGCTAAGGGTTCTGGGCTCAGCCCCTGGCCAAAAAGACAGCTCCAACCCCAAGACTACCTAAAGTTAGGACCAGCTAAAAGTAAAGACTTGTTGGGGCACCTGGGTGGCCCCTAAATCTTGATTTTGGCTCAGGTCATGATCTCAAGCCCTGCCTCTGGCTCTGCACTCAACGTGGCATCTGCTTGAGATTCCCCCCTACTTTTTCCCTCCCTATCTGCTCCTCCCCCTGCTTGTGCTCCCAGCATGCATGTGTATGTGCATGTGCGCCCTCGCTCTCTCAAATAAATAAAATTTAAAAACCAAAACCTATTGATGCCCAAGCAGCAGAGATGTCTGATCCTAAGTCTGAGACAAGAGGAACGGCACCACAGACTGCCTCTTTTTTGAGCTAAAGGGCTAATTCCCAAAAGTACCAGGGCAAAAGTCCCAAGTGCCCCTTCCTCAGGCTCAAGCCAGGTTTGAGCACTGCAGAAGAGATATTTTTTCCCAAAAATCCCAGGGCCTCTGTCGGTCTCGCAGGGATATGGAAGTTCCATCAGAAAAATGTCTCCAACCCTAAACCCTTCTAGGATTACAGGTGACCTCACCTCAGGAACTGCAGAAGCTCTTAGCTGGGTACTCTGGTCCTAGAGTGAGGCTCTCAGAAAATGACTGTGCCCATACCAGTAAGGTGCTGGGATATAAGAAGTGGGCTGAGGAACTATCTAGGTCAATTTAAAGACCCCTGTCCTCTTGCTTAGACACTGAAAGCCAAAATGAAGGAAGATGGGGCTAGCCCAATGGAATAGGGATCAGGGTCCAGAATTGCTGGTCAGGGTCCAGAACCAGGACCAAAGGATGGGTCCCATGTTTCCTCTCCCCCAACCCTATCCTTTGGCTCCCAGACATGTCTCCTATAGTTTCACACCCCACTCTTCCACCCAGCTTTGGAGGTCCCTTCATGCCCTAAACCAGCCCCTTTCTCCTCCAGGCTGGGCCCTTCTCACCTGGGATGATGGCCTCCTCCTCATTCTCATCCACCTCTGCCCAGGTGACACGCTGGGCTCGGCGCTGGGCCTGTAGGCGGCTGCCCAGATCCCTCCGGCGCCGGGGCCTGCCCCCAGTTCTCTGCTCCTCAGGTTCCAGGGGCCGAGGTTGGGCCACTGAGCCTGCTACTACCGGCAGCTCCTCATTGTGCAATGGCTCCTGGCGGGCTGTAGGGAAGAGAGGAACCACACAACTGTCTAGCAGTCCAACCCACCTGATAGCAGGGGAGCAGCACCCTGGAAGCCTCACCCTCCACTCAACTTCTTCCAGGTTATGGCAGCCTAAAGCACAAAGCCCCAGTTTCTCAGATCATAAGGGCCTTTATAACCCAGACCCACACCTTGGTCCTTTGCAGCAGGATCATCTGTTCCCTCCTGCCTTTGTCAATACCTTTCCAGCCAGCTGGCCAGAAGACTACCAGGAGATGAAGCCCAACTTCCTCCAGGAAGCTCACCCTGACTTCTCCAGACTACATCTGAATACCTATTGCAAGACTGCATTTATTTCTTGCCTGCCTAACACCACCTGCCATAGTTTTATAAGACATGCCACCCAGGAGCACACCTGGGGAATGAGGCTTCCTTTCCAGGAAGATTTCCTGGCTATCTGCCTTACTTCAGCTCTCTCCACCTGCCCGACCCCTGCCCTTGGAGCATATAAGTGCTCTGAAGTAGCCGGTGGGCCCAGAGAGGAGGAGAGATATATACACAAACCCACATACTAACAAGAAATGTGGGATGGAGGATGACATGCACATCTGTTCCGTACCCTAGCAGATGACCTGAGCTCCTGGTCGGGGGTGCAGGAGAGAGAAGGGTGCACAGGTGCTCTCTTTGAGGTGTCAAGAGAGAGATTCAGGGAGTTACAGCTCGTAGGTAAGCACAGTATACTCAAGGGCCCCGTTCTTGGCACCCGCTCTGGAGCCAGCCTGGGTGGGACGCAACAACCCTGCGGTCTCTCCTAGGGGCGTACAGGGGATAGACTCAGTGACGGATGGGAGCATGTCCGCCAGGGGACGGGGCCCCTTTGAGTCTAGAGTGCCGGGGGTCGAGGACAGGGATTGAGTGAGACTATCTTTGAGACCGGTGGGAGGAAGGTGTGGGGGAGCTGCCATCCCGTCCGCGAGTAGTGTTGCTGCACTGCGGCTCACCGCCGCGTCCGCGACGCGCAGGTATGCGCAGGCGCGCAACTGGCCTGCAACAAGACGAGCGCGACCGGCGCGGAGCTACTACTCCTCAGCCCAGCGGGGCAGCCCAGCGCATGCGCAGGAACCGCGGTGCGACGGCCTACAAAGGCTCAGGAGGCCAGAGAACGCGGCCCCACCGGCCCTGGAGCGGCGGCTTCTCCTACCTGCTGTCGTCCGGCCCCGGCTGTGAGTCAGGAAAAAGATAAGGCCGACAAGCAGAGCCGCCGCCACCAGGTACACCACGGGGGCCACCATGACGGCAGCTTCCAAGCGGAACCGGCGCGTCCACCCTGAGGCCCCGGATCTCCCAGGCCCCGCCCAACGGCTGTATGGCCCCTCCCGTTTCCAATTCTAGACTCCGCCCACCAGCCGGGGCCCCGCCCAGGCCGCGCACTCCCTAGAGACGCCTCAATTTTTTACTGTAAAAGGAATTTGGGGGGCATACGAATACTCATAACTGGAAATGATCTCAAACGATTTTGTGCTGTGCCACATTTATATGTGTTTTAAAAGCATTAAGCAATATCGCAGAGCGTTTATAGAAACATACATATGTAGAAAAAGTACAAAAAAATGCTAAGGAATGATACACACCAATTTCAAGATAGATGTTGGGAGGAGGGAAAACGATGGATGAGATTGGGCAGAGCTTTGTCTGTATCTGTGACATATGATTTCGTAAAAAGAAGAGAGGGGAGGAGAAGAGAACAAATCTTATATTTAAATGAGTTGTGATATTATTTTTGTACCCACACCTGCAACTTTATACCTATTTTAGTATAAAATTAGCTTTATTAGACTACAACGAGAATTTGTGACCCAGTTTTCCATAGTGAGCACTCAAAATTTAAGTACCCATGGAATTTAATTTCCCTTTAATTCTTAAGAATTATTTAGAAAGGGGCTCCTGGGTAGCTCAGTTGGCTAAGCGTTTGCCTGCAGCTGGGGTCATGATCACAGGGTCCTGCCCGGTTCCCTGCTCAGTGGGGAGCCTGCTTCTCCCTCTCCCTCAGCCGCTCCCCTTGTCCATGCTTTCTAATAAATAAATAAATAAAATCTTAAAAAAAGAATTATTTAGAAACTAGGTAGTAATTATTCCTCAGTAAAATTGGGGAAAAAACCTGGGGACAGTATGTAAACTCAAGATTTTTTAAAATTTATTTTTATCATAAATGTCTCATTTATTAGACAGTAATAGGATTTAAATAAGAATAACAAGTGATCATTGAGGCACTAAGTAACAAAAAATATAGTAAAAAACACAGGCAACTATCACTTCAAAAATTGTAAGTCTTCATTTAGTTCACTTTTAACAGCTATAAACACTATGTGGGCCCCCTGGAATCAATCAGTATCAAAAATGACAAGTTGTTAATAGACACACAAAAAAGTTTAATATTCAGAGAAAGTACTACTTTGTAAGGTCCATAAAAATTAGAATATTTCAATTCCAGGATAATTCATTACTCATTTCTAAGAAATAATTGGTACACAATGAAAATTCTTTGAGAGCCAACACATGTACAAAATTAAAGCATATAACTAATTAAATGTATAAATTCTCCCTTCCAAAAAACAATCACTTTCATACATTGATTACCAGTGGATATGCCAGCATTATGGCTAAACCTCCCAGTTTTTCCTGAATATAAGTAAACAATAAATACACATCATTTAAAATGCATATGTTAAAAATCTAAACCACTTTAGAAAGTTGATGGGAATTGACTTTATCTTTTGGTGTAGGTGGGGCTAAACTCAAGATTTTTGAAAAAGCAAAAATCTACTGGGAATTTGTTGTAACAGTAGTATGAAGCTCGTTGTGTGTGTGATAATACAAAGATCCAAGAAACAATAGTATGAAGTGGAAGATTTGAAAAAAGACGGCAACATGTGAACATTTTAACATTTGTTAAGCTGGAATAGTGGAACTTCTGCATCTATTTTATTATTTCCTGTAACTCTGGAATATTTCATAATTTACATTTTTAAATTTTAAGCAAGCAAATAGGCCAGAATAGGTGAAATAAAAATAGCAAATGTTGAAAATTATTAAAGTTGGGTAATGGGTATGTTTCCTCATTCTACTGCTCTTTTCTATTTTTTGTTAAGTTTGACATTTTTGTGTAAGTTTGAAATTTCTCATAATAAAAATTTTTATTAAAAACTAAAAATTAGGGGCGCCTGGGTGGCTCAGTGGGTTAAGCCGCTGCCTTCAGCTCAGGTTATGATCTCAGGGTCCTGGGATCGAGTCCCGCATCGGGCTCTCTGCTCAGCAGGGAGCCTGCTTCTCTCTCTCTCTCTGCCTGCCTCTCTGACTACTTGTGATCTCTCTCTGTCAAATAAATAAGTAAATAAATAAAATCTTAAAAACAAAAAAACTAAAAATTAGGGGCACCTGGTGGCTCAGTTGGTTAAGCATCTGCCTTTGGCTCATGTCATGATCCTGGGGTCCTGGCACAGAGCTCCACATTGGGCTCCCTGCTCAGCGGGGAATATGCTTCTCCTTCTCCCTCTGCTGCTTCCCTCCACTGCCCCCCCTTCTTGTGCACACATGCGTGCACGCTATCACTCAAATAAATAAAATCTTTTAAAAAACCTAAAAATTTGGGGGCACCTGGCTGGCTTAGTTGGAAAGGCATGTGACTCAAACTCACGATCTCAGGGTCGTGGCTTTGAGCCCCACAATGGGTATAGTGATTTCTAAAAAGCAAACTTTTTTTTTTAACTAAAAATTAAGACTTTATACATTTTTGTGTGTAATTTGCACATGCACAGAAAGTTTCTGGAAGGTCAAAACAACAGTCAATAGAGATAACTCTTCCTTGCTGCCTCAAACAGATAACCATTTTTACAGTTTTCATTTAGAGTTCTCAGGTTCTCAGAGTCCTGGACCCCAAGCATATTATTTAAGGTTTGTGGAGGGGGAAGAAGATGGCCGGGAGAACAACAGTGAAACAGCTGCTGCCCTGGTCCAGAAGGAACCAAACAGGGCTGGGTTCAGACAGGAGTAGTGGGGATGGAGAGAAGGGAGTGATCCGGGAACTATTTTAGAGGTAGAATTCAGGATGCAAAAATCTGGCTGAGGGAGTGGGCATGGAGAAGTCATGACAGATGTGAGCGGCTGTAGGGATGAGGGAATGGAGTTGAAATACTGAAGTCCCAAGCTTGGGAGATGTTGAGAAGAAGCTTTAGGCGATGCCAAATTTAAATTCAAAGGCAAGTAGCTGGATCTGGAAAAAAAAAAAACAAAAACAAAATAAGCTCAAGGATACAAAGAGCAGATCTGTAGTTGGGTTAGGGGAGAATGGCTGAAGGGGGCTGAAAGGTATTAACTTCCAGTTATAAGATAATCCTGGAGATGTACAGCATGGTAAGTAATATGCTGACTAGAGTTACCAATACCGTACTGCATATTTGAAAGTTGCTGAGAGTAAATTTAAAGGTTCTCGTCACAAGAAAAAAAAAAAAAAGAAAGAAAGAAAAATATATATATATTTAACTATGGAAGGTGATCCATGTTAACCAGACTGAGGTGAATGTTCCCAAATATACACAAATATCAAATCATTAGTTGTACACCTGAAACTAACATACCGTTACATGTTAATTATGCCTTAATTTAAAACAAGTTCTTTTTTAAATCCACAGTCAAGGTCATCAGAGCTGGCGGGCAAGGAAGAGAGGGTGGGGCTGGAGGTGAGGTGAGGCGAGGTTTGCTGCCCTTGCCCAGAAGAAAAGCGCTCTCAGAGGCCGATTTGGAGGCGCTCGCGGAGACGATGAACCGTCCCGAGCACAGGACTGCACCTCATTACCGTGCAGGTTCTTTGCCTCCCTCGGTGCCCCCTTCCCACAGAGGGGAGAAAGCAGGGGGTGGGGCCGGGGGTTGAAACGGTCCCCTCTCTTCTTCGAAGAGAGCGCCCCTTGGCGGGAGGGCCTGGTCTCAACGCACTCGACTGCCAGTCCCGGGAAGACCCAGCAATTCTGGCCGCAGACGGGCCTCGCCATTTCCCTCCCTTGTAGCGCCCGGCGCCCCAGGCCGCTCGTCCGGAAAAGGGGTGCTCTGTTCTCCAGGGTCTGAGCAAGAAAGCCGGACGCCCGGGACAGCCTCCTCTCCCGAAGGTAGCGAGGCTGCGGGTAACACGAGAGGCGTTCGGTGAGAGCCCGGTCTGGAGTGTGCACCGCCGGCTTTCGCGCCAGCCGGAAGTGCCTCCCCCTCGAAGCAAAGGACTTCCGTTGGGTCTGCAGGGTAGTCGGAATCAGCATGGCGGTCTCTTTGGCCGGGAAAAAAATCGTATTTGTCACGGGGAACGCCAAGAAGCTGGAGGAGGTGCTGGGAGGGCGCGGGAGCCCGGCCAGTAGGCGGCTGGGGGGTAGTGTGTGGCAGGGTCCGCGGGGGATCGGGCGGAGAAGCGGCCTTCGGGGCGGAGGGGGCTGGAGAGGCAGACCCGGGCGTGTGGATCGGGTTGGGCCGCGCTGAGTGAAACGACCGTGTGTGCGGAGTGGGGCTGGCGGGTGGTTGGCCTTAATAGAATTCGGGCGTTGACAGAACCAGGCTCGCGAGCTCGGGAGCTGCGGGAGCCGCGGGAGCCAAAGGAGTGCCGGATCCTTAGTACCTAATCTATTAGGTTAGACCCCAAACCGGGACTCTTGACACCCCTCTCGAGCTGATCCAGACCCCGCTGCCGACCTAGGCGGGCCAGGGGCCAGACAGAGCATGGAACAGGCAAGCAAACAGCCATCCACGCCCCACGGGGAAATGGGGATGATTTGGAAGGTCGGTTTCACAACGCAATGGGGAGGAGAAGTGAAGAAGACATTAGATCCAAGTTCCTGCCTCTGGGAATTTTGTGGCTAGTTGTGAGAGTTCTGCAGGTGGATGGATAGCCTTTGGCTGCAAATAATAGAGACACACAGGGAGCTCATGTCAACCACCGGGAGGCTCTTCTGGGAATACAATGTTACGATATCTCACAAGACTTGAAGAGTCTCCTGAGGGCCTGTCTTGTCCTCGTAGTTCTCCGTGGATGCTCATCCCTTTCCTAGTAAACGTTTTTCTGCTTTTTTCGCTCCTGGTGGAGGGAGCAGTGAGCCTTCTGACATACATTAGCTCTCATTAGCCTTGCTTGGGTCAAAGGTTTGCCCCCTGCTCAGTTAGCCATGGCCAAGGAAGGTGGGTCATGGTGCAGAATCAGGGTGACATCCACTAGATATGTTGAGGCATAGAGGTGGGACCCAGTCATTAGGGGACCGACCCTTCATTTGTCCACAGCATAGGGAATGATGCGCTTCTGTGCTAGTACAGGGTGTCCTCAAGAGCAAGAGCCCTGTGTTGATAAAAAGTTTGGGATCCTAAGGCCAGGCCAGTCAAACAGACAAGTAGTGCCACCCTGGGGGATAGTGGGTGCCAGCTCCCAAGCCCGTCTCTGTCTCTGATTGAGAATGTGACTGCCTACGTTTTAAGAAGAGGCTAAAATGGCGAGAGGAGGCTCACTGGAGAAGATGGACTTGAAGTTGGCTTAGGACAGGGTGTCTTTTTTTTTCCCCCTTTTCTTTTCTCCCCCACCCCCAGAACAGGGTATCTTAACTCTTCATCCCATAGCACTCCACTGGCATGCTGATGAGGCCTATGGACCGTTTTTCAGGAAAGGATTTTTAAATGTACAAAGTAAAATACATAGGATCACAAAGGAAATTGATTCTGTCAAAGTGTAATTCTCAGTATTTGTGATCTAGTTAGCATACATTCTTTAATGCATTAAAGAATTCAGTCTACCTGTGTGTGTAGTTACCATAATTTTCAAATAGGATTGTAAATATTTTGAGATCTCTGCTACAGCTCTAATGGGATGACAACATCTCTGATTTTAATAGGTTTAAAGGTCATAGGAACTGCTGATGCTATTTTGGTGTTCTATATTTACAATTAGCTAGGGGTTAGTGAAAATAAAGGCACCCCTCCCCCCCGTCCCGGTTCACAGGCCTCTTGAATTCTGGGTAACCTCTGATGGAGGATTGCCAGAATAGGAGGTTACGTAGAGTTTTAGGGAGCAGGGAGAAGGGAAGAGGGCGTTCTGGGTTGGGGGATAACATCAACAGAGAGACCTGAAGTAGGAGGGGTAGGAGACTGAGGGGATGGGGGAGCTGACCTGCTGGGAGTGGGACCCTGAAGTCTGGAGTGAGGCTCATGGGCCTGACTTACTAAGCTTTAGGGGGCTGAGTTACCCGAAGAGAAAGGTGGGTGACAGCTTCTGTAGTAACCGGGAGTTTTTAACAAATGGTGATAAATATTCTTTCATTTTGGAACAGGTCATTCAGATTCTGGGCGATAAGTCTCCATGCACTTTGGTGGCACAGAAAATTGACCGTATGTCTGTTTCGCTTTATTTTTGAAAGATGGTTTGATTTCCCTGTCTCCCTGTGACCTGTCTCTCTTTTTATATATCTGTTTCTCCAATAAGTGCCGGAGTACCAGGGAGAGCCTGATGAGATTTCCATACAGAAGTGTCAGGAGGCAGCTCGCCAGGTGCTTGCCCCTCATGTGTCCCAAACTTGCTTCTCTGGTCCTGGGGGCTCCTGGGGGCTGTGCCTGCTGGGCTGAGGGAGAGAATAATAGGGTGGGCACAGCTGGTCATAACTTCAAGGAACTACCCAGGCCTAGCTAGACTGGGTAAGTTCATGTTAGTCCAGGAATACTACCTTTCTTTCTCAGCCTTTACTGCATAAACCAATACACACATAGGCATGCACACACATACACATATGCACACACTTGTCTCCGATTTTCAAATGCCTACATTACATTGCCTGCGCTCTCCCCCCAAACATCTCCCCCTGCACTCACACATCTCTGTAGAATTGGAAAAGAACACTTTCTGGAGAGTCAGGCTGTCTGAGTGTGAATCCCACCTCTCTGGTTGCTGTGCCTGGAGTAAGCTTTACAACCTGCCAAATTTTTGGTATTCCTATCTCTCAAATGAAGATAAGAGGTTAGCCAGGGGCTGTTTCCTATAGCTGTTAACTGCTGCAGCTGTAGATCCCAACTAGCTGAGGGCCTGGCCTCAGTCTGGGTGGCGTGGGAATTGGGGTTAGGGACAGGGCCTACTCCTGGTCACAGGTCTCGGGGCTTTGATTCCTTGTCTTACAGGTACAGGGGCCTGTACTGGTGGAGGACACCTGTCTGTGCTTCAATGCCCTCGGGGGCCTCCCTGGCCCCTACATGTGAGTGCTTCCTCACCCCTTTGCGGGGCCCTGGCCACAGAATCACCTGAACTTCAAAATGATTGGTTACCTGATATTGTGGGTCATTCACTATCTTGGTGTCAGTCCCAATATTTCACATTGTCCTGAGGAAGGATTAGGGATGGGGGAGAGGCATACCTTTCTTTCTTTTGTGAAGGGTGAGAATGTGATTGTGTAAGAGGAGATGGGCCAGGGGAACCCACCTGCTGGAGAGGTACATTCGTGGCAGATCAGTTTCAGGAAAAAGGAAATAAGGAAGGTGAGATCTGAAAATGGATTTTCTTAAAACTATTCAGTGCCCTCGACACCCTCAGATGGCCTTTGTGTATCTCCAGGGTACACGTACCCCACTTTGAATGCTCCTTGCAGGGGCGGGAGGGCATATGGACAAAGTTGCTTCTGCTGGGTGTTGGATATGTTTTTATTGAACTTCTGGATTGCCTATATGTTTGCTAAGGCACCAGCACCCGTATATGTTGCTCCATATCCTCACCAGCACTGAATATTAGGACTTTAATGATTTGCAACGTGGGAAATGTGAAATGTTACCGCATTTGGATTGAATTTGCATTTTCCTTTTTTTTTTTCTTTTTAAGATTTTTTTATGTATTTGAGAGAGCTAGAGCACAAGTGGTGGGGTAGGGGGTGGGCAAAGGGAGGGGAGAAGCAGACTTTCTGCTGAGCAAGGGTGATGTGGGGCTTGATCCCAGGACCCTGGGACCATGACCTGAGCTGAAGGTAGCTGCTTTACTGATTGAGCCACCCAGGCACCCCCGAACTTGCATTTTTCTAATTACCAATGAGGTTGAGGCCTTCATAGGTTTTATTGATGCTTCTGTGCATTGCCTGTTTACCTCTATCCTTCCTATTGGATTAGTCCTCTTCATTTTGAGTCAAGACATTATTTATCATGCCCCCTGACTGTCCTGGGGCTCTAATCCTGTGGGTGGGGTAAGAAGGGTGGGAAGGGCACAGGCCAGAGAAGATATTAGGAAGATCCTTCTGTACCTGGTGTCTGACTCATCTTCATTTCTCTTGCAGAAAATGGTTTCTGGAGAAGTTAAAGCCTGAAGGTATTAATCTGTTTTATCTCCTAATCTGTTGGGAATGGAAAATCCGGAGGTGGTCCAGGGGAGGGGTTCCAGCTAGTAATCAGGAATCTCCCCACCATGGAGCCTGTGTTCACCTCAGTTTTCGCATCTGTAACCTGTGGCTTGGACTTTCCCTGCACACCCGGCTCCAGGGAGTGCTGAGATGCGGGAAGAGTGGATGGGAAGGGTGGAAGGGACTGTGAGATTGAGAGACACAGGGGCTGCTGTTGATTCCGGCTGAGAGGTTTGGCCCCAC
This sequence comes from Lontra canadensis, assembly GCF_010015895.1. Taxonomy (NCBI): domain Eukaryota; kingdom Metazoa; phylum Chordata; class Mammalia; order Carnivora; family Mustelidae; genus Lontra; species Lontra canadensis. The sequence goes on from NW_022631010.1 coordinate 6,680,590, forward strand.
TGACTCTTGGCCTGTCCTCGCCTCAGCCAGGGCCTGGCCTGGAGGCTTGGGGGACCGGCTGCCTCTCTTGGGGCGCTGGCAGTGCATATCCTATCACAGTTGTGGGCCAGAATGTTCCCTCCTTAGGTCCTTCTAAAAACACTTCCAATTATGGAGCATTTCAGACACATACAGTAGTAGAATAGAATAACGAGCTCCATGTCCCCATCATCCAATTTCCAGGGTATTAACCTGGATAAGGTATAAACCTATCTGATGACATGTATAAGCTCCCCCAAATCTGGTGGCTCCCCCTCCAGGGCCTCAGGGCTGGGGAGTGAGGCTGGGAACTGAGCTGCGCAGAGATCACTGCACTCCCCCTTCCCTCCCACCGCAGGTCTCTATCAGCTCCTGGCTGGTTTTGATGACAAGTCTGCCTATGCGCTCTGCACTTTCGCACTCAGCACTGGGAACCCCAGCGAGCCAGTTCGCCTGTTCAGGGGCAGAACCTCGGTGCGTATTCTCGCTACTTTCCCCGTGGGCCGCCAGAGGGCGCTGTGGCTTGAGCCAATGGCCCAGAGTCTAAGGCAGGAGGGTGGTGGGAAGAGCTCATGGCCAGTTAATTTCCCATAGCTTTGCCCAGACGTGCCCCTGGGTCTCACAACTAGGAGTGCTGTCAATCCTGAAATCTCTTTGACCTCTGAGGCTCGTGTTTTAGGGATACACAGGGGCTCATGGCCTTTGAGACCTGCACGGGGTCCCCTCCTAAGAAGCAGATGCGCAAGCTGAAGGTGACATGGACAGCCCAGATTTCTTCCAGCTCTGTCCCTTTCCAAGTGCTGAGGCTATGGGTTCCCTTGAACATCTCATATCCTTTCCAACTTCACATGTTCCTGTAGAATCTTACTTTTCCCCAGCTGCCCTTCAACACAGCCACGCCAGCCTATCAGACCCTTGGGTTTAGCTGCTTCTCATAGGGTACAGACCACCCTCGGAGCTGACCTCCCCCGCCAGCGCAGCCATTCCCTCCTTGTGTCGGGACAGCGCCTTCTGGCCCATCACTCCTCTGCCAATGCCTTCTGCTCGTGATAAAATCCAGAGTAGCCCACAGAGCCCTTCCCCAGAGGCTCCTTTGGGGGATGCCCACAGACATTTCGTGATGCCCCGCCTTGTTAATTTTTTTTTAATAGTTGTTTAAAAAAAAACCATAAAAATTACCATCTCCACCGTTTTTAGGTGTTTGGTACAGTGGTATTCACTCTGCATTGCTGTGCCGTAGATCTTGAACTTTTCATCCTGCAAAATTGAAACTGTACCCATTGAACAAAAACTCCCCCTTCCCTCTCCCCACCAACCCCCCTGGCAACTGCTATTCCACTCTTGTTTCTAAGAGTTTGGCAACTTCAGACCCGTTATATAAGTGGAATCCTGCATACAGTGTTTGTCTTTTTGTGGCTGGCTTATTTCTTAGCATAATGCCCTCCAAGGATCATTTGTGTGGTGGCAAGTGACAGAATTCCTCCTTTATTTATTTAACATATAATGTATTATTTGCCCCAGGGGTACAGGTCTGAATTGTCAGGCTTACACATTCACAGCACTCACCATAGCACATACCCTCCCCAATATCCATCATCTAGCCACCCTATCCCTCCCCTCCCACCCCCCAACAACCCTCAGTTTGTTTTGTGAGATTAAGAGTCTCTTATGATTTGTCTCCCTCCCGATCCCATCTTGTTTCATTTTTCTTCCCCTACCCCCCCAAGCCCCCCACCCGGCCTCTCAAATTCTTCGTATCAGAGAGAATTCCTCCTTTTTATTGCAGCTGAATAATATCCATTGTGGGTATTTGCACATTTGTTTTGTCCATTTATCTGTCGATGGGCACGTAGACTTCTTCCATGTTTGGCTGCTGTGAATAATGTTGCTACAAACACAGATGTTCCAATATCTGTTGAGATCTTGTGTTTGGTTCTTTGAGATATTTACACAGAACCAGGATGGCTGGATCCTAATTGCCGGGTTACATTTTTAAAAATTAATTCTAGTTGTGTGCCCCTGTCACAGAAATGTTCTCTAAAAAATCAGAAGTGTGAACAAGCATAGTCCCTGCTGATGGGGCGCAGTCACTGGGGTGACCCACGATTGGGGTCCCCGCTATTCCCGATCGTCTCCCCCACTTCAAGCACCTTGTTGCTTGCAGGCCTCTCATGTTACCTGAGGTGGCTTTGTTTCTCCTTGTTTCATTCTCACTCAAACTTTCCAGACCCAGTCATGTTGTCCTTTCAACAACGCATATGCCGAGCCCGTCCCCATCTTGGGTCCCAACACCAGCTATGTCCTCCAACCTGGAATGTTTTTGCCCATCACTTTACATGGCCACATTGGCTGCTCCCTGAGCTCCCCGTCTAGGCCCCTCCATCCTGTTATCCTTGAGCCCAACTCCCTGTTTGTTCCTTCTAAGGCACTTTGCATTTTGTAATCATTCATTTGTTTACTGGTGTAAAGCCTGTTTTGCTTAAGACATCCATTTGACGAGGGCAAGGCTGGGTCTGCTATGGCTCCAGGGCTGAGAACACTACCGGCCCCACTGTAGATGTTCAAAAACCATTTGTGCAAGGTTCACAGTGGCTCAGGAATGGGTCTTGGACCCATAGCTCCCCACCAGCACTGGTGGAATCTGCCTTTGGTCTGAAAAACTTAGCCATTATGTGGCTAATCCCCACTTTTTACCATTTTCCTCATTTTTTTTTTATTTCTCAAGAGATTTTATTTATTTATTTGAGAGAGAGCAGCTGCACAGGAGCAGAGGGAGGGGGAAAAGCAGACTCCCTGTTGAGACATAGGGCTCAAACTGGGACCCTGGGATCATGACCTGAGCTGAAGGCAGATGCTTAACCAGCTGAGCCACCCAGGCCCCCCTCCCTTGTATTTTTTAATTTACTAATTTTTAATCCTCATGGCAACATGACATGGTGCTGAATTAAATCGATTCTCTTTGTAACATTTTTCTATTGGAATTTGCCTGTTGTAGTAAAGAGTTACTGAGCTCATTTATGTATTGAACAATGTGCAAAGTAATTTCTGTTTCTTCATTCAATTGTTAGAGCCTCCTTTGTAGTTTGAGAAATGCAGCAATTTATTTCACTTAACGTAATGAAAATGAGTAGCAGTCCTAGGGCTTGTCTGCATAGTCCAGGATCTCATACCTTCTTAGTCAGAGAAAATGTTTCCTGTCAGTTTTTCCATTGACGCTCTTCAGTGAGGTCACAGTTTGTCAGAGATGTAGAGAGAGAGGGAGAGTGGCCCCAAAGGTATCAGTGGGCTGATAAGGTTTGTGGTTCCTGTGTGTGTGTGTGTGTGTGTGTGTGTGAAGGGAGAGTGGTCCCATATGTACTTATGGGATTCATAATACAAATTATGTATTCAGAAAACATTTGCAGGTACCACAGATTTCTTGAAGCCATATTTTTTTTAATAAGTACTTTTTTTAAAAAAAGATTTTATTTGTTTGACACAGAGAGAGAGATCATAAGTAGGCAGAGAGGCAGGCAGAGAGAGAGGGGGAAACTGGCTCCCTGCTGAGCAGAGAGCCCCAACACAGGGCTCCATCCCAGGACCCTGAGACCATGACCTGAGCCGAAGGCAGAGGCTTAACCCACTGAGCCACCGAGGTGCCCTAAAGCCAGTTATTTTGAATAAATGGGACTTAACCAAATACATAAACTAGTCAGACTCAAACTGGCTACCCTTCCCTTGCTAGGGCATCTCCTCTGTGCCCAGTGATACACCTATCCCCTCTTTTCCCTGGCAGGGCCAGATCGTGGCGCCCCGAGGCTGCCGAGACTTTGGCTGGGATCCCTGCTTTCAGCCTGATGGATATGAGCAGACGTAAGGAGCCCTATTTCCTTCCGGGGATGTGGGGTTGGAATGGCCACAGTCCAGGTTGGGCCGGCACCCTGCCCCAGGGCAAGCATGCGGACGTGGGCGGGCCGGCTGTCGGCTGCTGCCCCAGCTGAAGGCAGTTCTGCTGGGCTGGACTGGAGGAATCTGAGCGGGCCGATCTCCAGGGTAGGAGGCAGCCAGGCGGCGCCGGGAGTTCTGGGCCCTCGGGCTGCAGCTCCCCGCAGAGCCGCTGTGTGACTTGAGTGCCTTCCCCCTCTACCCTTGGCTTGTCCTATATGAACCTGACAGTTTGGTGGGATCATCTGACTTCCCCATGGAGTTTGGAAAAATGTTAATATTTCCAGCCTTTGGGGGGGCATGAAACCCCCACAGTGCCAAGTGTTCTCATTACTTGCCCCTGACCCCTTGCACCCCCCCACATTTGCAGTGGACATGTTGACCGTTATTGGAATCAAGTGTGCTAGGCTAAAGGGGCCCTTAGGGAGGGTGGCCTGAAGCCTCCCAGTAGCCAGACAGGGCTGAGGATGATATGAAACAGCACCGTACAAGAATGCGAAATAGAGAAATGCTCTTTCTCCACTGTTCGAGCCAACTTGTGGCTATCCAGTATGACTTCGAAACTGAAAATAGTCTTAGTCAACGACGGTTAATTTCCATGTACATGGCCACTTGCGGCTAGTGGCCACAGCATGGACAGCACAGATCTGCAGCACCCAGGTGGGGTGTGGGTCCTCACTGGAGCCGTGACTCGGAGGAGAGGCCACTAGCCAGCTGTCCCATGCCACCCCCACAGTACAGGAGAGGAGACTCTCGTGTTTGCTCTGTCAGGCCCCACTGCTTCCTGTCAACAGATGACAAAGCTGATCAAACACGCAGCTCATCCCCCTGTCCCCGGCTTCCCCTGGTGACTTTTGGACACACTCGGGCGAGTCTGACATCCTTCCACATTCATATTAATATGGGTTTCCATTTCCAGGGGAATTTAAAACTCTCTGTTTTTTTTTAAATTAACTCTGGCTGCTGGGAGCTGGTGGCCCCATCACCCTTTCTTGGTGACTCCTTGAGCTCTGGGCTCCAGGATGGGTGAGGGATGCGTACCCCCAAATCTGGGCTCCTCTGAGCTGCTGTTGTCACCCCTTAGGTATGCAGAGATGCCCAAAGCTGAGAAGAACACCATCTCCCATCGCTTCCGGGCCTTGCTTGAGCTGCAGAAATACCTCGGCAGCCTCGATGCCCCAGTAGTTGGTGATGATCGCCCTGGCCGGGGAACTGGGGAAGGCTAGCCTGCCGCCTCCACCATCAGACAGGCAGCCCTCCAAGTACTGCCTTCCTGGTCTCCACTTCCTAGAGGGGGTTGAGATAGCCTCACCAGCCCTGTTTGGAGGAGCAGCTGGCTCTGCTTAGAGGAACTTGGGGCCCTTGGGGATTCAGTGGTCCCTCCTACAGCCTCCTGGCCTGGGATCCTGAAAGGACTTGGATGTTAAAACTGACCATGGTGGGTCCGAGGGCTTGGGCAGAACCACACACAAATCGCCCTCAACATTTTTGAAGTGGCAGAAATAAAAATACTGGAAGGCACTTGCCTCTAGAATAACCTGGATATATCAGCTTTGAAACCTACCCCGGGCAGTTGTCCGTCCCCTGAATCTCTTTTGGCAGGAGCAGGAGACCTCGAAGCTCGGGGGGCGAGGGTGGGACGAGGGTAGCAGCTGTAGTTGTTCACGTGACCGTGCTTACTGGAGTATCGCATCTTTCCTCTCATCCTTCAAGTCTCAGCTTGTGAGCTGACCTTGTCCATGCCAGACCCATGCTGCCCACCACCCAGGGAGGGAGGCCACCCCCCAGCTGGCCTCTGTGGTGTTTGCCAGGTTGCGGGGTGGGCAGTGCAGATGCTGAGTGCTTCAGCTGTATTTCAGTGTAACATCAGAGCAACTAAAGTGTTGGGGCGGGGTTTTGTTTTTGTTTTTGTTTCTTTTTCTTTTTTTTTTTTTTTTTTTTGAGAGACAGAATGAGTGGCAGGGAAGGATAGAGGGAGAGAAAGAATCTCAAGCAGGTGCCACGCCCCATTCTGTGCTGGGCATGGGGTTTGATCTCAGAACCCTGAGATCATGACCTGAGCCGAAATCAAGAGTTGGACGCCTAACCGACTGAGCTTACAGGTGCCCCTAAAATGTTGGGTTTTTTTTTTTTTTTTTTAAGATTTTATTTATTTATTTGACAGAGATCACAAGTAGGCAGAGAGGGAGGAAGGGAAGCAGGCTCCCTGCTGAGCAGGGAACCCAATGCAGGGCTCGATCCCAGGACCCCGGAACCATGACCTGAGCTGAAGGCAGAGGCTTTAACCCACTGAGCCACCCAGGCGCTCCCCTAAAATGTTGGTTCTTGATGATGCCAGGTCCGTTTTTATGGCAGGGACAGGGCATGGAGTCTCCACCCGAGTTGAGAGGACACAACATGGTTCAGCCTGGGACCTCCAGGCCCCGCAGGAAGCCTGCCTCAGCTGCCCCAGGTCCTCACAGGCCCTAGGGAAGCCAGTCCTGGGAGGGACTTGAGGGGCCTGGGGCCGCTCCCTTTCCTTTCCCGCAGGTGTTTCTTTGGTAGGGAGGAGGGGCCCACCCCAAGGATATTAAGAAAAGCCTGTTGTATGCAATGGGAATGGAGGGAGCGTTATGCTGGGGGATCACTCCCAGGCTTATTTCTGGACTGCTAGGCAGGTCTGGAGAATGTCACTTCCGTTGCTGTTCCTCAGTCCTGGCAGCATGGCCCAGGGCCTGCATTTAACTGTTGTTTCCTCCCCTAAGGTGCATCCGTGTGTGTGTGTGTGTGTGTGTGTGTGTGTGTGTGGACAAAACATTGTTTCTTTGCTCCCCACTTGCCCGTGAGGCTCGGCTGGGTTGTTGCCCCAGGAAGGGCCAGCAGCCCAACCGCCTCTGAGTCATGTCCTTGGTGCAGAGTGCTGTCTGGCTGGGGCTCAGATGTGCAGTGCTTGGGGCTTGTCTGCTCCCCGTCTGGTGATTCTGGATACGGCCCTACCTGGAGGGAACATGCAGGCCACTGGGGAGGGGACCCCAAAGGACCACATGCCACCTGGATGGGGTGGTTACATGGAGCTTCGGGCTGGGCAGCCCTCTCTGGGGGATGGCCCAGGCCCACAGGACACCATCCCCCTTTGTTAACCTTTAGCTAGCCATCCCTCCAAACAATGGGCTCGTACCCACGCCCACTTGCCCGGGAGCAGAGCTGCACAGCAGGTGGAGGAGGGGTCTTGGTTGTGCCCCGGTCTCTGCTCCCCGATCCATGCACCAGTGTACATGTGTCTTCTACCCGGCTGGCAGGCCAGCCGGCCTGTGTTGCCGGTTACAAGTGGGCAATGCCAGCTCCCCTTGGGGCTGCTTTTCCCGGATGACCAAGGGCATTGAGCATTCCTACTGTCCTGTGACTGTTGGGCCACCCCACCCCCCACCCCAGGTTTGCCTCTTCTATTGGAGTTGGAGTCATCGGCTTTGTGGTGGTGGTTGGTTAGCAGGAATCCTTCGCATATCTAGAGAGGAGGCCTTTTCAGTTGAGAGGTAGAGCAGGTCTTCTCTCACCTGCTCCCTTGGGTCTGTGGTTTACGCGGCAAGCCAAAGTGCTGTAAGGGATGTCATGGGATGTCTGGGGGCCAGAGGCTCTACCACTGCTGGGGCTCCCAGATAACGCGCAGGGGGCGCTTCCAAGTCCCAGATCCGGATTCCCCACTGTGTGCCGTGGGGGCCTCTGTCCAGGCACCAAGTGACCAAGCCAGGAACACAGCCCCTTCTCCCCTCCACCAGACCAATCCCCACATCCTGCCGTGGGGGTCTTCCGCTGTTCTTCATCCCCACTATCAGTGTCCTGGTGCGGGGTGCAGCCCCTGCCCCACCCCCAGAGGGCATCCCTCACAACGGCAGCTCTGACCTCCATGAGCCTGGTTTTCAGTCTGCTGGGCTGCTTTGCAGCTGCCTCTGGGAGCCCAGGCCCAGGGCCACCAGGCCCACCCATCTTTCCTCCACCATTGTGGCTCACTACTGGCCCCAAGCCCTCTCCTCCAGGCCCTTGCATATGCCATCCCCCCCACATACCTCCCCTGCAGTTGCCTGGCAACACAGCAGCGCCAGGGCCTCCTGGATCTTCCACAGGCCCGTTGGGCCAGCATCCGCTGTGTGGGGTTGGAGGGGACAGCCGGTGGCCCTCAGCAAACACGGGTCCCTTTTCCTTCCCCCTCCCCTTTACATCAAACTTTTTATTCTCCAGTGGCCCTGAGGCTGGGGCAGGGCGGGACAGCCGAGATGGAAGCTAGAAACAGGAGCTTTATTCTCTAGTGTGCATATAGCAAGTTCCTTACACAATCAAGGAAATGGTTTCTCTTTCAGACATCTGACTCTTTTATCAAAAGAAAATCCGTCCTGCATAGTCCTACTCTGGACAGAAGTTGCCCTGAGCAGTGTCACTGACCCAAGCGAAAGGCTAATGGGGACAGGGATGGGCCCCCACCGTGGAACGACCCCCCCCCATGCCTAGATGTCCTAGGCCTGATGGGACAGCAGGAAGGGGGTGCAGCACAGAACCACGCCCCAAAAGACCGCATCCCTCTCCCCACGGGGCTGCAGACTCAGTCTGGAAAGAGCCAGAGGGACAGTGAGAGGGATATGGCGCGGGCCTGCTGGTCAGGGCCTCAGTCAGTGCTCGGCATCCATGGCATCCAGATACTTGGCTTCAATGATTCGGGGCAGCAGGTTGTAGCTGGGCAGAGGGAGAAGAGACCTCAAGGTGAGCACTGGGTCAGAGAGCAAAAGTGGGGGGGCATCTGCCCCTGCCCCACCCCAGGGGTAGACTACCTGCTACCCCCAGGTAGGGTAAGGCTGCCCTTACCGGATGGGGATCATGACAATCATGATGAGGGGGAAGATCATCTTCATGTAGGGCAGGTTGCTCATGCCGAAGGCACAGAGCAGCAGCAGCTGCAGGACCTGCAGGCCGGTGAAGTAGTGGATCTTCCTCTGGGGCACCCTCCGGATGTAGTGGGTAGGCGGGTACGAGGCCTGTGGGCGGCAGGGACCCGCTGTGGGCAGGCCTGGAGCCCGTACGCGCACCCTGCCCCTTGTCCTTGGGGCTGAGGCTCACCTGGTCCTTAAGCAGCAGGGCCACGCGCTCGAAGAGTTGGTTGCCGTCGATGGAGGTGAGCGCGATGTAGAGGAAGAGGCCGTAGAGCACGGGCTTGGGGATCCACTGCAGCGGGAAGGGAAGCAGCAGGAGGGAGAAGCCCACCAGGATGCTGGCGCCCAGGGTGGTCAGCCGTGTCTCCTTCACGTTCACAATTCTGCACGGCCACAGGGCACCGGGTCACCTCTGGGCCCTAGTCCCCCGAGCCGCATCCCTCCCCGGGTCCCCATGGCCCAGGGTTACCCCCACTTCAGGGCCCACATGACTCGCCTCAGGTCTTAAGGGACCTGGCCCCCACTCACGTCTCATAAATGTGCCCATTCTCCACGCGCTCCTCCACCAACGCCAGGGCCCGCACATGCAGCGGGGAGTGGGGGTAGGCAGCGTGGATCCAGGGCAGCCCGAACAAAGACAGCCCGCTGTTGATGATGGCGATGAGCAGGAGGTCCCAGTGGTAGGCAGTGCCCTTCACCAGCCTGCAGCAGATGGTGAGGGCACATGTGGCCGGATCCCTGTGGCCCCAGGCAGGATCGGGCACATGCTCAGCCCTCCCAGACCCGCTCCGCAAACCTGTTCTCTGGGGCATTGGCCAAGGCAGCCACCAAGTTCTGCTCGATGAAGAAGAGCAAGGAGAGCAGGAAGCCCAGGCCCATGGCACTGACGATGGCCCCCAGGGACAGGGAGTGCATCTCAGCCATCTCAAAGAGGCTCTTGTTGGGGTTGTAGCGGAACTGGCTCACTGCAGCAGATACAGGCCCCCTGCTCAAGCCTGTGGCCCCCAGGGACCAACCTCACCCCACTGCACCCCCTGCCAGACCCCAACTCACTTTTGATTTCCCGGAAGCCATAGGAGCAGATGAGGGAGAAGGTGAGCACCGAGATGGGCAAGGCACAGTCTGACAGGATCTCCCGCATGCAGGGGTGTAGGTAGGGGCTGGGGACATGGGTGGGGAGTGTCAGTGCGGCCTGGCAGCTGGCGCCTTCTTTCCCTCACCCGCAGGGCCCCCCTCACCTCTTCTTGAACTGGTAGAGGGTGTAGCTCAGCCACAGCGTGCCCAGCATAATGAGGAGGCTGAGCACCGCAGTCTCCCGGCCCGGGGGGTCAGCCTGGTGGCTCCCGGGGGTCGGCTGTAGCGGGCTGGTCGGGAGGCCGGTGTTGAGGGCCGTGTGGAGGCTGGTGTTGAGGTCGGTGCTGAGGCCCAGCAGGCTCACCAGGGGAGTGCTGTCTGTGTTGTAGTTCCCAAAGTCATGGTGGTAGTAGTACTTCTGAAAGACTGTGGATACAGGCCAGCAGGCTTCAGCGGTCTGAGCTCTGGGAAGATGAGGCCCAGCTCTCTTCTGGATATGGGGGAGAAAGAGCTTCTGGGGGGATGGGGAAAGGGAGGGGCTGCCTTTCTGTCAGACAGGAGGACCCCACTGACCTGCTTTTCCACCCCCCTCCCCCTCCCCCATCTCTTGACAGTGCCTCACACCTGGCCCTGTGCCTCTGATCCCACCTGAGGCAGCCCTGTCACCCTCCAGCACATGGCACTGTGGCTTCCTGCTGGTCACAGCTCCTGAGAGCGCCCTGGACCGTGGAAGGAGCCTTAGCTTGCATGCTGCTTGGTGGTCCTGGCCACAGCCCACAGTCCCCCAGCTCAACTCAGTTTCCCCTGCAGCAGGTGGCCACCGACTGGACACTCACTTTTGGCCATGCCCTTGACAGCATCCAGCATGAATGTGATGGAAATGAACAGGGCAATGATCTCTTCTGTCGACCTGCCGGGGTGGTGCAGGGGGAGGGGGATGTCATGCCTCATCAGATGGGAATGAACGGTCAGGGCACCGGGGTGGGGATGGGGAGGCTTCCCTGAGCCTCTGCACAGTCTCCGACCTCCTCCTGCCATGAAGACCGGGGTCCCACACTTCTGTCTCAGGGCAGTGATGTGGAGGGGGCACCCCATCCACTCTAGGGTTATAGGGCCTCAGAGGCTGGCGTGGAGACTGCCCCAGGTCCCTAGCCTTGGTCTCCCCTCCTGGCTGAGGGTCCCAGAAGCTCGGGAAAGGCCCTGTCACCTCTTGAAGAGACGCATGAGGAGACTGAGGTTGAAGAGGGCATAAAGTGCGAGAAAGAAACTGTTCCACAGGCCCGTCCACGCATAGAAGGTGTTGAAGTCCAGATTGTAGTCATCACAGATGCCACAAATTACTGCAGGCAGCAGGACGAGGGGGGTGGTCAGAGCCTGGCGGGGGCTGGGGACCTTGGGAGCCACCTCCCCGCCGCCAGTGCCACGGCACCTTGGATGTAGAGGGCCAAGGGCGCAGTGGTCAAGAGCACCACCAGCGGCTGTCCAGAGAAGAGGGCATACAGGAGGCCTCCGATGCCCTGCCCTGCCATGGTCTTCTGCACATCTGAGGAAGTGGGGGATGTCAGGGGGGTGGTCACTGCAGGCCTGGGCCTCCTGCCCCGCCCCCCTGCCTTCCCACCTCACCGATAGCCCCGTTTGTGTTCTCATCGTTGAGGGACCCAAAAGCGATGGTGGGCAGGAGGCAGGCGAAGTAGAGGAACAGCGTGGTGGTGATGTATTTGCCTACAGCCTTGTTTTTCCCAATAATGCCTAGGGATGGGACAGGACAGGAAATTTGCTAGGATGCAGGACAGGCCCATGTGTTGTCCTGGGACCGAAGCCACAGGCTGAGCTCTGGCAGGGGGGTGGGGGGGGAACCATAAGGCCACGTACCGTCTGTGAAGTCCAGCGGGTACACGGGGAACCTGCGGGCAATGTCCTCCCGGATGCCCTTCCCCACAGGGAGAAAATCTTTGTGCTTCAGGGGCTGGGGAAGGGGACAGATGTCTGTCAGCTCTGGCCTGTGGCCCTTGCCCCACCACCCCCGCCCAGGCCTGCATCCCCGCTGTACCTTGGGGGGTCTGTGTATGTGGATGGAGTTCATGCTGTAGCCCTTGGCGCTGAGGGCTGGGCACTGGCTCACCATGGTGAGCAGCTGTCTCTGACGCACCAGCGCCTCCTTGAATTCCTCCTCTGTGCGGGTCTTCAGGAGCTCCTGGCGGAAGGTGATGTCCAAGAACATGGTGGCAAATGTGCGCCCCACCTCTGTGGCAGTCTTGGTACTTTTCTGGGGGCGGGAGACGGGAAATCACAACTGCGGTTCCTGGTGAGTGGGGGGATCCCTGCCCTGCCCTTGTCATCAATGATAGTCCTGAGCCTGTCGCAGGTGCCCCCACTGTGACTGGCAGCACGTTTTGTACCCCAAAGTTTAGGCGTTAGTGGAATCAGCCAGGATTCCTGCCTGGGCAGCAGATCACCAGAACCAGGGTCAAGTCTCCCAATTTCCTTCATAAACTCATGAGTTCTTAAAATCTGAGGTAGTGGTATTGTCCCAAAACACAGACCTGCATCATCATGGATAATGAGGTCACAGTGACGGAGACAAGCCCTTACCCAGTTCCACTTTACTGGTGGCATTCCCACTGTCTGCTGGTTTATTTGATTTCCTGAGGGACTCCAGGCCTGTCAAGCCTTCTCCCTGTTGCCTGACCAAAGTCAACTCATGTCCAGCCTCCCCCATGACAACCTGTCCTCTGGGAGTAGCATCTAACCCTTCATGCTGCCCAGAGCAGTCGCCCAGGACTGTCCTGCCCACGCTTTGCTTTCCTGTTTGCTCCAGAACAGGCTCACTCTCCAGAGGAGGAGCCGGGTGTTGGGCTGGTTGGCCTGTCACAAGGCATGAGTCCAGCCACTTGGCCCTCAGGATACAGCCCCTTCCTCCGCTCTGGCCACCTCACCAGCTGTCACTCCCTCTGCCCCATGTGCTGCCCATGTTCCCTCTCCCCAGCACTGTAACCTCCCAAGGAGGGACATTCCCCTCAGCACCCGCTTTACCTAAAAGAAAGCCCATAGAGGAGGGCCATTCCAAGCTTTGAGTCTACCAGAGGCAGGGGCAGAATCATCAAGAAGCTAGAGGAAATTTAAACATGAAGGCCCTTATCAGGCCTGGGGAGGGGCCTTCGCCATTTTCTATTTATGATTTTGAAATCCGTTTCCTTCAGAAAAGACTCCCCAAACCATACTAACTTCAGCCTCCCACACAAGCAGGATGTGCCCCTGACCAGGCAGAAGTGGGGATCCAGGGCCAGCAAATCATAGAGCCGGCCAACTGGGAGAAAGATAGGTGTTGGGGCAGGCTGATGAAAAGCCCCCACGTTTCAATAAAACTAATTTTAACAAGTATCTCTTTCAGTCAAGGAAATACAGCTTCATGCGCAACCTCAGGGGGAATTAGGGCTGGATGAGGACCTAGCGGGATGCTTCAGAGAGACTCAGTGGGGCAGACAGGAAGGACAGCGTGAGCACGAGGCCCTCAGGGGCCCAGACTGTGGGGTCCCCCAGCATGCGGAGGAGATGCCCCTGGAGAGAGGGCCAAGTAGCCTGGAACCTTCCTTCTCAGGAAACAGCCACCTCCAGACCCCTACTCACCATCTTGGGAGGGGCCAGCACCAGGATGACAAACCGCACCTCACAGGAATTCTCCCCCCAGTTCTGAGGGCGAACCAGACGGCTGATGCACACGTGTCGCCTCAGCAGGGCCTTGGAGGTGCAGCTGCCAGGGGCAGGGAGGGCACACGGTTGCCACCCTGGGAGCTGGGCTTCCCCCCACACCCCACCCCTGACTTTGACCCCCAGCAACCTGCGGCAGGAGTGCTCCCACCCTCTGCCCCAAAACTGGGTGGGCCCGCCTATTGCCGGGGAAGCCACCCTGGAGGCCCGGCAACTCACATGATGCAGATCCAGGACTGCTGGTATTGCACCCCCGTGACCGTGGCAGTGACCCCCTGGATGGTATCGGACAGCAGGTGGGCTGAGGGCAGAGCGGCTGGGGTCAGAGGGCACACCCGCCCACCTCCCCGAGCCCCTGGGCCCCACCGGGGAGCCGGGCCCCACCTTTCCCCTCCGTGGGGGCCCCGGCATCAGTGAAGAGCATGGCCATGAACAGGTCCAAGTTGCAGTCAGGCTCCGTGTTTTGGGGGTCGTGGGCTAAGCGACACAGCATGGCCCGCAGCACGTCATCCAGCGAGGTAGCCGTCTCGTTCAGGATGATGCTGGCCCGGGCCAGGAAGCCGTCCAGGTCCCGGTGCGCCCGGATCTCCTCCTCAAAGTTCTTCAGCTTCAGGTACTGCGGGGACCGCGTGCACAGAGCCGCAGAGAGCCACAGCAGCCCGTGAGGGAGTTGCGCTGTGGCGACCTGGGCGCCTCCTCCGCGGCGGCCCCGCCCCCAGGACCGACACCTGCTCCGAAGGGGAAGGCCCCGCCCCCACGGGCCCACGGTAGCCAGGTGTGAGAGGTCTGTCCGCTGTGACAGGGAAGCAGGCACCTCCACCCCCCCAACGGGTGGCCCGGGACCACACGTCCCCTGTCCCCTGTCCTGCCAGCGAGCCACTCACCTTGCGTGAGGTGTGAAGGAGCCCGCAGCCGCCAGGCGAGTCATTCTCGGCTAGGGAAAAGCGGGAGGGCTCAGGGGGCCGCCCCACCGCGTCAGGACTCCTTCCATGGAGCGCAGCTCTATCTGCCCAGCACCCAGGCCCCTGCCGGTCCCCGCCAGCCTGTCCCTGCTACAACCCCCATACCAGCCTGGGTGGGCTGCACCTCGAGGTTGACGTTGACAAAAAAACGGATGCTCTCGCCAGACACAATGGAGGAGTTGACCGTGTCGAAGGCCTCATCCCCCAGGCTCTCCTCACGGGTTTCAGAGGCATCGTCCATGTCACACTTGAGGTAGCCTGGAGACCCAACCACCACCGAGAGAGAACCCCCCCAAGAGGGCCCAGCCGTCAGTGCTATACACCAGAGGGAGGGACTCCAGGCTGTCCCAGTCCGCACACTCTCAGCGAGTGGTGAGGGCGGCCTCTTGTAGGCCAGGAAGGGAGCCTCAGGCCCAGGTGGGCCGAATAGCTCATCCCGGCCTAGCCCCAATCAGAGCATGGACGCCAGCCGGCAGCCCCCACCCAACAGCTTTCTCCAACATTCTTCAGCTGCAGGAACCAGGGCCCTGCACCATTCTGACCCATGTGTATCCTTTCAGCCACAGAAAAACATGGTCATTCCACAGCTCCGGGCCCGGAAGGTGGTGCAATGATGCAGTTAAGACTGGCCTCTGCCCTCTCCGAACCCCCAAATTATGGGACCCAGACCTGCCGGGCTCCCTAGATGGGACCCAAGGGAAGCCAGAACTACTGCGGTGTCCAGCCGTCTCCCCACCGTACTGGCACAGGGCTTGCTTTCAGGGAGGGCATGCAGGCCGAAGCAGCAAGGCTGGGAGACTTGGTCCAGACAGCAGACAAGGCCCAGGAAGTAGGGGAGCCGGAGACACAGGGACTGAGGGAGGGACCCCAGGAGACTCCCAGTGGCAGGCAGGAGGAGCGCTCTGGCACCTTGGGACTCCCTCCCAGAGGGGAGCCTTTTCCTGGGTGGGCCGTACTTCCAACAACGGTTCACAGTCCTGGCGCCCCTCCTCTAGAGGAAGCCTTTCTGGTGACATGCAAACGTTCCACCCTTGCTTGAGCTCCTCGTGACCTCTGGGATGGCAGTTTGGGCCAGGCCTGCTACCCCGTCCTGACCCCCAGTCCTTCAGGCCCAGGGCCACTCCCGACCTCTGATCTGTCACTCCTCACGCCAGGTGACCAACACCCCAGACATGCCAGTGCCTGCCCTCCGAGCAGAGGGCTTCCCTCCCTAGAGGACCTTCCTCAAGGCTCCACAGAAGCTTCCTCTTCCGGCCAGCCCTCCCAGAGCCCTGCTGGCACCCCTTCCTGACTGTCCTGTGGATCCCCAGGGCTCACCACCTGTGAATGCTCCCAGGAAGGGGGGTCTTATCCCAGGAAGGGGGGTCTTAGAGCCCAGACTCCACCAAGGTCTGACAAACACCTGTGCAGGGACGGGGAAGGGTCAGCAGCACGTCCACACCTGCCAGGCAGTGACTCACCCTGACTCACTTCCACTCCAGCCCGCCGGTTTCCTCTGCACATCCCAGGCCCCGTCCCCCCGTGGCCTGTGCTTAGCCTGGCCCCTTTTGGGCAGGAGGGCCTAGGTTTGCACTGCACTCAGAGTTCCGAGCTAAAAGATGTCCTTCCCATTTTTGCCATGGAGCTCATGTTCACAAGAAACCCCTTCCTCCCCAGCCCCCACCTGCCCTAGCATCCCTTCCATCACACCCACCAGCACCCTTTATTCCTGGGCACTGCCCTTCATGCTATCCCCTTCTCCCCTACTCTGGGCTCTACCTAGGACCTGCCCAGCTGACATGACCAGGTCCCTGCAATGCTCCTAGGATGCCATGTCCCCATATCCATCCTATAAGCCCAACCACACACCTAATCCGCCTGCCAGCAGCCTGGCCCCCCCAGTCACCAGGCCCTGAGGACCCTGAGGCAGACCCTATCACCACTCTGCCCAAGCACCATCCCACTGAACACCCTTCAGATGGTCAGGCCAGCGTCCAGGTCTGGGTACAGGAGTCCCCCGAGACACAGAATGGGGAGAGCTGGTCTGGAACAAGCAGGAGAGCTGAAGTGAGGAAAGGTTCTGTTCCATGGATTTAGAGGGACAATAGCAGCCCCTCCCTCACAAGGCTGGGCAGGGACTGAGGGACAAGGGCATATATGGCATGGCCTAAAGTCTGGCCCAGTAACCAGAGCATTCCAACAGCGAACCAAGGGAGGTCACCAGATGGCCCTCAGAGCCCGGGAGAGGGAACTGCCTTCCCTCCCAGGACCCCCGGAGTGACCTCTCAGTGTCCGAGGCGATTGTCAACTGCCTCCCTAACCGTACCACCACCTCCTGGAGGGGAAGATCTAAAGGCTTCCCAGCAACAGCAGAGTTCACAGGTGGGGGCTCAATGCCATGAGTACCCTGCTGGAGGGACCAGGTCCCCTAGAGACCAAGGAGCTCTCTCTGTACATCCCCCCACAGAGGTACTCACCTACATCCTCAAGGTATCCATTCTGCGACATGATGGAAGAGGATTGCTCTGCAAGGGAAACCCAGGAATTGTTACCAGCTCCACTGACCAGCCCTGGACAGTCTCTCCTGTGCCCAGCCACTCCCCACCCTACATCAACCCTGCCCATGCCTTCTTACCCTTCCCAGGTAGGCCAACCTGGGGTGGGGGGGGCAGGGGCTTGCACTAGGCAGGGGCCCCCTAAGGAACCAGAGGAAGCCCAGCCCGGTACTCTTCAGCCAATCTCCTAGGGTCTCCCCAAGTGGGAAAGGGCCAAGTAGGGTGGTGGGGAGCCATTCCCAGCCCCGTTTCCCCCAGGAGTTATTAACAGTACCCGGCACGGGTTTGTAGACGGTGTTATTCAGCACCGGCTGCGAGGGCTGGAGGGTGGGGGCCTGTCCTTCCACCCTCCACGTAGTGGCCGTCCTCCCTGTCTCGCTGTTTCGCTGCCAAGCCCAGGACCTGGGCGGGGGACCTCTTGCCTCCACATAGTTCCTCTCACTCTCACTTTTGTCCCAGGGGCCATCAACACCCATCACACGTGCAGTTGCCCCCAACCGCACGCGCCCGGGGTCACAGGGGGCCGACTTGGCAACGGCCTCCTCCCCTCGGTGCCACCCGCGTCCCGGGCCTCCTGGGAGGCGGAGCCGTTGGTCCTCCAGGGAGAAGGCGGGGCGGGGTGGGGGCGGGGAGCGCCGGGCGCGCTCACCACGCCGGGGCCCCGGATGGTCGCAACTGTTTGTGGCGCTCGGTGCGAGGAAGGAAGCTAGAGGAGGGGCCTGGGGGTCTGGGGGCAGGATGCGGAGGGACGCGCGGGACAGAAGCCCGGCCTGCATCTAGAAGGGAGGGGCGGGGGCGGTAAAGCCAACATCTGAGGGATGGACAGAGGACGAGGGCGACGAGGGTCTGGAAGAGTGGGGGGAGTGCACACCTTATTCTCATCCCGGACGCCCCACGTGCAGGTAAACAATGGTCGTACAAACCCCTGGCTGGCCCTCAGGCGTCAGGGCCTTGAGGTAAAAACTGCTGCGGCCTCGCAGGGGACAGTCGGTGGCCCCGGGATCCCTAAGAGTAGGCAGGCTTCTCCGCAGCCCCGGGGGCGAGAAGGTGTCCCGGCAGAACGTAACGAGAGACGGCAGCGTACCGGCTGGGAAGGGTCCAGCTCTCGGGGTGCTAAGGACCCCATGGCTCCTTCCCAATCACTTCCACGCCCTACCCCTCCACTGGCTACCGCACTGGTTCAAAGACTAAGAATTTCAAGTCGGCGACAGAGCATCGAATCAAGCACTCAATGTCCACGAGGCCTCCCTCCACCACCCGTGTACTCCCCGCCGCGTCTCCCCGTCTCCCCGTCCCTCTTGGCCGAACTTACACCTGACCCCAGGCCTAGGAAGCTTCCACGACCCCCTCGCCCACCGTGGCCCGGGGCCTCTGCAGGCGGGCAGGCGCGTTCTCCCCGGTGCTCCGACGGCTCCGCGACCCCGCCGAACACCCCTTCGCCTTGGAGAACGGATTGGCCCTCCCGCCGCGTCCCTGCCGCGCCTGCCGGCTCAGGTACCCACCGCATGGCTGGAGATGGAACATGCGCCGGGCGGCCGCGGCCATGGCCACGGCGATCGGCCGCCGGACGGCTGCACACACACGCGCACGCTCGGGGTCCTCAACCCTGATCTCCGGGACCCCGAACTTGGCGATTCCGGCGGGCCAGTGGCCAGAGCCGGCGACACACCCCCGCGCCGCGCCTGGGTCCTAATGCCGCTCGACGCCCCGCCCCAGTGCCGCTCCGGGCGGGGTCCCGTGCGCCAGCCCGGCGCCCTCACCCGCGCTCCTGTCGGTCCCAAGCAGGCTGCTCCCGGGAGCCCAAGGCGACTCCTTCAGAACGTGTAGATCGGGATCCTATGAGCCCGCGTGCCCGCCCAGGCGTCGCCGGATCGGGGCTGGGCGGGGCCGGGAAGTTTCTGGGAAGAAGCTCGACGGGCCCGGGGACCCACGAAGTTGTGTCTCTGCGGCGGGTCGCGGGAGGATTCCTCTGGCGTCAGCTTTAAGCGCGCTGCCGGCCCCCCGCCCCCGGCTCGGCAGGGGACCTCGGCCTGGCCCAGCCCGCCAGCTGCCCCGCCCCCTCCATTCATCCCAGTAGCTCGAGTGGTAAACCCTCCTTCTCCTCCTCCAGGAAGCGCGCCCCGACTAACTAGATGGGCCGGCATGCTTCCCTGGGCTACGCCCTAGTTCGCCTAGCCAGCGACGCTCCTGGCTTGGCGGCGTCGGGTTTGCTCGCTGCGCACCTCGAAGTTTCTCTTCTGGCCTCCGCGCGCCTCCGGCATTCTCTTGGGTCAAGGTCTTCGCTCGCGGCTTCTTTCCTTCCCAAAGTGGCCCCGCCGTCGGGTTTTCCTTCCCGACCGGCCGGGGGCTGGGGGTGCCCGACTCGGGGACGTGCATTCGCCAGCGCCTGGTCTTCTGCGTATGGAGAGAGAGAGCGCGCGCGTTTGTAAGGGAGGCGGTGCTGCGCGCAGGCTGCTGGCGTCCGCTGCGACGGGTCAGGCAAATCCAGCCTGTGCGATGATACCCTGGCCTGACCTTGGGTGTCTTCTCGGCAAACGATTCCACGGCCCTTGAGCCCCAGTGGACTCAGGAACTCTCCCCACCAGTGTTAACCCCCATCCCTCCACACTCTGTCTGATGGCCCGAGGACTAGCAGCGACTCCCCGCCCCCCCCCCCGCAACCTCCTGCTGGGAAGGAGTCCTCGGCCACTGTCCCCTAGGCTTGGAAGCGGGCCAGCTGGCTGGGCAAGCAGAGGGTGAGCCCACCTCCGCGTAGAGGTTGCCCTGCAGCCCCCAAGGGCTCCTGGTGCGTTGAGGAAGCCCTATGCACAGAGCGAGTGAGCCCAGCTACCGGTGTCCCCTGCCCGCAAAATAGCGCATTGAGAAGGAAGCGAGGGGGCGTCCCTCTGCAGATGAATGGCCCAGGAGTCGGGAGGGCTCTGAGCACGCGGCTCCTAAGATATCTGCGGGGTTCTGCTCCCCTAGTTGCCCTGGAGGGAGCTGAGGAACCCCACAGTCCTCCCCCCACCCCCAACATGAGAAGGTGTTTCCTTTGGTTCTCCCACCCACCACCTGCCTTCTGTGGATCAGGGCAAATAGAGGGGCCCCAGGTGTCTCTGCCTGTGCGCCATTGGGCCCATACACGGGCAGGCAGGGATCCAGACCTATGTGCATGCATTTTGTCTCATTCCCTTCCCTGGGCTCTGTTTACTGGGCTGTGGACATGAGCGGTGGGTTCCACAAGGCACTTAATGGCTTTCCAAAGGAGTTTCAACTCAGTTTCCCGTAAGCCTTTTAGGCTTAGGGATTGTAGAATCTGGAGTGAGAAGTAACTCTATAGTATCTCACTCAAAAACACAGACTAGGGGATGCCTGGCTAGCTCAGCAGGTGGAGCATGGGACTCTTGATCTTGGGGTTGTAAGTTCCAGCCCCACATTGGGTGTAGAGATTACTAAAAATTGAAATCTTAAAAACAACAACAACAACAACAACAAAACTAAAACTAAACTAAAAACAGAAAAACAAGATCATTCCCTGGAACTCCCTTCCTCCTCCAGGAACCATGCAGCTCCTCAGCTGTGCTTTACAGAGCACATTTCTCCAGAGTTCTCTCTGCTCTGCTGTCTCCACGCCCTCTGCTTACTTCTCTTTAGCCCCCTCATATGTCTTTTATCCCCGCTCCTGCACGGAAACTGCCTCAGCTCTCTTGCCAGGGTCTCCCTCCTCCCCCAGCAGGGCCCAGCACCATCCTCCTCCTCCTCCTCTGACCAAGCTCTCAGAGCTATCTGCATGGGAGAGCTTCCCCTGGACCAGCCACAGCCAATGGTCAGATTTCATGACTCCTGTCACTGAGCTCCTGACTTCAACACGTCACAACCCCTCCCCACCAGCCTGGAAGGCTAATAGGCAATTTTCAGCAAATCCAGGCAAAACAGAGCTTCCAAGTCTGCCATTCCCCCCTCCCCCAACCACTGCTCTGGACCTGGGAGTAGCCCCAGTGCATCCACATCGGATCCATGAGCAAATTTTGTTAGGTTTACCTTCAGAACAGAGCACAGTTCTGCCCCCTTTCCCCTCCAGCCTGGTCCACCATCTGACTTACCTTCTGACTTGCCCCCGCCCCTATTCATTCTCCACCAACAAGGCTTTTCGTGGTGTTTGGAAAAATCAACAAATACAGCAAAGCAGTCTCCCTGATGTGGGTGTCTGGAAGGTCTGCAGTCCTTACCACTGCTCACTTCATCCTTCGGCTCTCAGTGGGGGGCCTTCCCTGCTCCCACCACCATAGTAGTTACTGTTTCCTTCCCTCACGGACCCCCGTGGCCCTCACTGCAGCATAGCCTTCTTCATTCTCAGTTTGCTACCTGGGCCCCATCTCCCCGGCCAGACTGGGAGCTCCTGGAGAGCAAGGCTGTGTGTCTTTCCCCAGCACAGCCCCCAGTGTAGCAGGTGCTCGATAAACCTGTGATACGTGGAAAGCACAACTGATGTCTCCACCTATGGTTCCCAGAGGCTTTCAAGCCAGCGAAGCCCTCGATCCTCCACTGCCACTCTGGTCTTCCAGCTGCACTTAATGGGGGTCCAGCCAGAGCCCTGATTCCCTCGGCTCCCTTCCTCTCACCTCAAACTCCTCAGGTGGGGCACCAAATCCTTTTATTTCTACTTCTGGTCGGCCCCATCCCTCTGCCTTCCCCTTGCTTGGACCCTTGACAAGCATGGCTTCCCACACCTTGCAGCCCTCAGGCTTCCCTTGAGTCAGCTGGGGTTTTACAAGCCTCTTGGGGCTCCTGCTGCCTCGACCAGCCTTCCCAGCCCCTCAGCATCCTGGGAGGAGAGAAGCATCAGTGCTGCTGGTGGGCTGGGGGAGGGAACATGGCCTCCACTGACTCTCCTCTCCTCGGGGACATCTCCAAGCCCCATAGATGGGTTTTGGGGTGGGTAGAAGACTTTATGGTGCCGAACTGACACAGCATTAAGCCTTCTCCCAGTTGCTGTCTATCCATACTGAAAGATCCAGACTCCTAGGAGGGTAGGCAGGAGGGCAGGAAGCCCTACGGAGGGCCAACAAGGACCTGCTCCTCTTAGAAGAGCATCTCTCTGTGCCACCCCCTGCCCCCATCATCTCAGTCACAGTCTAGAGGTTGAAATGGAGTCTTTTGAGTTAGAAAATTCCATGAAGTTTTGGCTATCAAATCATCTTTCCTCTTCCTGTTGTCCTTATTTTGCTATTATTTGTACATTCATCCGGGCATGAAACTTCTGAGTAAATATGTAAAGTTTCTTGAAAAATTTGAAGCCATGTGAGGAAAAAAAATTAAACTTCTCTATTGGTACGGTAAACACAGTAGTAGTAACTGTAGGATAAAATGGACATATATTCACATTTGATTAGAAGTTTTTAAGAACAGATTTATAGTCATTTATTAGTTTGACATAAAATGTATTGACCCTGATACAATTTTATTTTAAAAACCAAATTATTTTGGCTGGTCACTTGAGTAATGCAGAAACCTGGGAAAAACGGGAGTAATTTGTGGATAAATTTATTTTTCTCTAAATTTTTGGATAATGAAACAAAAATGTTTTTGGAATCCTTTCACAACGTTGGGTTTTTTTCCACTTTGGTTTTTTTCCACTTCTACTTGGAGGTCACCCCCTCGCTCGTGTCTAATTAGTCATTTTGACTTGTCAATTGTTCCTTCAAAATCACTCTTGTTAGTCCTCTTCTCATCCCCAGCAATGTGGAGCAGCAGTCCACCCCCACATTACAGTCTATAAGACCTTTCCTATTTAGGGGAGAAAAAAAAAAGATCCTCAAAACAGGCTGCCATGGAACAATGGTGTCCCTGAGCATGCTGAGGCACTAGAGAGCCAAATAATGGTGGTCTTTTCTCAGTCTGCAGGGGGAAATGGTCCTACTGCATGGAATGTTTCGAATTAAAACGTTTTCCCCCTTAGTTAAAAATCACTACCACCACAACAGAACAACGTCGTGTTTGTTATCACTTGTACTAGAAGAGACTTAGCAGAAAGCAAAACTAAAAAAATCGAGTATATATCTGATTTTAACAGAAAAGCTCAGAAACAGTTTGCCATGCTGGTCTAGGGGAGCAAGCCCCTTTTTGGGGGACTGAGATTCCCCAATGGCCTGATTTTGGGGAGGCCCTTGGAAATGCACAGTGACCCTTGGCCAGGCCAGTCAGAATATTCCTGACCATTGTGACTGGGTCAGGGATGGCAATGTGACCTCAGACTTCGGTGCTGCCTTTGGAGAAGGAGGCTGGGTCTCCCCTCTGGGGTGTTAGGGCTGCTGGTAGCACAAAGGAAGTTCAGTGCCAGGGGAGAGGAAGGTCCCCAAGTATGGAGAGAGGGCTCGGATGACATCTGAGTGCCTAGGTCCAGCATGAGGCTGGCACCACCTTAGACTCTTTTTACAGCAACCAAGCCATTCCCTTTCTGTCATGCGCTGGCAGCGGGGCAGATTCCCCTGTTTCCTTTGGGCTTGACTGTTTCCTAGATTGTATGACGGAAATGAACACATGACTATTTCTCCATGCTCCTGAGAGCGCTGTGGTACTCAACAGCTCTACCTGACCCCCTCTGCTCCGAGTCACTTCCCACCCATCAGCCAGGATCCCTCCATTCTGAGGCTCCTGCTCTGTCAAGCATGCCCTCAGCTTTCAGTAGTCCAGTGGCCCTACTGTGGGTTCCAGGTGGGGACAGGCCCCCTGCCCAGTCCCAGGCTTCCTGGCCTCGAAGTCCTCCTGGCTGTCAAAGATCATCCCCTCCAGGAGCCCTTCCACATATACTGTCTCTCCCATCTCCCCGACAACTGTGAGGTTAATCCCCAAATCCTGGTGGTTTCCCAGGAATTCAAGGCACAGGAGCTCCCTCAAGGTTCAAATCTGGCCCTGCAGGACTAGGAGGCGGGAGACTCTGGAGAAAAGGGTTGTGAGGAAGGGGATGCTTCTGCCACCTCCTCCCCCAATTCTCTGGGACCCTCAGATGCAGTTCTGCCTTGGTTTGTACATGACTATTTGAGCACACAGAACCTCCAAACTGAAGACCACCTTCCCCACCATCTGAGGGAGGCTGCCTGTGGAGGCTGGGCCACAGTTGGCTGGGCCAGCTCTCCATCTTCCCAGCGGGCACTTCCCTTGTCCAGAGGCCCCTGCCTTGAGAGCGGGACAGAAAGCACTGTCTCCGTGGAAGCACGGCACCTCGGCAATCAGCTCTTGCCCCGCATCGCCAGTGGGCCCCAGCCAGGCTCCCCCGCGATATGGGGAAAGGGGCGCTGGTGACCATTCTGCTATAGCTGCGGGCCTTTGGACGACCTCTCCCTGGGAGCGAGTGGCTCCTAGGCGCCCTGGGCAGGGCAGCAACAGAGGGGTGTCTTGGAGGGACGTTGAGCCAGGGTAGTGGCTCTGACCCCCCGGGCCCTTCATTTTCAGTCGTTCCCATTTGTAAAGTGGGCCCCATCATGGAGCTTTGGCTGGCCCAACCAGCTTGTCAACCACCGTGGAGTCAGGGTGAGAGGCTGCGAATGGACCAGTGCCCCGCCATCCAGGATGAGCACAAGGGCAACAATGGATGCAGCTTCTCCCAGGGCCCCATGGGGGGCAGGCTGGCTTTTCTCTGGGGTCCCGGGGGGGACCCTAGTGGCCACAGCGGGCTTCCTCGAACCCCCCTTCGGGTTCTGGGAGTCCCGAGAGCACCTATCTGCACGGAGGGTGGTCTCATGAACCTTACATTCTGTGGGCCCTCTGGGGTCTGGGGAGGGGAATGTGCGCGCCCCAGGGGCCTCTTCCCAGCTGCCCAGCACAGCACTACCAACAGGAGGCCAAGGCCGAAGGAAGGGCCCAAGTCCCTGGGGGCGGGCCTTCCCAAGCCACATACATATTCTGCCCTCCCCAAAACAGCTGAGTCCACAGGAACAGGTAACTGCCCCAGGTCTTGCTTGTTCAGTGAGAGTTTATTGGTCCTTAGCATAACATCTCAGTTACCAAGGTAAATTCACATACACGACTGCAGGTAAAAACATGTAAAATAATATAAAAATAAATTGAAGGCTACTTTTATATATTTACTGAATTAAGTAGTGTAATAAATACTATAATAAGCAAAAAGCTTCAATCACACAATTCAGTTTCACTGAAGTTACAGTAGTGTTTGTAAATATGAGTTTTAAAATTTAAGTTACAAATATTAAAGCACTGAAAAACTAGTACAAAAGTGAATTTTGGCACGTAAGTGAGCTCTTCTGTCATTAGTATTTGACAACCTGGGACAAGGAAGCCTTTTCTCACCTACTTTTTGAGGTACAACTATCCAACTAGGTCAGCAACACGCTGCAATACTTAATAGTTTACAATCTTTGAGTTAACTTTTCCCTTTTGAGAAGCCCAAAGAGCAACCCAGAGCTTATTACTGTGCAAAAATTCTCCAAAATCCTAATAGAATTTAGGAGGGAACTTTTTCTTGCGACCCACAGGGCCCAGTGTCCTGGCCTCAGGTCAGAGAGCCCCCGGGGCTCGGATTGGGCTAACTGGACTCCGTGCCAGCAGCCCCCTCCTAGGGTGATCCCTTTTCTCCAATTTCTGCCTCCTCCTCCCAATTAAAAAAAAAAAAAGAAAAGAAAAGAAAATCCCACATCAAAACGTAAAATAACCCATAACTTCAGCGACTTCAACATTATCACACTCACTCTGGGTGATATAAAACTGAAGCTGCTAACAGGAAAGTTGGCAAAAAGCACGAAAGCCCCTGGAGGACTTCTGCCTGTCCCTAAGGAACCTACTACACCTGATGTCTCTGCTGGGTCCCTGGTATCCACTCTGAAGGTCAAAATCTGCCACACAGTGTCATGGCCCTTCCTCTGGAGACAGCCTAAGACCCTGTCTCTCCACCTGGAGCTCCCAGAGGAATCCAGTGGATATTAAACTTCACAGTCAGAACCCAGAGGCACCTGGCAGGTTCCAGAAGGGGCAGTGCGGGGGGGAGGAGCGTCCTCCCTGCCTCAGTCCTCAAAGAGCTCATACAGCTAGTGTGCCTCTTTACCGGGGGCACAGCAAGTGCGCCCCAAGGAATGCCCTTTCGCCAATGTGCCCCTTCACACCCCCGAGCAGGCTGAGGAGCATCAACGGAGGCCTCAGCCAGTTCTGCCTTTTTGGCTTTGGAACTTCTTAACGTTTTGACTTTTTTCAATCACAGTATCATATTCAAGTTGAGGTAATCACAGTTTTCCCTCTAACAGTAGAGGAATTGGGACAGTGGGGCAAGTTGGTGAGAGAGCATTTCTGTGGACCACGGTCAGAAACCAAGACCACCACGTAGTACAGCCCCACGCAGTGGGAAGACCCGCTTTTATACACGGGCTCTGAACCCTCTTTAAAAACTCTTTTGTGCAGCAGCCAGGAAATGGCTCAAGCTTCTCAATCTAGAGCTTTCATTTAAAAGTTCACAGCAACCCACCTGGAGTAAATGACCTATGGTTCCTCCCACCCACCCACCCACCCCACTTCTCCCTTTTCTAAGGCTGCTCAAGTTTGAGTTTTTAAAAAGAGCTCAGTAGAGCTAAAAGAAGCTACAGTAACTCATTGCTTATTTCATCAATTGCACTTAAGATCTATGTTATTGATTCTGAAGCAGAGGCAGGCCCATTGTGGACCCCAGCCTCTGGCCAAACAGAAGTGAGGTGCTCCCAAATGTGGGCTCCACACCTGGACCCTTGTCACCACCAGCTTTGGGAGCTGGGACTGGAGCACATGGGCCTTTTCAGAAGGCTTTCTTCATGCAAGATTTCTTACTTAGTGGTATTTGGAGTTTTGTTCATTTGGCTTCAAATGCAGATTATTTTTTTCTAATACAAGTACATTTTACTGACAAGCCCTTAACACCTGCTTTGCTACTTGCATGGAGGCCTCTGAGTGACCAGGCACACAGACCACATGTGCTCCATCCTTTCTCAGTCTCTCCTCTGTGCCAGGGGCTGTTCTCAAAAACCCCTCTACATTACTGGAAACTTTGCTGGTTTTGTCTATGTGCTTCTTCCTAAGGCATGCAAAAAAAAAAAAAAAAAAAATTCAGAAAGCATTTACAGTCTAGGCAGCTGAGGCGCTGAAGTCCTAACAGACATTGTCCAAATATCAGCGCCTGTGACCTCCCCCTCCCCCATAATTCTAATTCTGGAAGTCAGGTACGGGATGCATTTGTAATTCTCCTCTGGTTTACAGTCCAGCTGAAAACAAAGACCCTGAAAGGAATTCTAAATTGGATATTGGAATTCTTTGAAATTCCCAGTTAACGGAGCCAAACAAGTCTAGGGCCAGCAACAATGCTTGGGGACATTAAGTTTCCTGAAGTTTGTGGCTGCAAACCAAGGCTTCCCTGGCAAGGCTCAAGGGAGGGCTGGGAGCTGGAGAATGAGCCCCATTCTGGGATGCCCCACAAGATGAGAGCCCCGGGCCCAAGACTAAGCGGTTGCAGGTGTTTCCCTCAAAAGCAAGGGAAGGCATCACAGGGAGGCTGAAGCAGCAGGTTTGCTCTTGCCCCAGAATGAGGCAAACCACAGTGAGGCCACAAGAGGAGCTCAAAATCAACCTCCAGGGAGACCGCTTGTATCAATTCAAAAGCCACATGCTTCTGGAAAGCAACATGCCTTTCCCTTCAGTTTAGCCTGTAAGGGACATCCCCTCATCTTAGCCCAAGCTGCTGGCCCTGTGGGTGGGGCTGGCACAGGGCTTGGGTTGCACCCCTCCAGGACTGGGCTCAAGGCCAGCAGGGCCTGCTCCTTCAATGCAAGGGGACTAAGCGGGAAGACAGGCACTCTCCACTGGGGACAGGGCTCTCCTGGGGCAGTGTCTGAGGCCAGTGCCTGTGGTGGCTTGGTCTCCCAGAGCATGGCCACTGTTGAGGCAGCCAGGGTTCCTTCTGCATCCCAACAGCTCCCCTGTGTAACAAACACTTCTCCCCACCATCACAGTGCCTCAGCAGCCCAAAGGAGATACTGTTACCAGAGACCCAGAGGCTCCGGGCCGGAGACTAGAGACCGGAGGCTCCGGCTGCCAGCCACACAAACAGGGCAGTCCTTATCTGCTCATTGTTCATGAGGACCCCCCACCCCCACCCCCATCAGTGGTGCAGGTGATGCTCTTCAGCGCTGTATAGAGAATAAAGACAACATGCACTCAAGCCAGTACACAAAGGCCAAGAAGAACAAAGACAGCCCCTTTAGGGAGGGGCCTGGGAGAGCTGAGGTTCCGTTATCCCATTTCTAAACGTCCCCCTCCAGGGTGGACGTTTTCCAGGACATATGGCCCAGCCTTCCCCTAGGGCTTCTGTTCAAAGAGATCGTGATACTCCTGCTGGTCCAGCTCTTGGTTATACTTCTCAATTTCCCGGTTGGCTTCTTCTACGTAGTCATTCATGAACTGGTCCATGACTGGCATCTCATTAAGGAAGAGAGCCCTGAGCTGGGGGGACAAGGGAGCCTGCCCAGGCCCAGAGGGATCTGTGGGCAGCTGAGGTGGGGGACACCAAAGGACTGAATGCCCAGCCCACACAAAGCCAACCTGCCGGGCTCTTTCCTATATACTGCCGCACCCCAACTACAGAGAAGAGGCCAGGGTTGGCACAGGTTCCTTGATGAGGTCCTAGAGCTGAGCCCTCCAGCTTTCAAGAGCATAGACTTCTGTCCACCTTCCCCCAGTTTAACTACTGCGATCACGTATAGTCTCCAACTTGTAGATTATGATCCCGATGACCAGAGAACGTAGGATGTTACTGCAGCTACACTGAAACTACAACCCACAGGGGCACCTGGGTGGCCCAGTCGATTAAGCAGCTGCCTTCGGCTTGGGTCACAGTCTGAGGGTCCTGGAATAGATCCCTATATGGTGCTCCCTACTCAGCAGGGAGTCTGCTTCTCCCTTTGTCCCTCACCCCGCTCTCATGCTCTCTCTCATTCTCTCTCTCAAATAAATAAAATCTTAAAAAAAAAAAAATAAAGAAAAAGAAACTACAACCCACAGGTGCTTCAGTGATCACTGAATGAAGGCGAAATTAACCTTAATGATGTTCAACGGCCCAAATGAAAAGTCTGCCTCTGTGGCTTGCTGCACGTTCCTAGAACCCAGTATGCTCTAGGGCGTGGGCTGCAGTGGCTCTAGCAGACACCCTCTTTACATTCAGGCTTCCACACACACCCAACCTGCCCACCACAGATTCTAAGGATACGTGGATGAAAATCAGTCTTGTCACCAAAGAAGTTGACAAACTGTGTGCCATTGTAAAAGTAGCCTGCGGGCAGGGGGTCCAGATGGCGCTTCACCTGCAAGAAAAACGTCCTGTTAAAATTATCTGACCACTTCCTGTCATTTACTCATTCATGAAAAACAAATAAACAAGCCTATGCCTTAGCAAGACAGCACACTCTGCCCCATGGAAGGCTAGATATGTGAGGGAATATTCTCCCTGCAGCAGTTCTCAAGTAGTGACTGATGGAGGTTCTCGAGCTCTCATCTCAGGGAGGAACTCTGGGAGCTTCTCTGGGATTAAGCTCCACTCGTCTTCAGTGGTACTGGTTTGATAACACACCCTTTGTTAGCTGTCTCCCTTCTTTCTCTCCCTTACTCTCTCAATTCTCTGTTAGTGTCTCCTAGAATCACTTCCAAAATAAGTGATCTGCACTCAAATCCATGTTCAAGGTCTGCTTCTGAGGGAACACATACTACCATGTCTGCCTTCTGAGGTACCCACAGTCTCCTCCCCAGGAGCACCGAGGGTTGCCCAGGACAGGAGCTGGGTATGAAGGGACCTCCTCAAGTCCAAAGCAGGGGCTCCTGGGTCCCAGAGCCTCTCCTACCTGCTCATTACTGGGAGAAGTGGCACAGTCTGTGCTGGGGTCTAGACTCTGTGTCCCTTGTAGCCTTTGCCCCCAAGGCCCTCAGGAAAAGGTGCCAGTGGGGGCTGGGACTAGGGAAGAGGCTAGGAGTCAGCCTGAAGGCTGAGGGGCTCAGCAGAGAGCCTCTCATGCTGGGCCTAGGAGTCTACCACTTGCTTATCAGCAGTTTCTGGATCTAGACAGTTTTTCCTGGGCTCTGTTGCTTTATCTGTGGTTTATCTAGCATGGAAGGGTGGGAGGAGAAAGGACTTCTGTGGCTGCTTCAACAGTGTGTCAAAACAGGGCTCCACGTCACCCCTTCCTCCTACAGGCACTGCTTCTCCTCTATTTTATGCCCAGGTCATACCAGAGGTCATTCTACCCTCCTCCTCTCTTAGGCTACGAGGCTGGATGGTCTGAGGTTCCTCCTTACCAGCTTCCCTTTGTGGCTTAAGAGAAGGAAGATCTCCAGCCTGGCCTACAAATAGCCCCCTCACTCGGGGACTCCTAAAGGATGGAGCTGTGCCAGCCCAGGATAGCCTTGGGGCTCTTAGGGGACTCACGTGGATGTTCCTGATCTCTTGCTGGGTCAGCATTCCCCTGGTCTTCAGGGCTTTCCTCTGAGGCTTCTGTGCAGAGATGGAGGGAGGGAGGGGTCAGGTCCCGACAGAGCTGAAGGAGTACCTGGGCGGGGAGGGCTCAGGGTTCTGGGGGTGACATGACTAAGATCCCAGCAGCAGGGAAAGCAAGCACAGGCAGAGTTGTGGTCTGAACACACATGCTGTCTGCCCCTCAGGGAGACCACTGACCACCACTTTACCCTGTGTGCCAGGGGAAACAAGCAGCAGAGGGAACACCAGCACTTCTGCAATAGCATGTTCCTGTATCTGCAGAACCTCGACTCTAAGCCCCACCAGGGCCACGTATGCAGACAAAGGGACAACATGAGGTCCCCTAGTCAACCATTTAGGGGTTTATCCAGTTTATCTGGGAAAGATACAGCCTACACACAGCCATCCCTCAGTATAAAAGACAGGTTCCAACTAAGGACCCAGGGCCCAGCCAACTCTATTTCCAGAGTTCTTAGTCAAGCTAAACCCGTGAGGCTGTGCTAAGAGGCCTAGCACCCACAGCTTGCGTCATATGAGAGGATTTTACTCCAGTCTGGGTTTTACTTTTCTTTGCAGTATTGGGCTAAAGATGCTTATATGCCTCTATTGGCCAGCATCGTCTTCCCTTGCACCTGTTTCCAGCGCCCAGGCTCACTGGTATCAGTGCTTAATGTCTTGGTTTACAAATAGCTGTAAGCGTATCTTTGTTGTTTCTCTTTTCTAGAGAGAGAACCCAAGTACAGAAGGATCCTGGGTTCAGAACACAGGACAGCCCCTGAATTAGGTTCAGCTAAGAAAAGACATTTTGAGTTTAGACTGCCAGGCTGACCCAGGATCCAAGTGGATCCACCAGGTTTCAACCAGGTCCCAGTTAAGCCACCTAGTAACTGCAATTTGCCTTGGCAAAAGAATTAGAAATGGCTGTAAGCCCAGGTCTGCCTCGAGGTTACCCTCAAGGTTCCTCCCTTGAGGAGGTTCCTCCCACTTGCAGAGCATCCCTGAAAGTGCCAGCTGAGCCTATGAAGCGTAGACCAGGAGGGGGCTCCTGGAGGGGTCTCTACCCACAGGCCAGGAGCAGCTCTGAGCTGTGCTGGTCACATCTGTGCCAGAGGTGTCTGGGCTTTGGAAACCACCTGCTTAGCTGACTGCCGCAGCCAGTCCTTCACGCTTTCTTCCTTCAGGGAGCAGCCGATGAACACGAGGTAACACTCCTGCTGCCCGTTGCTATCTTGAGGTGTGCTTCGGGAATCAGGTGGTGGCGAGGGTCCTTCCAAAACCGGGACAATGCTCAAAGAATTGGCCAGAGTGTTGTGGCAGACCTCCATGGCCTTCTCAGAGTCTGTAGGGAGAACACACGTAGTCCCTGAGCCCCTGCTACACTAAGCCTGTAACGTGCAGATAGTTGGGGACAGATTCCTGTGACATATGCAGGAGGGAGAACTGCCATGATTCATGACAAGTTAAAAAGGATGAACTAAGAGAGGGAGGAGCAATATAAGTTTCTGGCTTGGCTGATTTGGTAATCAGGTGGACATCACTAACCCAGAAGGGGACTATAAGAGGAGAGCCCCTTCGGTCTCAGCAGAAGCCTGAGAGGCCAAGGGAAAAGGGAGTGTCAACATACAAGTGGTACAGGAGGGTCACATAATAGGAACAGGAAAGCTAGGACTGGTTTTTTTTTTTTGTTTGTTTGTTTGTTTGTTTGTTTTTAGGTCCCCCTAAAAAGCAGGATGGGAAAGGAATCCAAAACAAAGAGAGGTTAACTGAGTAAGGTTAACTGAGAAGGTCTAAATAAAAACAAAAACAAAGTGAGAGGGAAGGGGGAGGCACTATGACCTTTGAAGCAAGGAGGAGGATGTCTGTTGGAGCCTGAGGGAAGAAGGCTTGAGTGAGGGACCAAAGTTTCAGATTCAGTAACATAAATAAAGCCAAAGACATGGGTTAAAGACCTTGAGAGATCTTTACACAGGTGACATGGTCCCATGCTTACAACTCTCATGGCAACTGCTTACAACTCCCTATGGCAGACACTAATGGTTGCCTGTCCACCACCTGCTCTTTCTCTAGTACCAGTTCCCCAGAAAGCATGGTAGCTCAATCCTGGGCAATGAGAGAAGTCTGCTGAGGAAGAGGCAGGGGGTGCCTCAGTAAAAGGCATCTGTATTGATAAAGCCACCCACAAGAAAAGCCTCTCTATCAGCTGGATGTTGTGTTTGGAGGTGACACCCAGATCTGTAGCACTACCTGGCAATGAGGGCTGGGAACCTGAAGACAAGCTGACATACCAAGAATGGAAGAACACACATTACCTGTGTCCTCAGTGGCGTTGGTATGCTGCCCGACCTCCTGACTTCTTATGATGTAGCTAACACCAGCTAGTTGAGTTGGTGTTTTCTGTTACAAAAGCTAAAAATGCCTTAACAGGCATATTCCCACTAAGGCCTCAGCCACAGTGAACCCTTTCTGCTTCCTGCAATATGCCTTGTTTGCCTTGGTTCCAAAGCATGTGCAGTGCCTTTTTCCTTGAATATTCTCCCCTTCCTCAATGTTGAGTTGACTAATTCCTTGTTTTGAGGCCTTCCTTGACCTCCAGCCCAGGATGAACAGACTTCAAGTCATGAGGGTTCCAGAGATCTAAGGCTGATAAATAGGGAGAAGGCAAGTGGAAGGCTTGAAGACTGGCAGAAATGGATCTGGAGCTGGAGAGCTCATCACTGGGGGAGCTCCTGGTGACAGGTCTAGGAGGCCATGGATGGCTTGAAAGGGGTAGATTGAGAGTCTCTGGAATAAGAAGTCAAGGAGCTGTGCAGAGAGGCCCTGGGCAGGCCATCCAGGGGTAAGATAGGACACATCCTGCACTGTGGAGCAGGACCTGCAGAAAGGTGGGGGGACTAGAAGAGCCACTGGTGTTAAGCCCAGATGGGAGGGCTTTTGAGAGAGGCTGAAAGGTATCCGTGGTCTGCAGAGCAACGGTAGAAGCTATGAATCCACATCATGAGAATGTGACCATTCCATAGTGCAGGACTCTTAAATCCAACTCCCCAGTTACCTGAAAACTTCACTTTGCCCAGGATGTGGTAGATGTTTCCAGAGAAGGGACTTGGCTTGATGGAAGATTGAATTGCTGGTGGAAGAAAAGGACAAGGCTGTCACCAACCTGGGGGCAGAGGCCAAGTTTGGGGCACACAGCTAGGAGGGTTAGGGAATGAGAAGGATCCCTACTCCATGGACCAGGGCTTATAGGCTGTTCCTCCAC
This sequence comes from Lontra canadensis, assembly GCF_010015895.1. NCBI lineage: Eukaryota > Metazoa > Chordata > Mammalia > Carnivora > Mustelidae > Lontra > Lontra canadensis. The sequence continues at coordinate 6,714,435 of NW_022631010.1, forward strand.
CAGATCCTCCCAGTGGCTCTGCCACTGTTTCTAGGGGTAGGGCACTCCTGGACCCTCAAATCCCTCTGCCTGTTTTCAGATCCCAAGAGCAAGGAGGAAAAACAGCACACGTGAACTAAAATGGTGCCGGGAAGCAGGGACAACTCTGACATACTCTTTTATCAGGGTCCCAACCAAGGTTTACCTTTACATTTGGCCACAAAGCGAGTCTTCTCCAAGGGACGACCAAACCATACGCAGATCTGAACCATTAGTGGAAAGACTGATCCAGAATCAAATTTACCTTCATACCTTAAAAAGTTTAAAAAGTTGTAAGTACAAGTAATTGGGGCTTTGAATATTATTATATACCACTCAGGGATGAATTACATATCATTCATCCTATAATATTTGAGTTCTTACTTATGTGACATTTTGCGTACACAACATTTATTTTAAATATGTGTATGTCTCTTTCACCTTGAGACTGGGAAGCATGGTTGCCCCATTAGAGCAGGGAGGTCTGTAGACTAGCAGTTCCATGAAACCAAAGACCCCATCTATGTTTGAAGCCTACCAGTGTGCCACCTGAGATTGGGGGATCCTCCTGACACCCCTGGAGCTCTTCCTCAGGGCCTCAACTATACCCCACTTTTGAGGGCAGCTTAACAGACCATACATTTGGATGTGCACACTTTCCAAAAGGAACTAAAGAGCTGGAGCATCTCTGCTCTATTTTTTCAGTTTTGAACTCAGATATAGTGCCAAGCACAGGCTCATTAAGAAGATCCCATGTTGGGGTGCCTGGGGGGCTCAGTGGGTTAAGCCTCTGCCTTTGGCTCAGGTCATGATCCCAGGGTCCTGGGATCAAGCCCTGCATTGGGCTCTCTGCTCAGCAGGGAGACTGCTTCCTCCTCTCTCTCTGCCTACTTGTGATCTCTGTCTGTCAAATAAATAAATAAAATCTTAAAAAATAAAGAAAGAAAGAAAGTGGTCTGTGACTTAGGAAGGGAAAAAATTAAAAAAAAAAAAAAGAAGATCCCATGTTCAAGGGCACGGGGCTGGCTCAATTGGTGGAGGATGTGACTCTTGATCTTGGGGTTATGAGCTCAAGCCCCACGTTGGGTGTAGAGATTACTTAAAAAAAATTTTTTTTTTTTAAAAACACATGCCATATTCAGAGTATCTGAAAAATTAAAGTTTTTATTGTGGAAAATTTCAAACACATGTGAAGACAGTGCAATGAACCCCCATCACCCAGCTGCCAAAATTATGGAATTGTCATTCCTTCTTTTGAATTATTTCCTTGAGATGAAACCCCATGACAGAATCAATCCAGGAAAGAGTATAACCATCTCAGGGGTAATAGTTTATACCACTCCCAGCAGCAGAAGAGTGTTTCAGTTTCACAACAATTCCCCCAACAATGATTCTTACAGATATTTTTGATTAAGTTAATAGATGTCAAGCCAAACAACAGTGAGGCATCATTTTACATTTCTGAATATTACTAAAGTGGAATTCTGTTACCATGGCTGCCATTTATACTTGCTTTTAAGTGAACTGTGCCGAGGCGCCTGGGTGCTTCTGTCAGTTAAGTGTCCAACTCATGGTTTCAGCTCAGGTCATGATCTCAGGGTCATGGGATCAAGCCCTGCCCAGGCTCCGTGCTCAGCATGGAGTCTGCCTTAGATTCCCTCTCCCTCTCTCTGTACCCCCACTGTCACATACTCTCTCTAAAATAAATAAATAAAATCTTCAAAAAAAAAAAAAAAGTGAACTGTCCACATCTATATGGACTGGGTTACTTTTCTTCAATATCAGAATAAGCTTCTCAAATATTATATTAACGCTTTGCCACATATGATGCACACATTTTCTTCCAGTCTATTATATTTTATTAATTTCCTTTGCTTTAAAATAGCTCTACAGATTTGAATTTTATATCACATGTACTGTTGAAAGTATCTTACTCATTATGCTTTCTTTAAAGTAAGGTGCTGGTATAACATTTTTGCAGTACTGATAAATTCTTCCTGCCCTCTCTGAAGATACGGGAGACCACTGGCCTCTCTGGCTTCTTTGTTTAGAGCCTGAATCCTTAGGGAAATTGGGAGGGGCCAAGAAAAGAGTGAAGGTTTCCTGCTACACTAGAAACAAGCCTTCTACCAGGGGAAATGGGGGTGGGGTAGAGGATCACTGAGAGGGTTGTGGGAGGGGAATGGCTGAGAATATGCAGAGCACAGAGCAAGCACATCTAGAGCTAAACCCTATTCACTCTGAGTGGGCCCTGACTCAGTGAGGAAGGAGGGAATTATATAGGGATGTGTGGGAGTCTGATGGCTGCCATCTTGTTAAAAGATGAAAATATCTGATTCCTAGGAAGGAACTCAGAAGGGAGAGGGGCCAAAGGGTGAGTTAGGCCCCTCCAACTCCGATTCTCTACAAGAGCTGATCTTCCTGGTAAAGAGAAGGCTTCAGACTTTAGATTCACAGAGCCTTCTAATGAACACTTTATACCTGGCTCTCTAGGATCATTCTGCCTCCAGGATCTGTGCCCTGAGCTAAGTTAATGTGCACAATGACCAGAATGAGTCACCATGGACTACAGAATGGGTGCTTCCCTAGGCACTAGGTGGAGACAGCAGGAATCTCCGCACCAGGCCCAGAGATGTGGCAGGAAAAGGGTCAGTAGCCCCAGTCACGGGAGAGGAAGGTTTCACCCAGAAGCTCCACTGTTTCTTTTTAGCTAAGATATAACTTTCTCGTTCAGGCATAAGGGATGATCCACTCACCTACGGTTTAAGCAAGTATGATCTAACTCAGAGGTTCCTTCTAGAATATGCCTAAAAATCTTCAGTTTCACATATTGGACTTGTTTGTTTTACCAGCATAGTACAAATCAGTTCTTTGCTGGTATAAAATACTGGTGACATAAGGGGTGGTGTGGAGGACATAGAAAGGTGTCTGGGGGAATGAGTAAGGAAAACAAAGATAATCCAAATCAACGGGAGAATACTTCTGGCCAAGCTGTAGTAATTGTCTTCCCTTGAACCTCGGAAACAGTTACCCATTCTATACAGGAAGACGCGCAGCATGGCAGCTGAGCATACGGGCTCTGGAGCCACACAACCTGGGTTAGATATGCAGCTCTTTCACTTACCAGCTGTATGAATTTGAAACAACATTTAACTCCTTGCTGCCTCACTTACATTATCCTTAAAAAGGAGGGAAATAATGGAGTCTACCTTGCAGGCTTGGTTTAAGGATTAATGAGGTAACACAAAACAGGCAGAGCTCTTCAGGTAGCACTGTCCAACAGAACTTTCTGTAATGATGGAAATGTTCTGGATCTGCGCTGTCCAATGTGGTAGCTGCTGGCCACAGGTAACCACTGAGCACTTGAAGTGTAGCTTGTATGACTGAGAGACCGATTTTACTTAATTTTTATTAATTTACATTTTATTAAATAGCCAAATGCGGCTGGTGGCTACTGTCCTGGAGAGCTTAGAACAATGTGAAGCACACAGTGCGTGCTCAAGTGATGCTGGCACTAATATGACTACAGTGCCCTTGGCACTGTCTTTCCTCCTCCACTCCCTTTTGGAGGAGAGGTTCACATGCTGTGAGGCTGCCAGGAGAGAATAAACATTCCCTGGGCCACAACAGCAGGGAACCTACCTGTCAGGTGGGAACCCCCTAGAGGACTGACTGTATTCTCAGGAGCGACTACCATCTGGGAAGGCTGTAACTACTTGGGTCCATGCCAGCCACCTCACCCTCACTAGAGGCTAGAAGAAACAAAGAACACGGTATGCTCAGTGCCCACAGGGCCACTCCCTAAGTCTCAACATCCAGCAAGGCTCCCAAGTTGGAGCCCAAGATGTATGGAGCACTGGGCTCCTAGCAAGACCAGCAGCTGCTGGGACATGGCAGGCCATCCAGCTGCCACTGTCACCCTTGTAGAACACCTGAAATTTCTTTTTTCTCCCTCCCTTCCTTCTTTCCTTTCTTTCTTCCTTTTTCTATAAATGAATACATCATTGCATTTACAAAGAAATCTTAGCTACTTTTCAATGATGATACTTGCCAGCCAGGGTACATTAAATATCGAGACCGTAGCATCTGAGGACTTGAAAAACTATTTTCCGAGAGAATCAGCTCAATGTCTTCATTCCTTTGAAAGCATACAGAAAAACCAGGTTAATTAGGATGATCAATCTTAACCTGATCATTTTGCTTCCTACCCCCCACAGATGCACAAGCACATATGCATTTTTTTGTTACTGCACACCTAAATCCTTCAGTATGCCTCCCTCTCCTAAGAACAAGGACATTCTCTTTTAGAACAACAATACCATTATTATACCCAAGGAACTTAATACTGTGGACCAGCAGGGCTGGTATCATCTAGAAGCTCATCAGAAACACAAAATCCCCGGCCCCACTCCACCTGCCGAATAGGAAGATCCCTAAGAGATCTACAGCATATTAGAGTTGGAGGAGTACTGATCTAATCCATTTTCAAGTTTTCCCTGTTTTGCCAGAGAGGGGACCCAGGATCCAATCAAGGACTGCTTACTGAATTTACAATCTTTATTTTCCTTTAATGTGGAGTAATTCTTCCAACTTTTTCTTTTTACAGAGTTGACATTTTTGAAGAGTACATGCCAGCTGTCCTGAGTCCTACTACAACGTGGATCTGTCTGGTTGTTTCCTTATGATTAGATTCAGTTAGACATTTTTGGTAAGATTAATACCCAGGTAATGTGTCCTTCCCAGGGTATCATATGAAGGAGGCACATGATGTCAGTTTGTCCACTTATTGGTCTAAGTTTAATCATTTGGTCGATGTCATGTCTACTAGATCTCTCTACTGTGAAGGTACTTTCCCCTCATCATAAGCAATAAGTAGGCCATGGAGTGATACTTTGTGACCAGTTAATGTCCTTTTCATTAACAATCTGTCACCTACTGCTCTTAGTATCCACTGATGATTCTTGCCTAAATCAAGTATTATATTATACTAACAGTTACAAAATAATGACTTTCTAATTCTATAAATCCTTATTTTTTAGTGTAAAGAGAGATTTACTGTCTTGCCCCTCCCTCATCCATGGACTCATTTTATTCCATGTGTTATATATAATTTGTTATTACATTTGTTTTTCTCTTATGCTCAAGTTGTCCCAAATTTGTCTTGTGGGAGCTTTTGAGCTGGCTCTGGTATCCTTTTGACCAATCTCTACTAATCTTTGAGTACCTCCTCCTTGCTTTTTTAGCACAAAATGCACCAGGCTCACCTGTACTTTCCCTGCTCTAGACCTGCAATCAGCCAATTCTCCAAGGAGTCCTGATACCTTGTACTAGGGACTGGTATGTAGAAACCAGGATCTAGAGGTGGGGGTGTTTATTCTACTGTGGTATTAGTATTTCTGGTCCCTTTCCATGGGAAGAGCTAGGAAATAAACATTTTCTTGAAATAATGAATTTATGCTGACACCCACAATTCAAATCCACCATTCACAGCGTTTTTCTTCACTGTTCCAACTTCTTATTTATCATCTTTCTTATCTAACAAATGATGTTGTTTGAATCAGGGCTCTAACAGAGGATTATGTTTAAAAGTTACTTAAATTAACTGCTGTGTGTGTGGTTGTTATTACTTTGATATAGAGATGGTTCACTTTTTTGTTTTATTTAGTTTTATCCCTCTTTGTTAATTTCTGAATATGTAAAATATTTACATTGCTCAAAGTCAAAATTATATAAAAAGCATATACTTTTTGGTATGTCTTTGTAGAGCAAATAAATGTGCTGTATGACCAGATGTTTTCTCTTCATACAGGTCCATATACACAAAGTCATCAATTCTCTATTTTTAGTTTAAAATTTGGACCCAAGTCCATGAAGTAAAAAAGTCATTTCTCTATGTTCTCTATGCCATTTCTTTCACATCGTAACACCAGGAATACTGATAGAGTCCTAACTTCATCCTTTAATGCATGAAAATGTGATGCATCTACAAAAAATATCTTGAGGTACCTGGCTGGCTCTGTTGGTAAAGCATGCAACTCTTGATCTCAGGGTTGTAAGTCTGAGCCCCATCTTGGGTACAGAGGATACTTAAAAATAAAATCTTGGGGCACCTGGGTGGCTCAGTCAGTTAAGCCTCTAACTCTTGATTTCAGTTCAGGTTATGGTCTCATGGTCGTGAGACAGCCCTATGTCGGCTCCACAATCAGCATGGAGTTGGCCTGGGATTCTCTCTCTCCCTCTCCCTCTGCTCGTGCTCTCTCAATAAGTAAAATCTTTTAAAAAATCTTAAACAAAACAAACATCTCAAAATGTACAAGATACTGACACATGGGCTCCTCTCACTGATTTTTACAGAACATCAAAAGCACTTTTTTATAAATGTGCAAGAGAAATACCCTATGGGCCACAGAGTGCTGCATCTGAGGAAGTGGCTAGTCCTACTGGGTGAAGTAAACTTGGTAAGGTTACCTGGTGACAATCCCATTTTCTGCAAGAATGAAGGCTGCAATAGGATTGGCAGCCCTGATGAGGCTCTGCAGCTGGACAAGGAGAGGGTGCCTCTGCTCCGTGGTATGACTGGTGAACACGACGTTACTCACCAGGCCTGGGGAATAAAACCAAGAATCGTTCAGGCTTCAGAGTCCCAATCGGGGCTGAGAGCCCACACAATGTGAGCCTTTGCTCCCTGCCTAGTCATCCCTTCCAGGAGCCCTCTTATGTTACCAGGATACCTCTGATCCCCAACACCTGCTCCTCTGTCTGTCACTGCCAATCCTTGGAGTGAATGGCCTCAGGCCTGTAGCTGCCTCCCTTCTTAACCTGCTCTACTTTCTCCATTCTGCTCTCCAGGTGGAAGCTCTCCTGGGAGCTTCTTCATCAAAGGGCCCTTTCCATATCCCTTGTCCTTATCCTCTTCTGGAACCTGTGCCAGACAGCGTCACCAGTTTAGACCACAGAGACTTACCAAGCATTAACCATATGTCAGGCACTCACCATTAGATTCTCAAAGAGTGAGTGCACAGGCAAGGAGTCACTCACACGGACCTACAAGTCTAAGATAAGTGCTAACACAGATATTCACACAGTAATACAGTAAGGAAGAGTAGTGCAGGCAATGAGGGGTTGTGGAGTAGGTAACAATCCCTCCCAAGCTTTCATGAAAATATACAAGGAAAATCTACGCTACAGAGAATTTGGAAATCAGGGAAGTTTTCACACCCTACCACACCAGAATAATTATAATACCTCTTCCATACTCATTCCTGTTTTGAGATAGTTATGATCAGAGCATATACACCATTTCCACCATAAGATCACTTGCATTTTTGTTATTCAACCATTTTTATTCACTTATTAATACTGTGAAAATTTCAAACATATACAAAAACTTTAAAAGTAGTACAATAACCTCCCATGTGCCCATCACCCTTAAAGAATTAACAACACTTGGCTAACTGCATTTCTTCCATATCATATGCCAGCCTTTTCCCCTTTCCCCTGGGTGATTTTGAAGTCAATAACAGACATCCAATTATTTCATCCAAAATATTTCAGCATCTATCTCCATAAGATATGGATCCTTAAAAAAAAAGAATTAACAATAAATTCTTCAATATAAAAAATATAGTCTACGTTCTCTGTCTCATGAATGCTTTCTTAATTTTTTGAACCAGGAGCCAAAATCCACATAATTTTTCTTTTATGTCTCTCATAATTCTCTTTCAATCTGCAGTGTCTCCTCATTTCTTTGCAATTTATTTGCTGAAAAGCTGTACCCTGTAAATTTCTGTCAGTCTGGATTTTGTTAACTGTAACCCCATGATTTCACTTTAACATACCAGCAGCTAGATCTCTTTTACAGATTCAATCTTTTTAAATATAAACTGTTTTTTAAAAACTTATTGTTTTGGGGGTGCCTGGGTGGCTCAATTGGTTAAGTGTCTGCCTTCAACTCAGGTCATGATCCCAGGGTCCTGGGATCAAGCCCTGCATCGGGTTGCCTGCTCAGTGAGGAGCCTGCTTCTCCCTCTCTTGCTCCTCCTGCTTGTGCTCTTTCTCTCTTCCTCTCTCTGTCAAATACATACGTAAAATCTTAAAAAAAAAAAAGATTAAAAAATTTGTTCTTTTTTTAATTTTTTAAGAAAAGATTTATTTATCTTAGTGTGGGTGAGTGAGCACAGGAGGTGGGGCAGAGGGAGAGGGAAGGATAATATTTTTTTAAAAGATTTATTTATTCATTGAAGAGAGAGGGTGCACGCACAAGAGAAGGAGAGAGTGGGGGGAGAGGCAGAGGGAGAGAGAATCCTGAAGCAGACTCCTTGTTGAGTGCAGAGCCCAGTGGGTGGCTCAATCCCAGAACCGTGAGATCCTGACCGGAACTGAAACCTAGAGTTGGCTGCTTAACCAACTGAGTCACCCAGAGAGAGAGAGAGAGAGTCTTAAGGAGACTCTGGGCTGAGTGCAGAGCCTGAAGCCGGGCTTGATCTCATTACCCTGAGATCAGGACCTGAGCCGAAATCAAGAATCAGTCACTTAACTGATTCAGCCATTCAGGCACCCCCTCACTCCCGACCCTTATAGCTTTTTGATAGATCTAAATCACCATTTCTTATAATATCAACTTTTAGACAATGCCTATTGGCTTTTCTATATGACAGATGGGGAAACGGGCATATTTTGAAGTGTTCTTCCTATTTCGCCATCACATTCTGGTTGGTCATATTAGTAAGTAATTTTAGTCTCTCCCGTGTGTATCTTTAAAACTAACTGTATACTAAGAGTATAACTTATTCTTTATAACTTAATTTTACAGCTCTAAACTTTATTAATGTCCCACTTTGGAAGATATAGAGAATCTCCTGCTGCCTCCCAATTCTTTGTTAAATAGAACCTCATTTATAGGTTTTTAAGAGTTTCAACATTTATATTCTATTTTATAACAGAATTCTTGTGGGTATTATCATTTCTATATCTAAGATTAAAATCTTTTTAGTAGTAGAGGCTAGCTTTTATAAATGATTAGTTCATAGGTGATTATTTCTAAATCATAGAGAGACTTCAGCTGTCCTAAGTAACCTTGTAATTGTAGGATCCTGAATAATGAATATTCAGTATAGAGGACTCTGTATGAATACTATTTAATTCAGCTGAGTGTTTAGGTTGAAAAAAATCAGCTGTATTTAGTTTTTGAGGGCAAAACACAAACAATGCAAAGAAGGATTCAGAGGGAAAATAAATCCCTCCCTCCTCAGCCACCTACTTTCCCTCCCTGGAGGCATTCGTCATTATCAGTCTCAGATCTTCTTCAAGGATATGTTGTGTATCCACAAGTAAAAGTGTGTATACATTTCTTTCCCACAAATAGTGACATATTATACTGTTCTGCACCTTGTTTTTTTTTTACTTAAGCTCTTTAACTTTTTAATTTTGGTAAAGCTTTCTTTTTCATTAAAATCTTCTCTATTACCTTACCATCTCAATCCTTCCCTCATATAATCCTGTTCTCTCCCCTTCTCTAAACTATAAAAGCTCCAAAGAATAACACAGGTGGTATTTAAAATACAGAACTCACAGTCTTATTTACCTTCTTCATATATATAAAAGGATAACATAATGTAAAAACTAAAGCATGAGTTTTAGAGCCAGGCAGACCATAAGTTTAAATGTGGGGCTCCACTAATTACTAATGAATGACATCAGGGGCAAATTACTCATCTTTCTCTCTGAGCCAAATTTCTTCCTCTGTTAGATAGGAACAGTAACACATACCTGCAGGTTATCACTAAATATTTATCACAGGGCCTACAGATAGTAAGAACTCATTAAATACAACTTATGGCCACCACCATTACCATCACCCTCATTGTCAGTGGAGCAACAGCCTAAGAATGAGACCTCTACATGGACATTGAGGGGCCTGGACTGAGCCATTTCTCAGACAGACAAGGGTGGCTGTGGCATCAGCAGGAAGCTAGGTCATGTGACTCCCACCAGTAAAGGCTGCCTAGTCCCTGGTTTAGATGAATGGCCATCACTAGATGGAAGGCAACTTTCAGAATCCTTGGCTCCTACCTCTAGTCTGAGGCAGAAGTAAATGATACTTCCTTCCTTTCACCACTTATACTAATGGAAAAAAATGTTCCAAAAATGCTAAAGACTGAATCTAACCTCACAAATTGTCTGGATGCATTCAATTCATGACCAGGGAGCAGGGATTAGGAGTTTCATGTCAATGGTCACATGTTACTATGGGGAAAGGATACATACGAAGGTTACACCACGTGACTGGGACCACAGACACCAGAACTTGCAACTCACCTGCTAAGCAGAGAAGCTCCTTCCTAAGTGTTTTTGGACAGTTTGGGGATCTATCAGTTCCTTGGTTCTGAGATATAGGTCCTATTCTCAGGTGTCTGTTAGTGTTCAGCTAGTAAGGTGACCTGAGGCCTCTGCACAGTGCTTGAAAGACCTCTCAGGATTCAAGGGTGAGTTTCCTCAACAGCCTTCCTTGATATCCAAGGGGTGAGTGCAGCTCTGCCTCCTCCCATCACTTGGTGAAAGGCTGCCCAGTTCCCCAGATGTGGGCTGTGGAGGCACCTGAGTCCTCCTCTAGGCCTGGTGAGGGCTAAACAGCTCCTGGACCCATGATCCATTACCAGTCCTTGCTACCATTGTCTAGTTCAGACTACCAGTCTCTTTGCTAGGTCACTGCTTAGTCTGTGCACTTCCAGGCTTCTCTTATTATAATTTATTCTAACTACTGGAATCAGAGTAATCTTTCAAAAACAGAAAATCTGATCATATCAGATGTGCTCTGGTGTATGCTCTGGTCACCACCGGGCCTTTGCTCTTGCTGGTCCTTCTGCCTGGAACCATCTCTCCCTTCCTCTTCTTCAGCCCAACTCCTCCTTCAAGCTCTAGACAATGTGAATAGCTCCTCTTTAAAGAGCCTTCCCCAATCCACCAGGACTGGGCCGAACCGGGCTCTAGATACAGATTTGCTGAATAAATGAATGAATGAATCAAGTGTCATAAAAGATACATGCAACCTGACATGCCTAACATGCCTAAGCAGCTGAGCTGTGGTACCCACACGCCAGAATTTTTCCCATTTCTAAGTATGAGCAAATCCCATTCATCAGACAGCCACCTGAAAGGTTTCTAAGACTTACCGATATATACACATTTGGGGGAGAAAATCAGTAAGGTACAAAAGGGTATTCAAGCCAAGCTTCTTCCTCCCTCCTCTGACACCCTGAGTCCTAATTCTTTTCCCCAGAGACAACCACTGACAACCAGATTTTGGGTATGCTTTCTCAGATAGTCTATGCATATGCAAGTGTACAAGAATATACAGAATCACATTTTCTCAAGAGCTTCTCCCACACAAAACCTCTATCCTCAAGGTCTCCACATATGACCCAGTTGTGGTAACAGCACAGACTAAGGAATTCAAATGGAGAATATGTCAGCATTTTGTTTATTCTGTTTTAAAATATTTAAAAACTTGTGTCAGAAGCTTTAACATTAAGATGGACCACCCTCAGCCACAGTGTCAGGAAAGGCTCCTAATGAAGGTGACACTGGTTGTGCCTGTATACTCAGTCCCATTTAGAAAGGTCCCTCTGGAGGCTGCAAGGGAAGCATCGAGGATGAGCCTGGTGAGCCTAATGCCAGAACTCCATGTCCTATAGCTGCACCCAGGCCTGACTGGGGCCTCTGGAAACAGAGTGAGGCAAGGTCAGGAGGTCAGGCCCAGAATGTGGCAAAGCAGAGTTCTAGAAGGCTCAGCACATTCCAGAGGTGGCAAACATGGGAGCCGGATCCTGCAAGAGTTCCATGAGATTTCCAGGAGTAGAAGACAAGAACAGCTGTGATGGATCTTGCAGAGAGGAGTCAGCGAAAGTGAGTGAAAACCTATAATAAAGGCCCTAGGACTCTGTTTAGTATCTTCTGGGGCAAAAGAAACTGGAGAATCAGACTAGTGCAAATGTGGCAACCTAAGTGCTATGTGCCAGGGTCACAAGCATAGATCTGGCCTATTCAGGAAAAGGCTGGGGTCTGGATCTCTGATGGACACCTTGCCCAAAGTCCTGTACCGCTCACGAATATCATGTAAATAAACCCTGGGGGGTTGGGATACTAGGTCATGAATTGGACACAGAAAAGGGGCCTTGGTTTATAGGGAAACAAGCAAAAGGATTATCCTCAGCATTCCTTAGGCCAGCTATGCAAACTACCACCTGCCAAGAGGAAATCCCAGCTGGGAGGCAGGTATAGCAGTAATCTGGGGCACAGGGTGAAGAGGCCACTGTGGGCGGTTTCGTCTTGCTTGGACCAGGAGCTTCCTTATGCTCTGTGTCAAAGAATGGATACTCACATTTGGCCACAGTCCTACCAGTCTGGGATGTGAGTGAGTGGAGAGCCTGGCCTGCCCATTCCCCTGAGTGGGGAAATAACCTCTCAAGTCTGACTGTCCCAGTCTGGGCTAAAGGCTTTCAGAAGCCCAGGAGAAAGCAAAGTTTGTTTTATCCACCTATAGATACTAAAGGCAGGACATGGTAGTAAAAAGTCTTTGTTCTTCTCTCCAATCAGCATTATATTGAGTCGTGTTTGCTGTTTAAACTCTTGAGATTATTTCCTAATCCTTGGATTTCTGTAACACACATCATTTTGGGGCTGTGATACAGTCCTTTTCTCATTGTAAAACAATTCTTTGTTGTAAAAGCAATGAATCAGGGAGTTTGACCCATGAACAGGAGCAAAGGGAGGCAATATGCTCCCTCAGGACATGAAGTGTTTGTCTACTGGTGGCAGATCCCATTGCCAGGCTAGCCACCAAATCTCTGAGGATAAAAGAAATACTTGCCTTTTATTTCCTCCCTCCCCAGATAGCCCATGCCCGTGGTGAGCCAGGTCAGACCAGTTCATAGGGTCCTTTGGGCCAAGATGCAAGGGAAAGATAATTACTAAGATACTGTTACTCTATAAGTCCTTTGGAGTTCAGAAAAACATTATCTCTGGCCCCAAGGTCACCTGCCCACATCTGATCACATCCTTATCTGTACACATGCACAGAATCTGACACAAGCTGCCTTTGAACACTAAGTAAGGAAGCAGTGTTAATGAAATCTGTCTGCCAAGTGCCAGAGAGAATCCAGTCTGTCTTGGCCTAAAAGGGCTTTCCTCCTGTAATACTGGCCCAGGTTCATGGACAATGAAGAGAGAGCACCTCCCCAAGGCTCTCAGCCAGGGGAGTCTGACCAGCTGTGCTTTGTGTGCAAAAAAACAAAGAAGCACGGAGGTAGAAAGTGCCAAGGAGCCAAGGTGCATTAGGATGGCAATAATCATGTGGTGGACAGGGGGTGACTATAACCCGCACCCTTGGCTTTGACCATGACTTGCAAACATATATTCAAGGACCAGAGAGTGATCCTAGATGCTCCACATCTAGTCTGTCACCACATTTTACGGACCCAACCTCCCTAAAATCTCCTTCATCTACCTGGAGTGGATACTGTGAGTGGACCTAGCCACCTCTATCCCACTCTGCTTCTGAGGTACTGTGCCTGGAAAGCAACAAAGGCCTCTAAAAGTTAGACTTGAGACTCCCTGGTATGTCAGTCCAACACACACATTCCTCTCTCCAGTCACCTGGCTCCTGCCCTGCACAGCACCCAGCTCATCTGTTCCCCAAGACAATAGCTCTGGTATACTCAGTTGTCTCCGCTCCCTGCGGACTGGCAATGGGATCAGCAGGGTAAAACTGTGCTGGGGACACCAAGTTATTTTCTTCTGTCTGATTTCTTCTTGCTGGGCTGGCTCAGGAAGTTCAGACCCCAGGTCTTCTGACAACAATGAGCATTTTATCATCACTGCAGGAAATTCAGAATTTATTCTGGGTCTCTAGGCACCATAGTTAATATGACTAAAAAGTGCTGCTTCCAGGGTTATCAGATGGGAGGACAATGCAAGGTCAAATGTAACCTACTGGATGGGTGGAATTTTCTAAATGCTTCCAAGGAGGTGTGGAAAATTCCAGTGCATATAGGAGGGGTATTAAAGGAGAAGGTCCTACTGGACCATACTGTGCACTCATGGCACAGGAGAAGTACATCAAAAACTTGTTGATCCAAAGGCTAGGAATACCTAGTACCTTTTCAATCCACTGATATTAAGGTGGACTTAAGCTCTGCTCAGGAAAGCTATTGTCATGACAGCTTATCATCTTAAGAGAGGAACTCAGGAAAAAATCTGCCTATCAAATATGATAAAAGAAAAAGATGTCAGGGTGCCTAGGTGGCTCAGTCATTAAGTGTCTGCATTGAGCTCAGGTCATGATCCCAGGATCAAGCCCCACATCAGGTTCCCTGATCCATGGGGAGTCTGCTTCTCCCTCTCCCCTCTGTGTTCCCTCTCCCTTTCCCCCTAGTTTTGTTTCCTCTCTCACTCTCTTTCTGTCAAATAAATAAATAAAACCTTAAAAAAAAAAGAGAAAGGAAAAGATGTCAAAGATTTCCCCGGATGAATTTTGTTTCAGACTTTAGAATGGGAGGAAGGAGTGTGAAGAAAAGTCTGTTGCATCTAAACAGAATTTGAAAGGCATGCAGAAGCAGGAAGTAAAACATACTGCTTACCTTGTGAACACTGGTCAAGACATTTAGGAAAGAGAAATCTAGAGGGGAAAAAAAGAAAGAAATATTTGAAAACCATTAATGTCAGAATTGTTATTTATTATTTTCCACAAAAATGTATCCAAGCTGACTTATTCAAAGGGGCGAGTGGTAGGCAGTACTAAGCATCAAGAATTGGTTTTCGGGGTACCTGGTATCTCAGATGGTTAAGCGTCTGCCTTTGGCTCAGGTCATAATCCCAGGATCCTGGAATTGAGCCTCACGTTGGGCTCCTAGCTCAGCAAGGAGTCTGCTTCTCCTTCTCTCCCTGCCTCTCCCCCTGCTGTGTTCTCTCTCTAATGAATAAATAAAATCTTTATTAAAAAAATCATTTTTCATAGCTTTGAACCAAAGCTCTCTAAGCCAGGACCCCACAGAAGTAGTCCTTATGTGGTCAACTCTTGATGTAATGTTGAAGATGGGATACAGGCCTAAACTCTAGATTACAAGAAACAGAAAAGAAAGGTTTTTTGTTTTTTTAAAAGAGACACTGTCCTGACCATAAAGGGGAAGTTTCAAGGGAAAATGAGAAATATTACATTCCCCTAACTCTGCCAAGGGTCTTCAGTACTAAAGTTACCATGCCTCTCTTTATGTGCATGTTAGAATCCCAGTTTCCCTTCAACCTCACTCTGAGCTCTAATGGTGAAAGGATAGCAGGAAACTAATTGGATCACAGATGAAGCAGGTGAGAGTGACTGATTCAAAGTGTGAGTTAATTAACTAAGAAAAACTTTTCAGAGAAAAACTCACACTCTCAAGTGCTTTTAAACTCCTGAAGCATCATAGTACCCTTCTCAGGAAAGACAGCGAACACGAATGAGAATAACTGCCTTTTACCAAGTTCTTCCTCTGGATGGGGTACTGTGCGAGCGGTTCTCATGCTCAGTCTTGTTCTGTCCTCATGTCTACTCCATGCCTCAGGTACTTACAAGCTGCGAAAAGTGGGTGCGTTTATAATAGCTAAGCAGTCTAAGCACTTTGCCCAAGGCCTCACATGAAGCTAAGAAGTGGGAGGGCTTACATAAGGACCCAGGTCTGTTTAGCACCACAGGGCTCCCATATTTTCTTTCCCTACAAATGAGATGCTTGCTGAAGCCACACTTCTGAATTGTTGCTGGTCTAGGTGCAGGTAGTATTGATGTTCAAATCACCACGGGGGAATTTCTCTCCTTGCAATCTCCTTTGTGGTAGCAAGTTTTCATCCTTCTATTTGCTTTCTGAAAATACCATTTGGAACCAAATTTGGTGGGTAAGTGAGCTGGATGAATACCACTTCGGACTGCTGATGTAGTTGTCGTACCTGAGTCCCTCATACTTCCTGAGGAACTCCACAGAGAAATCCCCACGTGCTTTAAGCAAGATCAAGAGCCCTGGAACAAGGAAGAGACGTGCATTCTACACCGGAGTCTCCCAAGAACAGAACTCACGGACTTCACTGCATTCACTCTGACTGGCCTGACATATAGCAAATACATTCTTAGAAAGTGCCTGTCCCCATCAGTGCCTGTGACTCTTAGAGTATATGCCCTTAAAGGCCCTTCTCAGCACCCTGCATGCTTCCTCACAGCAGCCCTCAGCAATTCACACTACAGATGTCTTCAACAAGACAAGCAACGTTCTCTCTCAAGGCATCTTATCCAATCACAGGCTGGAATCTTACTCTTCAAACCTCTGACCGCTACACAGAACTGCGCATATCAATGACTCTCTACAAATAGAATGCAATTTCTCATATTTTGGCATCTTTGGCATCTCTGTCCTTCAAATTCATGTTGGCTTTCTTTCCTAATCCAACTAGGAGTTATCACTGCTTCTTTATAATTCTTATAAAACTGCATCAAATCTTTTGTTATGGCACTTCTTACCTCAATCATGACTAACTGGACACATGTCACTGGTGTTGCATTTGGAAAACTATTTAACTTTTCTGGGTATCAGCTTCTCATGGTAAAACATGGTAGTGCTGCCTACCTTAAAGGGGTATACTGAGGATTAAGAGGGGTAAGTATCACAGCGCAAGACAAAGAGCCCAAAACAAGTGTTGGCTCTTTGCTTTCCCTCTCTACACATCATCCTCCTTACTAAACTGTAGTTTGTTTTTTTTTTTAGTTGCAGTATTTTTGAAGAATGACTGGCATGGGACTCTTAAACAGAGAAGACAAGTTCATTAAAATATATATACAATGTATATACAGGTTATTGACCAGCTCTTCAACAGAAATGACCATGACTGTAAGTCTCACATAGTATGGTATCCTCCATTACGTAGTGCACCAACCAATTACCTGATTTATATAAAATTCTAGTAAATACTGCTCCAATCTGCCCCAAAACATAGGCCCCACAATTCCTACATGCATATCTATAAAACTGTAGATACCACATGAGCATAGATCTGGGATGACTAGTTCTTTGGGGCCCCCTCAATTATCAGAATGGTCCCTGGCACACAGCAGACCCAACAGATACTGACTGAATGAAATCCGCTAGAATAAAGACACCAGACCAATCTCACAAAGACCCACCCCGAATCCAAACTGAGCCCACCCTTAAATTAAAGAAGCCACACTAACCCCCACCTCACAGAATGGAAAAAGACACCCTACTGTGTTCTGCTCCTACCTGTTTTTGTTTTTGTTTTAACCATGGTCTGGAAGCAATGATGTAAACTTTATTTTTGCTAAGGTAGACACTTTACAAAAAAACCCCTAAAACACTGAATTAAGTTTTAGAGTCTCAAAAAATCTTTTCCTATTATAAAAGGAATATAAAGCCCATAGCTAACAGCATACTTAATGGTTAAAGACTAGATGCTTTCCTTTTCAGATCAGGCACAAGACAGGATGTCTGCTCTTGCTACTTCTACTCATTATATTGGAGGTTCTAGTCAGGGGAATTAGGCCAAAAAAACAAATAAAAGGCATCCAGATTGGAAAGAAAAAAGTAACACTATCTCTGTGTACTCATGACACGCTTTTGTATATAGAAAATCCTAAACAGTACACACAAAACACTAATGGAACTAATATGTTCAGCCAAGAACATACAATGTAAAATCAATATACAAAAATCAACTGCATGTTATATACCAGCAATGAACGATCCAAAAATGGTATTTAGAAATTCCATTTACAATAACATCACAAAGAACAAAATAGTTAGGAATAAATTAAACAAAGGAACCATAAGACTTGTACACTGAAAACTATAAAACAATGCTGAAAGAAATTTAAGACCTAAATAAATGGAAAGATGGATTGTAAGACTTAGTATTTTTAAGACGGCAGTACTTCTCAGATCTATAAATTCACTGCAATCCCTACCAAAATCTCAGTTGTCTTTTCTTGTAGAAATTCATAAGCTGATCCTTAAATTTACATGGAAATGCAAGGAACTCAGAATAGTCAAAACGATCTTGAAAAAGAACAAAGTTGAAGGACTCTCACTTCTCAATTTCACAACTTACCACAAAGTTACAATAATCAGAACAACGTGGTACTGGCATAAAGACTGACATGTCTATCAGTGGAATATAACTGAGAGCCCAGAAAAATAAGCCTTCACATTTATAGTCAGTTGGTTTTTGACAAGAGTGCCAAGACAATTCAACAGAAAAGTCTTTTCAAGAAATGGTGTTGGGACAGCTGGATATCAACATATTGAAATAATGAAGCTGAACCCCTACTTCATGCTGCATGTAAAAATTATTTCAAGATGGAAGATAGGTCGAAATACAAGAGTTAAAACTATAAAACGCTTAGAAGGAAACACTAGGATAAATCTTTGTGACCTTGGATTCAGCAATGCTTTCTTAGATATAACACCATAAGCACAAGCAATGAAAGAAAAAATGAACTGGACTTCATTAAAATTGAAAACTTTTGTGATTTAGAGGATACCATCTAGAAAGTAAAAAGATAATCCATGGGAGAGAATTTTTGCAAATCAAATATCTTATGAAGGACTTCAATTCAGAATATATGAAGCACTCTTGTAACTCAAAAAGAGACAACCCAAAGTGCATGGCTGGTTCAGTTGGTAGAGCATGTAACACTTGATCTTGGGGTCATGAGTTCAAGCCCCATGCTGGGTACAGAGATTACTTAAAAAAAAAAAAAAAAAAAAAAAAAGACAGCCCAATTTGAAAATGGGCAAATGATTTAACAGACTTTTCTACCAAAAAAAAAAAAAAAAAAAGACATACAAGTAGCCAATAAGCAATGAAAAGATGCTAAATATCATTAGTATTAGGGAAATGCAAAGTAAAACCATAAGGAGATACCACTCTACACAATACAGACAGAAAATAGTAAGTATTGGTGAGGATGTGGAGAAACTGGAACCCTCATACACTGTGGTGGGAAAGTAAATGGTGTAGTGGGTTTAGTTAACAGTTCGTCAAAGTTCAATGTACAGTTACCATTATGATCCAGCAATTCTACTCCTAGGTATATATCCAAGAGAATAAAAACATGACCACATGAAATCTCTTTTTTTTTTAAAGGTTTTATTTATTTATTTGACAGAGAGAGATCATAAGTAGGCAGAGAGGCAAGGAGAGAGAGAGAAAGGGAAGCAGGCTCCCCACCAAGCAGAGAGCCCAATGCGGGGCTCGATCCCAGGAACCTGGGATCATGACCTGAGCTGAAAGTAGAGGCTTTAACCCACTGAGCCACCCAGGCGCCCCGACCACATGAAATCTTGTACACAAATGCTTCTAGCAGCATTATTTGTAGTAGCCCCAAAATGTCCATCAACTGATGAATGAGTAAATAAGATGTGGTATAGTCATACAATGGAATATTATTTGGCCATTAAAAGGAATGAAGTTACTCACACATGCTAAAACATGGAACTTGAGGGGCACCTGAGTGGCTCTGGGGGTTAAGCTTCTGCCTTCGGTTCAGGTCATGATCCCAGGATCCTGGGATCGAGCCCTGCATTGGGTTCTCTGCTCAGCAGGGAGTCTGTTTCCTCCCCTATCTCTGCCTGCCTCTCTGCCTACTTGTGATCTCTGTCTGTCAAATAAATAAATAAAATCTTTTTAAAAAATAACAAAAAAAACACGGACCTTGAAAACATTTTGCTAAGTAAAAGAAGCCAGACACAAAGGGCTGCATGTTACATGATTACATTTATAGGAAATGTCCGGAATAAGCAAATCCACAGAAAGCAGACTCACAGTTGCCAGGGGTAGGGTGGAGAAAAGAATGGGGACTGACTGAATGGTATACTTTTTTTTTTTAGCCAGAGAGAGCACGAGTGGAGATGGGGGAGGGACAGAGGGAGAGAGAGAGAGAATCTTAAGCAGGCTCCACAACTCAGCGTGGAGATGGATGTGGGGCACGTTGTGGGGCTTGATCTCATGACCCTGAGATCAAGAGCTGGATGCTTAACTAACTGAGCCCCTGAAGTGTATACTTTACAAGAGTAAATTTTATCATATGTGAATTATACTTCAATAAAATTGTTATATATGTATTTTTTTACAAGCAGCACACATGCATACTACAAAATCTCAAATGGTTTCCTCACTATCCAGAACTTGTCTCCAAGGAGGTGGCCATCTCCCAGAAGAAACCACTATTAGCAGTCTGGTATGTATCCTCTTAGTTCCTATACACATACAAATAAACATTTAAAAAATACATACTGTTTTGGCAATTTACTTTTCTCACCTCACAAAATATTGTGGACATTGTTATGTTTTAGTACATAGACATTTACTTCATTTTTAAAAAATGCTTGCATAGTATTCCATTATATGACTATCTCCAAATTTAACCAGTCTAAGTCTTATTAATGAGCATTTGGATTATTTCCAGTTCGATATAATAAAGTGTTTGGTTTTTTTTTTAAGATTTTACTTATTTATTTATTTAAGAGAGAGGTAGGGGGAGGAGCAGAGGGAGAGGGACCAGCAGACTCCATGCTGAGTGCGGAGTCTGATGCGGGCTCGATCTCACAACCCTTGAGATCATGACCTAAGCCAAAATCAAAAGCTGCACACTTAACCAACTGAGACACCCAGGCTTGCCTAAACAGTGGGGTTTTTTTGTAGTAAAGATTTAAAAAAAATTTTTTTATAAGACTTTATTTATTTGACAGACAGAGATCACAAGTAGGCAGAGAGGCAGGTGGCGGGGGTCAGACTCCCCACTGAGCCACCCAGGTGCCCCAACATTTTTATTTTTTAAAATAACCTTTATACCCCATGTGGGCTTGAACTCTCAACCCCAAGATCAGGAGTCACATGCTCTACTGACTAAGCCAGCCAGGCGCCCTGGTATTATAAATGGTGCTGTTTTGAACATTGCAGAGCATTATCTGTCATGTTTCAGCCTGTTCAGGACTTCTAAACAACTTTCCCAGGCTTGAACTTAGGAAGTCCATCTCTTTTGTAAATAGCACAAAACTACTTTTCCAGTCTTTCTTGCAGTCTGGTGCATGCATACGACCTATGTTCCACCAACCAGATTACTGTAAGACTCCCACTGGTAGTGAGCAAGGTGAGTGAGAGGATGTATGGTAAGCAGACCTCATTTTTTGGGGAAGGAAGCCCTGAGAGGATTGAGCATTGCTCCTGGCTGCCTAGCCAATACAGCCTGGCCACCCCGGAGACTCTGCAAGCTATAATGTCCTTTAGTAAATCCCTTTCCATTAAAACACACCGGAGTAGGCTCTACTGTTTAGAATTAAGAATTCCATCTGAAACAAACTCCCCTACAAATATATATCTTTTGAACATTTGTACAAATACAACTCTACAAAATTTTAGCAATGGAATGGCCAAATTTGTTCTTAAATACATTATATCACTTTATATTACTATCAACACTATACGAATGTACCAATTTTCCTACACTGTTGCTATGTAATAAACCAGCCCAAAACTAAATTGGCTTGAAATAACAATGATGTATTTATTCCTCATGATTCTGTGGATTAGATGGGCAGTTGTTTTGGCTTGGGGTAGCTCAGCTGGGGAGATGGATGGCCTATCTCTCCATGTGATCTCTCATCCTCTATCAGCCTAGCCCAGGCTTCTTCATATGGTGGTCTCAGCTCTCAGAGGCAAGAGAGTGCAAGCCCCAATGTGTAAATGCTTTTAAAGCCTCTGCTTATTTCTTGGATCTTGATGTCCCATTGACCAAAGCAAGTCATGTGCCCAAGCCCAAATTCAAGGTCTAAGAAGTAGATTCAACTCTTCAACTCTTGATGGAAAGGGCTGTTTTTGCTATGGCCATATTTTAAATTTTCCATAGCTGGCCATGTAAAAAATTTTTGCTTTTTAAAAAATTTATGGGCTTTAACACTGGCCATTTAATTTTTTTTTTTTTTTACAGAATGGGTTTAACTTTATTTAATAACGTTCTATCCTTGATCATGGGTGCCACAATTCTCTTACTCTATTTCACATGGACCTCTTGCACATGGAATATAACAGCCCATAGCCCATGTGCAGGGACTAATCATTAGTTTTCCAACAGAGCATTAGTAAACCCCTATAGTAAATTACTTTCTGGAAGGAGTTCAAAGGTAAATTTGGAAATACCTCATTAATTTCTAAGAAGTGAATAAATCAGTAACTTTGAGTTACTGACTTAATACTTTTGATCTCCCAGTATATAAAAAAAATGAAGAAATTAGTATAGTCATGGTCCTAACACCCATGATTTTGTTACTTATATTTTTATAATCCACAACCCTAATTCATACAACATAGCCTTATTTCTATACTTAAATAGATTATATGCTCATCTTCAGTACTTTTATATATTTCTCACTTATTTATTTGAATTCTCTTAAGGACTTTTAATTCGTCACATGTTGGCATACCCATTATCAACGATATTTCATAAGCATTAAGCAGAAATGGTTTCTGCACCCACAAAATCTAAGTCTGTATTCTACACTCCTTCTCTTTCCTCTAATGATCTTCATTTCTTTGTCTATTTTTCTTTTTCAAAGACTTTTATTTATTTATTTATTTATTTATTTGAGAGCGAGTGAGATCATAAGTAGGCAGAGCAGCAGGCAGAGAGAAAGGAGAAGCAGGCTCCCCGCTGAGCAGAAAGCCCAATGCAGAGCTCCATCCCAGGACCCTGAGATCATGACCTGAGCCGAAGGCAGATGCTTAACCCACTGAGCCACCCAGGCACCCCTATTTTTCTCTTCATTTTGTTATTTTCTCAAGCTTGAGGTTCTCTGACAGACTTGAATTTTTACAGGGTCTATTCTACTTCTCGGTACTTTGATTGAGATTTTCATTGGTATAATGGTTTTATTATTGTCTGTTTTCTTTCTAGGGCTCTAGCAGTTCATTTTCCATCTGCTTCTGCTAGCTAAACTCTTTAGTTCCCCTGATCTTTTCTATTTAACAGCTTTATTGAGGTATAACTTACATATATCATAAAATTCACTCATTTTAAGTGTATATAGTTCAATGATTTTAAAAATAAATTTACAGAATTGTGCAACTATCACCATAATTCAATTTTAGAATATTACATCATTCCAAGATCCCCCTTCCCCAGACCGTTTATATTTCTTTGAACTGTTCCCACCTACACTGTTAACTCTTCTCCTTGATTTTTTTTTTTTTTTTTTTTGTCTAGGCTAATTCTTCTAAAGTATAACCTCCATCTGTTGTTTGCTTATTACTATCTTTTCCAACTTTTTTTTTTTTAAGATTTTATTTATTTATTTGACAGACAGAGATTACAAGTAGGCAGAGAGGCAGGCAGAGAGAGGGGGGAAGCAGGCTCCCTGGTTGAGCAGAAAGCCCGATGTGGGGCTTGATCCCAGGACCCTGAGATCATGACCCGAGCCGAAGGTAGAGGCTCAACCCAACTGAGCCACCCAGGCACCCTAACTTTTCCAACTTTTTTAAGGGGTAGTATCTAGTCACACATTAAACCTCCTCCTGCTTTAGTTCATCTTTTTATTAGTATTATTATTATTTTAAGATTTTATTTATTTGACAGAGAGAGAGAGAGCACAAGCAGGGGGAGTGGTGGAGGGAGAGCTGGAGAAGCAGGCTCCATACTGAGCAGGGAGCCCAACATGGGGACTGATCCCAGCACTCCAGGATCATGACCTGAGCTGAAGGCAACTGAGCCACCCAGGTGCCCCTGTTTTGTTTTGTTTTTTTTGAAAGATTTTATTTTTAAGTAATGGCTATACCCAGTATGGGGCTCAAACTCACAACCGTGAGATCAAGAGTTGTATGCTCCTCCGACTGAGCCAGCCAGGTGCCCCTTTGGTTCATCTTTAAACAAAAGCTTGATGGGGCGCCTGGGTGGTTCAGTGGGTTGGGCCACTGCCTTTGGCTCAGGTCATGATCTCAGCATCCTGGGACTGAGTCCCGCATCGGGCTCTCTGCTCAGTGGGGAGCCTGCTTCCATTTCTCTCTCTGCCTGCCTCTCTGCCTACTTGTGATCTCTCTCTGTCAAATAAATAAATAAAATTAAATTTAAAAAAATAAACAAAAGCTTGAGGTGAAGAAACAGGACTGGTAGGAAGGGTGACATGTAAGAGTCAATGTGGCAATCCAAAGTATGGGGTGCTGCTCAGCATTCACTACAATAACCTAACCTAAGACAGAAGGAAAACAGACCACCTTGGCTTTTTATGGGAAAGCAGAACCGAAGTCACAGCTAAAGAGAAGAGAGATGGTAAAGATGTTTGTTGGTATCAGTCGAGGTGGTAAGGGAATTAACCTCTAATGTAATTTTTAAAAATGATTTTATTTATTTATTTAATTGACAGAGAGACAGTGAGAAAGGGAACACAAGCAGGGGGAGTGGAAGAGGGAGAAGCAAGCCTCCCACTGAGCAGGGAGCCCGATGCAAGACTCAATCCTAGGATCCGTGGATCATGACTGATGAAGGACTGAGGCACCAAGGCGCCCCTCTAGTGTAATTTATATGAGAAATCTAAAGATATCAACTTGGGACTCAAACAGGAAGAAAGCTCTTTCAGATGAAAGCTTAAGGGTAGATCAATCAGTTCCCAGGGGATACCAGTAATATGAACTAGCCAGAAAGACCACATGTCTACGGACCCAGGATACACTCCACTGGGCTACTGGACAAATAGCTCTGTGAAGGGACAAGGTAGTGCTGAACCTGTCCCCAGTAAGGAGTGCTCTGAGGATGAAACAGATACTTCTAGATACCACTGGGGCAGTGTAAACTGTGAAACCCACTCAGAAAGCAATTTTAAAATGTGAATAAAGAGTTATAAAACTGATTGTTAATTAACTAGTATCTCTTTGAAGAAACTTTTCTAAAGAAATTATCTGAAATTTAAGAAATTTATATGGATAAATTAAGAAATTTAAGAAATTTATATGGATATTATACTCACAGCATTATTTATAATAGTGAAAAGTTGGAGACAACCTATGTGACTAATAGCAGGGAAACCACTAAGATAAGCATGTCCATCCACACACATAATGACTATATAATTAATCAAAATGCAATTACCACTGTGATATTGGAACATAAATACATTAACTTACATAATATGTAATTACATAATTTGTTATATGTTAATCTAAGAAGAAGGATATAAAATTGTATGTATTTCATAACTGTAAAAAGACGCAGATAAAAAAGGCAAGGAATTCACAAAAATGATAAGTTACATTGAATTAGTGAGATTATAGGTAAATTATTACCAAATTTTCTTTCTTTCCCTTTTTCTTTCTTTCTTTTTTTTTTTTTTTTTTTTTTTTTTAGAGAGAGAGAGCACATGCATGTGGGTGTGGTGAGGAACAGAGGGAGAGAATCTTTTTTATTTTTTTTAAAGATTTTATTTATTTATTTGACAGAGATTACAAGTAGACAGAGAGGCAGGCAGACCCCAGGACCCTGATATCATGACCTGAGCCGATGGCAGAGGCTTTAACCCACTGAGCCACCTAGGTGCCCCTATTACCCAATTTTCATTGCTGCTATTATATTACTTCCAAAATTAAAAAAAAAAAAAAAAAGTTCACCTATTAGTAGTGAGTATGAATGTCATTAACTGAGGTAAGACAGCTTTAAGATTGCTTAACCATAGGGGTACCTGGGTG
This sequence comes from Lontra canadensis, assembly GCF_010015895.1. Classification (NCBI taxonomy): domain Eukaryota; kingdom Metazoa; phylum Chordata; class Mammalia; order Carnivora; family Mustelidae; genus Lontra; species Lontra canadensis. Next base: position 6,740,214 of record NW_022631010.1, read on the forward strand.
GCTCAGTCAGCTGAGTGGCCAACTCCTGATTTCAACTCAGGTCATGATCTCATGGATCATGGAATCAAGGCCTGCATTGGGCTCCCTGCTCAGCGGAGAGTCTGCTAGAGATTCTCTCTCTCCCTCTGCCCCTCCCCCTGCTAAGACACACATACTCTCTCTCTCAAATAAATAAATATGAGGGGGAAAAAAAGGCTTAACCATAGAAAAATTATCTATGAGATACTCTAAGTACTCTGGAAAACAAAGCACCTCCCCTATAGTAAAGAGGAAAAAAAAGGCTGTCATGGGCATTCTTTCTTTCTTGGAGAAGCTGTTTCAAGTCTCACTGCCCTAGATGGACAACTTTTCAGTACACAAAGAAAAGTGGTGAGAGGCTCCAGTCTATAGGTGTCTTCTGAGAACCTAGTATTAATCAAGCAACAACTGAGCACTCATTATATATAAGGTAGACTAATGCATTCCAAAAGACAAACACACATAAAGATGTGTCTCCTTCCAGTGGGTGGAAGAAAATCGCTTTCTGTGCATTTAAAGCCACCACATCCTGTGGGCTACAGAGGATCTGAAGTACGTACCTGTGCTCCATGTAGCAGCTCAGGGGATCCACGCACACCGTGATGGCACCAATGGTGAAGGAGGACTTGACCTTTGAGTCCGGATGGGTCTGCAGGGCCTGGACGACATCAATAACATCTGTGTAGCTGGGGAGCAAAGAGAAAGATTAGCTTACTGACTGGGGTCGAAGAACGCTGAGGGGCTGAGTGAGCAAGGGTGGAAGGAAAACCACAAGGAAGAGCCTTGACTGGGTTCCTTGGGGTCATCCCACTTTATAATTTAGAGCCCCTCCCTGCATTCCACAATGTTTCTGCATTCCCAAACCTCATTAGTACTCCTAACTGTTTAAGAGTGAGTGGAAGATCTCCCACCACTTCTAGGAGTAAAGAGAAGCCTGCAAATGACCCTGGCGCTCTAAGGGTGGGACTTGGTGTCCTTAGCCCTGTTTTCCAATCATGTTAGGAACTCCTGGGTAGGTCTATTTCCTTTAATAGCTTCTTTCTCTCCTTCTGGAGAAATAGGGAGGATCAGGTACCCCTGTAGGTCAGCAGATACATGTCAAACCCCACCTGCATTTGTATTTCCTGCCTGGAACTCTCTCCTAACTGCAGACTTCCAGAGCCAATAAATATTTTCAGTTAGAACGTAACATGTTCATGATTCAGTTTCCTATGCCTGTTCCTCCCAAGGCCTTGTTCTTCTCAGCAGAGGGGACTCCATTCTTTTAGCTCCATTCTTTTGTTTGGAGTCATCACTGACTCCATTTTTTCTCAATTTTCAAAATATAACTAGAGTGAGATTGCTGCTCACAGTCTCCCACTACTACTGGATCCAAACTGTTATCATCTCTTGCACAGATTACCCCCAGCCTCCTCATGGGCCTCCCTGCTTCTGTCCCTGCCCTTGCCCAACCTGTTTTCAACAGAGAAGCCAGAAAGATTGTGCTAATCCCACCGTGCTAAACCACTGAGTGAGTGGCTTCCATCCCACTCAGCGTCAAAGTTTGTTTTTTTTTTTTTAATTTATTTGACACAGAGAGAGCACAAGTAGGCAGAGAGGCAGGCAGAGAGAGAGAGGGAAGCAGGCTCCCTGCTAAGCAGAGAGCCCGATGTGGGACCCGATCCCAGGACCCTGAGATCATGACCTGAGCCGAAGGCGGAGGCTTAACCCACTGAGCCACCCAAGCACCCGCGTCAAAGCTTTTAAAGCCCTTACCACAATCCCCAAAACTGTCTGTGATCTGACTCCCATACCACTAGGAGTTTCTCCTCCTCCTATTCCTTCCCTTACCTGAATCTACTCACTGTGATCTCCTGGCTCTTCCCTGAATATGCCAGGCACACTCCACACTGGCACTCTCTGTCCCCTCTCCTTGATACTCTTTTCCTCAAATGTCTGCCAGGCTTGCTCCCTTCAGTTCTCTGCTCAAATGGCATCCTGAGAGAGGTATCCTCTGACTTCCTACAGCCTATATGACATAGCAACCCTCGTTCTGCACAATCTGCCCCTGCCCCTTCTTCCCCATGGCACTGAACATTAGCTACATATACTGTTATTTTCTCATTTGTTTACAGTCCATCTTTTAAGTAGTAACGTAAAGTGGTTGATGAATAGTGTAATCTGTGATGCCTAAGCAGGACAGATGAATGAATTGGATGTTTAGTCCTGGGTAGACTCTTGGCCACTCCAAGAAGGGGCCTCCATTCTTTACCTTGTAGAGAACATTTTCCCAACTGATCTAGCCTATCGCCAAAAGGTCAGTTCCTACTGAAGGAAAATCTGAAGGCAGCCTTATTGATTATATGGGCCTGAGCCCTTGGGAAACCAGGGATGGTGGCTGGGGGGATAGGTACAGCCTGCCTGAGCCACTTCCTGAGTTCCTACAAATAACTCATCTGCAAAACGGCACTTGGCTTTATCCCAGACTACAATATTCACCACCCCCATAAGGTCTGCCTCTGTCCTGACCAACTAGCAGTGCTTCAATCAAGAACAGGGTGTAACCAGTTCTAGAGCTCCCCCATGAGGGCCTGACAGCCAGAGAGCTGTTAGAGTAAGCCCTCTCCTCCTGGTTTCTCTGCCTGCCTGGGCATGTGTTGTGTATTGGCACATGGGGTTCTTTCTCCTGGTTCTGCAATGTCTGGTTAGGTGTGGATGCAGAAGAGCCCCCCACACTGCTGGGCCTTATGCACACCTGAAAGCAGGACTGACTGAAGCTTAAATACTGCCCCAATCTCTTTGTGGTCACATTTACCAGATTTAACTCTTCTGGTAAGTCCCCCAGCCTTGCTCCTAAGTATTAGTTTTCCCCCTCTTCTAAAAATAAATTTTGGGGGGCCCCTGGGTGGCTCAGTGGGTTAAAGCCTCTGCCTTCGGCTCAGGTCATGATCCCAGGGTCCTGGGATCAAGCCCTGAATCGGGCTCTCTGCTCAGCAGGGGGCCTGCTTCCTTCTCTCTCTCTGCCTGCCTCTCTGCCTACTTGTGATCTCTGTCTGTCAAATAAATGAATAAAATCTTAAAATAAATAAATTTAAAAAAAAAACAACAACAACAGCTTTTTATTTTCCATGTTTGGTATGAGTCCAGAGACTCATTTCTTAGGGCAGAAGAGAACTGAAAGATTTACCAATCCTATAGATTTTGGTGATTTCAATACCATGGGTTAACCTTTAGAGACAGTGGCTAGGGAATTCCCAGATTTTCAGAGCATTCCATGCAATGGAAAAAGGTTGGAATGAAAATAGGCCCCAAAGTCCTTGGTGAGACCAGTGTATCTAAGTGATGCATCTGGGCACCGCAACCGGGAACTGCTGTGGCAAGAGAAGAGGTTCTTGGTGTCACTCACTGTGCTTGCTGGGACGGGGAGGCTGCTGGACCCTCCCTCCCTCCCCTGAGGAGGCCAGGTAATCATCCTGGCCGGGGCCTCCAAAAGGGGGGGGGGGGGAGAAGCAGCCCTTACTACAGAGGAAGCACACTGCTCCAGCTACCAGAGCTTGGACTTGACCACTTTGGCTAAACTGTCTCAAATGCATGATGAAAGCAAAAAAAAAAAAAAAAAAACAAAAAAAAAAAAAACCAAAACCAAAACAACAACAACAAAAAACACCTGGCCTTTCATGTTTCCCTCTTTCTTGTCAGTTCTCTCTTTATTAAAAATAAAGCAAAACAAAACACAAAACAAAACCCCAGTAGGACTTTAACTTTCTTTCTTCCTAAACAACAGATACCCTATTCAAGTGTCTTTTTGCCTGTTTTATGTTCACAATTTAAGCCTACAATTTGGGCAAGTGTTTTAGATTAATTCAATTTTTATTTTGAGGCAGACTTTGTTTTTTAAATATTTTAAATAATTTAAAGAATGACTTTACAGTATTCTGGAGTATGAAGAAATACAATCCCTTAAATTCCTTAAAATTAGTATTTTAAAATTAAAATTTCCTCAGTTTTGTGTGTGTGTTTTTAAGTTCCAGACAATTCTGTCACCTGTGTAAGTTCCTATATCCACCACCACAGTCGAGACACTGAACAGTTCCAACACCACCAGGATCCCTTGTGCTGCCTCTTTTACAACCATGCCCACCTTCCTCCCGCTTCACACTCCCATCCCTAACTCTGAGCAACTACCACTCTGTCCTCTACTTCTAAAATTTTATCATTTCAAAATATATTGATTTTAAAAACAGCAACTCCACTGGCTATCAAAGGTCAACACCACTGCTCCACTGCTGTAGTAAAGCCAAATGGAACCAGGCCACTCTAGAGGCAAAAGAAAACCCTGCCTTATACCACCACATTCCCCTAAGAATCCTATAAATGAAGATAAAAGCCACATTTAGAAAATACAATTCTCAGTTTGAGAAGCCTCTGGAGTCTCCCTTTACTGGCAACCTCTCAATACTGGGCTCAAAGGTCCAGCCCCAAAGGAGATGGTCATGCAAAAAGGAGGCTGCCAAGAGCTCCCTGCCGAGCCACAAGAGAATGGGCCCTGTTTGTAGGAGCAGTGTCTTAGTGAGAGCCACAGCACTCAGCTGATATTTCCACTTGAGTCCTTCAGGAAGTCTGAGGTCCCTAGCATCCCAGGACTATGACTAGGCAAATGCTGGGTAAGAGCACACGAGTGGGCTAGCTATACACTCTCACTGCCATCCAGAGCAGCTGGGGCAGCTGACACTTTTGCAGACAAGTATTGTCAGAGACAAGGGGCCAACGATGTTCTCTCAAGTGACAGAAGATTGCAATGCTATACAATGACTATACAATGTCAAACTGCTGAATTTGACTTCAGGTCCACACGCATGATGACCCTCAACTTTGGCAGGGGCTGATCCATTCCTTTGATCATTAGAAGCAATGGAAAACCGGAAGAAAACAAGTGGTTCTGCAGTGCCTGGGTGGCTCAGTCCATTGAGCGTCTGACTTGATTTCAGCCCAGGTCTTGATCTCAGGGTTGTGAGTTCAAGCCCTGCTTTGTGCTGGTCATGGAGCCCACTTAAAAATACACACACACACACACACACACACACACACACACACACACGTGGTTTCAAGCCTAGACTCTTGCTCTGCATCTTCCATGACCTTGGCCTACAAGCCGGACAAAAGGTTTGATGGAAGGGAAGCCCAGGGCAGGTGTGAGAATAAGGCCTGAAGGAGAAGAAAGATGGTCTGGTGGAGTACACAGTCCTACCCACCTTTGGCCTTAGGACCACCCGCCTGACGTTTCTCTACTTCTCACCATCTACCCAGGAGACTTAATAGGGCTTTGGATCCGGGCCTACTCTTTACTGGAAACAATTAGCCAACTGCACATAGTAATTATTATGAGCACAGAAAATACAGCACAGCATAAAAGCACTTTGTGAGAACTGCCAAAAGCTTCTGTATTACCAGCCATCATGAAGACCACAGCCTGTGTTTTCCTGACCTGGCATGATCTCTTCTGGGCCTGAAGAGTAGTGGGCCTGCACAAGGCACCTCCTTGGAAGGCCTCAGAACACGTCAAGGTAAGCTCCTTGCAGCCAGGGTCCCTGAAGCAGTAGTATTCACTCTGTCAAATCTGTCCTCACCAGGGAGCTCCCTGCCCAGCTGGACTATTTATGCTCCCCACTGAGGGTCCCAGGAAACCTTCCTGGACCAGCCATTCTGGGCATGGTGGGGCTCAAGACTACAGAGTGTGGGGGTTGTCTCTGCAACTCCACATGAGGAAGGACTGAAATACACGGCAAAGGAAGAGGCTTAGGGATTGGTATTATTATAAGAATTATCAAGGAATCTTGCCCAGAAAATCTCTTCCCTAATTCTCTACCTTTTGGGGATACCATGATACTGAAACTAAACTTAATTTTTAATTTCATTTAATTTTTTAGAGAGAGAGGGAAGGTTGAGGGAGAGGGAGAGAGAGAATCTCAAGCAGGTTCCATGCCCAGCTTGGAGCCTGATGCAGGACTCGATCTCATAAACCCTGAGACGAAATCAAGGGTCGCACGCTTAACTGACTGAACTACCCAGGCGCTCTGACACCAAACTAAAAACTTATGTGTAAGCTATTGCAGCCACTCTGGGCCACTAGACAGCAACCAGAGGCCTTGTTTAAGGCCTCTCTGGATAGTGCAGACTCTGCTCACGAACATGTGGAGGTCTTTCTGTGCCCCAGGCTAGCCACATAAAAAATAACAGTAATGGTAAGGTCATCACCATACCCCACTGTTCCCAGAAGACTTCTAGTACTCACCCTTGCAACACCACCAACAGTCGGGTCTTCTTACGGGTGTAGGCTGACTGGCGGGCAGAACGGTTCTGCTGAGCCTCTAGGACGCTGGAAAGGTATCTTTGGAAGTGGGCAGCATGAAAACATTCAGAACTATCCATGATCTGGCGGTATACCATCCACCTGGAAATGGCAAGCATAATCTCAGCATGGGGGCCAACTGATAGCCTGGCCCCAGAGGCTCAGCCTGTGGATCCAAGTATGACCAGTACTCCCACAGACATTTTGCCTGGTAACTCTGCACAGGAGAAAGCAACCCTGGCATCACAGAAGCAGGCAGAGAGCACTGGGTGGGGAGCTCTGTGTCCTGAAACCACCATCACTGGAACTTCTGATAGGAAATGCCGTGCCATAAGGAAAAAGGTCAGGTAAAGCACATGACCATCAATCAGACTTTGGAGTTGAGAAAGACTCCTTCTGAACAGGCAGTCATTTCCTGAAGGACCATCCAATAAAATGGTTTCAGTCTGGTACTCAGTAAAACTCTTGCAAGGAAGTGAGCAGGGAAAAGAATTCAGACTATTTCTACAGCAAAAGCAATGGATATGAGGGAGGAACTGGCTAGCCACTTGGTACTTAAGAGTCCCAATATTTCCCTATCATGTCTCTAAAACTTATCCAACCCCCCAAATCTCCCCAAACTCCCAAACTTCTAGGCAAGTACCACCTTCTCCATTCGTTTATGGCCTCCTGCGGGATGCCTTACTTTGAGGTACTGACTAGATATTAACTGTCTGTTCAGCTAGCCAGGGTTGTTTAGTAATCTGCTGGCCACAGAATGTGATGGATGAATGATTTCCCCAGTTTCCCCTAAGCCTACATGTCCCAGCTGCACTGGAACTGATGCAGTCCCCTGGTGGTCGGGGTTGGATCACACCCACCAGCTCCCAAGTTCTAACTTCCCTGGTCCTGAATGGCCCTGTTGAACAGGCATACTTCCAGGCCTTTGCCTGTGCTGGTTCTGCTGCTACACTGCTCGTCCCCAGATTTCCAAAGGTTCACTCCTCATTTTCTCAGGCCTCTGCTCAAATGTCCCCTTCTCAGTGAGGTCTTCCTTGAGCACCCAATTTAAAGTTGTACTCCCTCCCCCAACTTAGTACTCTTCTACACCCTTCTCTACTTTGTTTTCTCCACAGCACTTTTCATGGCTAATATACTACCTTCCTTAACTGGTTAATCGTATTTCCAAACTAGAATGTAAGCTCCACAAGGGCAGAGACTTTCTAGTTCATTTCTAGCTGTTCATTTGTTTTTGTTCTAGAACCAGTTGTTCTAGTTCATTCACTTTCTAGTTGTTCATTTGTTACCCACACTTAGAACAGTGCCTGGCATATAGGAAGTTCTCAGTACAAATGTGTTAAATGGATGGATGGTTACCATGCTGATACCAATCACACCAAAGGCCAGTACACGCTGAAGGTTTCCCAGTGTCTATGGGGCCCAGGCACAGAATCCCTTTCCCAAAGCAAAGGCAGCAGCTATACTAACCTGCCATATTCCTTATGCAGAGTGACCAGAAAAGCACAGAGCTCGCTAGCATGACAGCCTGGGAGGCCAGTTACAATGCTGACAATTACCTACATGAAAGAAAAGTCACGTGAGTTCGTCATTCAGCTGGGAGATAGTGTTGTGTAAAAGGTTACAAGAACTGGGGTGCCTGGGTGGCTCAGTGGGTTAAGCCTCTGCCTTCTGCTCAGGTCATGATCTCAGGGTCCTGGGATCAAGCTCCACATCGGGCTCTCTGGTCAGCAGGGAGCCTGCTTCTCCCTCTCTCTCTGCCTACTTGTGATCTCACTCTCTGTCGAATAAATAAAATCTTAAAAAAAAAAAAAAAAAGGTTACGGGAACTGACTTCTGGAGCCAGGTTCTGTAGGTCTGAACCTCAGCACCAGCACTCATCTAGCTATGTGACCTTGGGCTCATAACAGAACCTATCTTGCAGGGTGGGTGTGATGATTAACTGAGTTTATTTATATGAGTGTTAATATTTAAGTGCTTAGAACAGTCTGTGGCACATAGCAAATACCATATAAAATGTGGTGTTACTAATACAATTTCCATGGAGCAGGTTTGACTAGATCAGTTAAAATACAACAGAAAACACTGGGCAGAAAGGAAGTCTCAGACAAAATGTCACAGGCTAAACTGGTATGGTAAGTAAGCTCAGTGAAGAAAAGGAGTGGCGTGGGGATATTTCCGCCTAGCTGCCCAATCTGTCCAAATTGCATGGCCTGAGCTAAGGAAACAAACAGGGTGTAGGAAGCACTCCTGAATCTTGACTAGAAGAGGAGCTGGACTGCCCTAGCCTTAGCACACAATCAAATGAAAACAGGGCCCTCCACACGTATGCATTCCAAAACAACTTGAAGAAATCCCCTGACAGAGCAGGAGTCAAGCAGGGGAGGAAAGGAACCAGGTAATTGTGAATGGTTATCGATTTAAAAGACATAGCATGTGTTTTCTGTCACAACATACAAGACTCACCAGGAACGGGCCTGGTCACAGATAACTCAGACTAAAGCTCAGCTTGGTGGTACTCATCACTTGAGCCCGTCACATCAGCAGAGAGAGAGAGAGCACTCTTCTCTTCTGGGAACCAGGAGTTCTTCCTCTTCTCTGACCAGTCCCCTACTCTATATCCCTTTCTGCTCCTGCAGGCAGTACTTCATGCAACTTTTTCATTATCCTCCTCCTCCTCTCCTTGGTTCCTATTCCTCAGCGCCCAGGCCCCTGCCTCTCAAATCACAGCACATGTGCTCATAGACAGATACCTTCTTACTTTAAGGCCAGTCCTATAGCACCCTTTTAATAAAATACAGCAGGTAGTCATCTTCATTTTTAAACTCTTGCCTAAGGGAAAATCAAGGCTCCTAATTGCTTGGTGCTCTTATTATCTTTTGCAACTGAGCATCTTCTAGGTTTGCATATAAATAATGCCCTCTCTGAGCATATTATGACATCTGGTTCTGAAGAAATGGTGGGAGGTATCAAGAGGAGGGGCATGTGAGATGGGAGCAGATTAAAATCTACTCTTGGGAAGATGATGTTTATAAAGTATCACCTTACCCTGGTAATGCCAGCACGGCCCAAGTAACAAGTCCCTTCCTCTTATGAAGCTCAGTGTGTCACCGGCTGCCAGGTAAGTCCTTATCACAAACAGAAAGAGCTGATGGCACGAGAGCACACTGAGCAAGAATTTGAAAGACACAGAGAAGCCAGGGGAGGCACAGCAAGGGCCCAGGGTTTTATGGCTGCTCCGGGGCTTGGCTGGGGTCACTGTAGATGCCTGTACACTCTCACTGTGCAGGGTAGGTTTCATGTGTATTATACTATCGGTATCCTAGGAGGTGGAGAGTCTTACGAAGGGACTCTGCTTGATCTCTTTTCATTAACTGACAGAAGATCCAAGGACAGCCTATCGGGATTATCTTCCTGTGACCTCCCAGCATACTTGCTGAGCTGCTATACCTTGTCATTTTCTACTCGGTGAACAGGGTTGATTTCGGCTTGCTGTAGCAGGACAGGGAGATGGGTACTCATCACAGGCTCCCGACTAATGCTGCTGATGGCGAAATGCTGAAGAAACCTAGAAAAATAAAGACAATGCTATTATGTTACATCACTAGCCTTGCCTAAATCTGCTCCTTCACATAGGAAACTATTTAACTGCTAAAAAAGAAACTTAGAGAGATTCACTCTAGAGAATAAAATTGTTTATGGTATCACTACCACCTTATACACCGATCCCTAAGAAGCTACAAAGAAAAAGGAGCTTAGGACCAACACAGAGGTTCCTGACATTTCAAAAGCCAGAACATTGAACATTTACATACAGCAAACTGGAGCTCACCAGTCTAGCTCTGGAAGTTTGGCTGGGAGGACCTTTAGAGGACTCTGTTTCTCCCCAGCAGAATGGCCCAGGACACTGAAGAGCTTCTGGGCACTGGAGTGTCTGGAATATCAAAAGTTCACAGATTAGAACTCCATCTCCCTACAGCACACATACTTTACATAACTTGTTCTGATGCTTTCAAGCCAGAGTCCCGTGACACAGTCAACACTTCCAAAACAAGCATCTCACGGACTTGAACACAATGCGGCATTACTGTATGAGGACGGGTGTGCCCACAGAGGAAGGTTCACCTGAAACCCTTGGTGATATTATGGGTTTCTGATTCTTGTGGATTTCATCTCTCTTCACTTCTCTTTCCCCAAGGGCACTGGCTACCTGCAAGTGGCAGCGCTGGAATGACTGTGCTGGCCCTTTCAGCAGCCAAGCCCCCTGTGTTACGTAAGTCGCCCTGCAGACACAGCAGACACACACAGCTTAGGGAAACAAGCATAAACACTGAAGGCAGCCACTTACAATCTCTTTTGTTCCACAGATAATCCATCTTCCTGGATCACTTTTAAAGACAGCCCTGAGTTAGCCTGCTGTTGCCAGGGGGAGAAGACCTAAACAAAACAGAATTTGAGCAAAGAACACTTTAAACCCAACAACAGGATATGGAATCCACATGGGGATTTGATGGTTGTTGAAAATCTAGACCGACAGTACAGAGAAAAACCATCATAACAAACAAGTTTGTTTCAAAAATAGAGGCCTGCAGCAATTTTGTTCTGTATTTTTCAAAACTAGAATTTCTTTCTGGGTTCCTCTCCCAGAGATTCTGCTCCTTCAGAGGCCAGGAAGCACGGAAGAATGCGTCAGGTAACACTGTTCTGGCAGCAGGGGCCTGTTCTTCCCTGGGGACAGGACCAGAAGAAGAAGTGGTTCACCCTTGCATAGAGGCAGAGGGATCGCTAAAGACAATCTAAAGGGTTCTTTCTCGGGGACACGCAAAGAGCACGGGAGGACCAGCAGGCAGTAAGAGGAGACATGGACTAGCCTGAGATGCCACTCTGCGGCCAGACCAGCTCTTCTTCTCTCTTCTGTGTTCAGTCAGTCTCCCCTGAGAGAGGGACACGGTCTCTTCACAGGCTGCGGCAATCAGACCTTTCTGAACATGGCCACCAGTCAAGAGGCTGGCCATGTGTTTAACTTTGGTTATTGCCTGGTCTCTAAGAGGGCTGTATAATTCTTGGTAAGCTTCCTTCTCAAGCAATCTGTACCAAGCGCCTATAACATGGAGCCTGCCAGGTGGGACTTCACAAGGGAAGGGCCTGTGAACCATGGGAAGGGAGAGACTAGGGTAGAGTACAGCTCTGATCCATTAGGTAGGGTCAGATAATTCAATAAGGTAGCTAAAAGAAAAATGAGTTTAATTAGGACTTAAAGGGACAAAGAAGATTTGTCTTAGCAGCTAAAAAGCCTTTCGTTCAGTTCCTTTAGGTTCTCCTCTCAATGGCAAAAGCACCACTCCAGGACCCAAGAGGATTAGAAGCAGCCTCTCATCACCTTGCTGTTAGCCCTCAGATGTGGCCTTACCATCTAAGCTCCTAAGGAAAAAAAAAGTAGTATTTGTTTTGCTGACCAATGATTGGTGTTACCTCTGAGTAAAATGCTTGGTATATCTTTGATTTGGGGAACAGGGCAATCATCAGAAAATTGCTTGATCCATGGAAATGAACTGGGAGATAAGGAAGTGATGAGCTTTTGAAGTCTATCAGAAGGGCAGCAACAACACTTGTGGAGTCCTAAAGAGAAAAAAGATGGAGCATCAGTGAGAAAAGCATCTGCATGACACTACCCCTCACAATACTGTCCGGACACATATGACAAATTTCCCTGCAATTGTTTTCACATTATGTGGTATACTGGGGTCCAATGATAGATGTGCTTTCCAATACCCAGTTAAGGGAGATACAGCAAGTATAAGGGTCTTTTCCCCTAAATTGAAAATGTCATCTCAAAATTCTTTCTAGTATCAATCCCTAATCAGATATATGATTTTTTAAAAAAGATTTATTTATTTATTTTGGGGGGGAGAGGGAGAGGGAATCTCAAGCCAACTCCCCACCAAGCACAGAGACCAATGTGGGGCTCGATTTCACAACCCTGAGATCAAAACCTTAGCTGAAATCAAGAGTTGGATGCCAGAATGACTCACCACCCAGGCACCCCGATATGCAATTCTTTTAAAAAGTTATCTCTATACCCAATGTGGGGCTTGAACTCATGACCCCAGAATTAAGAGTCACAACATCCTAAACCGAGCCAGCTAGGCTAACCATGATTTGTAAATATTTTCTCTCATTTTGTGGGTTGTTTTCACTTTTTTTTTTCACTTTCTTGATACTGTATTTTGATGCACAGAAGTTTTTAATTTTGATGAATTTTCCAATTTATATATTTCTTTTGTTGTCTGTGTTGTCAGTGTCATAATCCAAGAAATCACTGCCTACTCCAAGGTCACGAGGATTTTACTTCTATGTTTTTTTTAAATTATTATTAACATATAATATATTGTTTCAGGGGTATAGGACTATGATTCATCAGTCTTACACAATACACAGCGCTCACCACAATACATACCCTCCCCAATGTCCAACACCCAGCCACCTCATCCCCTCTAGCAACCCTCAGTTTGTTTCCTGAGATTCAGTCTCTTATGGTTTGTCTCCCTCTATGATTTTGCCTTGTTTCATTTTTTCCTTTCTTCCGCTATACGATCCTCCACTTTGTTTTTTTAAATACCACAGATCAGTGAGATCATGTAATTGTCTTTCTCTGACTTATTTCACTTAGCTTCATACCCTCTAGTTCTATCCACATCATTGCAAATGGCTCCTACGTTTTCTTCTAAGTATTTAACAGTGTTGGTTCTTAGACTTATGCTCCATTCTGAGTTAAGTTTTTTGTATACGGCATAAAGTCAGGATCTAACTTCATTCTTTGCATGTGGATGTCTAATTTTCCCAGCACCATTTGTTGAAGATACCTTTGAATGGTCTTGGCACCCTGTTAAAAATCATTTAGCTACATATGTGAAAGTTTATTTCTGAGCTACTTTATTTCTTTGGTCTATTTATCTGAATCTATGCCAATACCACCCTGTTGCTTAATTACTATAGCTTTGTAGTAAGTTTTGAAATCAGGAAGTGTGAGTTCTCCACCTCTGTTCTTTTTTAAGATTATTTCGGCTACTTGGGGATACCCTGAGATTCCATATGAATTTCAGGATGGGTTTCTATTTCTGTAAAAAATGCCATTGAACTTTGATAGGAATTGCACTGAATCTGTAGACTGCTTTAGTAAAATTGTGGTCTTAACAATGTTAAATCTTCCTATCCATGAACATAGAGTATTGTTTCATTTATCTAGAACTTCTTTAATTTTTAGAGCTTCAAATTATAAATTAGTCTGATAAATTTTATGCTATACCCAAACAAGGAATACTATTCATGGATGAATCTAAAAACCATTATACTGGGGCACCTGGGGGGCTCAGTCAGTTAAGCAGCTGCCTTCAGCTCGGGTAATGATCCCAGGGTCCTGGGATCGAGCCCCACATCTGGCTCCCTGCTCAGCGGAGAGCCTGCTTCTCCCTTTCCCTCTGCCTTCCTCTCTGCCTACCTGTGCTCCCTCTTTGTCAATGAAAATGAAAATAAAATCTTTAAAAAAATAAAAAATTGGGACGCCTGGGTAGCTCAGTCAGTTGAGCCACTGCCCTCGGCTCAGGTCATGATCCCAGTGTCCTGGGATCGAGTCCCACATTGGGCTCCTTGCTCAGCGGGGAGCCTGCTTCTCTCTCTGCCTCTGCCTGCTTGTGCTTGCTCTTTCTCTCTGACAAATAAATAAATAAAATATTTTTTAAAATTAATAATTAAAAAATTAAAAAAATAAAAATCATTATACTGAGTGAAAAATGTCAAACTTAGAAGGATATAGAAGGTATGATATCCATTTATGCAACATTTTATTTTATTTAAAGATTTATTTATTTATCCGAGAGAGAGTATGCTCCCAAGCAGGGGGAGGGGCAGACAGGGAGAGAGAGAAAAATCTGTAAGCAGACTCCCCGCTGACTGTGGAACCTAATAAGGGACTTCATCCCAGACCCTAAGATTATAAGCTGACCCAAAATCAAGAATCAGATGCTTAACAGACTGAGCCACCCCAGGAAACCCCGTTTATATAACATTTTAGAACCGCATATTGATTTACAGTGACAGAAAGCCAGAAGTGGAGGGAAAGAGGAACTGCAAAAGCGCATTAGAAAACTTCAAGGGTGACGAAAGCTGTCTGTACCTTAATTGTGACAGCGGTTTGATGAGTATATACATAGGTATACACCTGTCAAAACTTTAAATGGTTAGTTAGTTGTACTTACATTGTATTTAAAGTATATGTCAACAAATTAAATTATTGGCAAAAATATTTAAAATCCTTAAGTGGTCAAATCTGACAGACTTTTCCTTTGGAATTTCTTGTGTCATTACTAAGCTTATGAAGTCTTCCTGTCCCTGGAAGTTTAATACTTATTCATTTTTGTACTCTTCTTTCTTCTTTTGAAATTTAAAAATATTTAATCTATCAGAAGTTTATTTTGATTTTTGATAAGAGGTAAGAATCCATTCTGCCCTGCTCCAAGTTAGCTAACTTACTGTCCCAGCACTTGAATGATTCACCTTTTCTTCTCTCATCAAAGTTTTCATCTAATAATGCCATCCATTCAATCTTGTTGGCCTGCTTGCACTTTTGAACACCCTTTAAGACAACAAGTTCTATGTGGAAGAAAGATATAATTTTCTCTGAATTGTTCACAGAACTTATTTTCTGAGCCATCTGACCATACCACCTCACCTAGTCTGTCTTGACTCCCAAACAGGCTGGTTTTGAGGCTGAAACCAAACACAATAGAGGGCCTGCTCTCCACTCTGGTGTCATACTGAGAGATGAGCTGTACCTTGGCCAGGAGAACAGCCTAGGGAGAACTCATAGCTGTCTTCCTTGCAAGGGGAGGGGAAAATGTTAAGCAAACTGGTGAAGTTAAAGGGTGGCTCTGGGGGTAGAACTTTCACAGAGGTGGAGGGGAAGTCTGAGTATGTCCAGGGGTAGGGCTGAGCCCTCATGGGGAAAGTGAGCCATTTCTCTTCTCTCTGGATCACTTAGAATTCTTTCTCATGCTAATGGATGAGTTGAGCCCCATCAATGTTAGAAGAACAGCTTCTTTCCAGTTCTTTTTTTTTTTTTTTTTTAATTTGTTAGAGAGAGGAGAGAGAGAGCACAGGCAGACAGAGTGGTAGGCAGAGGCAGAGGGAGAAGCAGGCTCCCTGCTGAGCAAGGAGCCCGATGTGGGACTCGATCCCAGGACGCTGGGATCATGACCTGAGCTGAAGGCAGCCGTTTAACCAACTGAGCCACCCAGGCGTCCCTTCTTTCCAGTTCTTAAGTGAGTGAGCCTTTGTGTTCCTGGGTAGGATAGGGCCATTTAAGGCCTTCTTCAGCCTACTTTCTGGTCCTCTTTGGGATAAGTTAAGTGGGCATGGGTGGCTGTTGGCCCTCCTGACCCAGAACTCCTTTCCAGCTAAGCCCTTTATGGAGCAGTCAGACTGACAAATGGATAGGCCTCTCATGAACTCCCTGCCTGCCTGCCTCAAGGGCAATGCTGGTTCCTGACATCCTGACCCATGGTGGTGGAGCAGGGACAGGGAGTTATTTGGTTTTTGTCTCAGAAGTGTTGAGTATCCTTTTGAACATCAAAGCCATGGACTGATAAAACACCTACCCCATCATAGAACGAAATGGAATTCATGTGATCCTTGGAAAGGACGATACTCCCATGATGACGGTGAGAAAAAAGAAGACCACTAGAGAAGAAGTGCACCTTCCCTGGAAGGAAAAGAGAGCTGGTCAGAGCTGGAGGGCTGGATCCTGGGGGCCAGATCCCAATGTCCTTGCACGTATCAGGGCACACCACACTGGTAACTAGAGACTAGTATCTGTAATGCTTTAGTTACACAATTTTTATCCTGAGTCCTGTGTTCTAGGGAAGCCAATGCACACTCCTGGAGCTTCAGAGAGAAATGAGGCATCACAGACTTTCCATAAAATTAGAAAAAAACAAGTGAATAAGTTATCAGCTGCTGGGAGAGAGGCAACATTCACATTCACTTGTGGGCGTCTTGCAGGGAAACACACTGAAAAAGACTCTGGGTATGTCTGCTCCACTACTGAGTTTACAAACTCTCCTTTCTCCTATTTTGGTCAAAGCTGATTTGGCTCTAAAGAGACCACATCGCTCACTTAAAGTTCAGCAAAGAGCACCAGGGTCTCAGTATATGTCAATAAATTAATATGTGAAAGTTTATTTCTGAGCTACTTTATTTCTTTGGTCTATTTATCTGAATATCTCAGGTAAAGGACTGGTGAAGGGACCTAAAGGTCCCTGTGCCCAGCAAAGGAACATCTGAATTAGTTAACAGGGGATTCTACAGACAGTAGAGGCCTGCTACTCTAGAGCTGCTCCCTCTCCCTCTGCCTGCTGCTCTGCCTACTTGTGCTCTGTATCTCTCTATCAAATAAGTAAATAAAATCTTAAAAAGAAAAAAAAAAAAAAGATGGGTGGGATGTGGACAATGGATGTGGCTTTCTCAGTTCAAGGATTCAGGTCCAAAGACAGCTGCTGTTTCTGGGTGGCCAAGGTCATACAGAGTAGCTCATTATGGGCCCTAGGGGGCAGACCAAAGAAAGGACAGACAGCTAAAATGACAAGTGTTAAGACTGGGCTTGCTTTGGAGACTTAAATGAAGCACCAGAGTACTCATAAGACTCCTGCTCTCTGGAGTTGGTCCAAGCTGTGTGCCTTCTTTTCTTCTAACAGTCTTTCTTTCTTTGTTTTCAGATCTGTAGAAGAAAGAAATTACTTCCTGGAGTTCAGGGCACAAGCTTGGGAATACTGTCATCAATATCTAACTGCTAAAGCAGAGGACAGAAGACAAAGAAGAGGGACTGATTCCTCGAGCTGTAGCTCTAGGAAGGTAGCCCCAAAGCTCTGGAGATTGTAAGGACAAAAAAAGCAAAGGCCAAGGTGAGGAACTTCGGAGACTTCAAGCTGAAGTCTTCCTGAGGAGGTGGGATTTCAGAAGGCAGAGAGGCCTAGTGAGTATGTGTGCTTGTGAGTGCATGTTAATGGGACATGGGAAGAAGTCGGGGAGGCGGAGGCAGTTTTTAGGTACAAGATGAAAGTCTGGAGCCTCACTATCAATAGAAGAACTACATGACCAGTCAGAGGGAAACAATGCTAACCATAGCACCTGGGGCAGCAGCAGCCCAGTCCAAGGCATCGAGTGTAAGCCTCACAGCCTCTAACGAGTATAGTCTGACCTCCTTTGCACATAGCCTTGCCCTATGGCCCTCTTGAGTAGAGGCAACCCATGACTCAGCCTCATCCTGCATCAAAGCCAAGGTTCCTCATGGCTGTTCCCAGACTATTGCCTTCTATGCTGGCACAGTACTTTCATTCCCTCAGAGACACAAGCTCTTTCTTCTCTTCACTGTTCACCTCTATGCCCTCCTAGTCATGCCACAACATTTCAAACAGCTTCTGAATGTGCTCAGTCTTCTCTTCCACAGCCAAGACGGTCCGTCTCTGAGAGATCAGGGAAAGGCCCACGCCCCATTCTGGGCTCACTACTCCTCAATCTCAATGCCATAGCAGTAAAACAGCACCCAGAACATCTATGAAATCTTCTCCTCCAGAACCTACTCTTGGACTACAGCATCCCATCAGCCTTTTAGCCATCTCACTCCCTGACGTCACTGAGCCTTTGAAGCCTCAGTCCCCTAGTTTTCCCCGATTGCTCAGAAACTGCGGACTTTGCTCTCACCCACATCCAGGGCAGATCTTCTGGAACAGGACATGCTTTAATCTCTGTTTTGTCAGAGAAAGGGACAGGAACAGATTCTTCTCAGTGTTTACTAGTTAACACCAACTGCACCAAGCACGTCATATACCTTACAGTTTTCTGCCTTCCCAACAATCTTCTTACAGGGCTGATGGGGAGACACAGCTCAGACAGGTTTCTCCCAAAGTCACAGGACTACTTGCAGCGGAGCCAGGTACAGAGCAGAAGTCTGTAGGGGACCAAGGCATTGTAGCATCTGGCGTCCTTCGATTCTCACCCGGCTTCCTCCCCTTTACCCTCTCCAAATGGCTCATCTGATGACTTGTGCTCTCTGCTTCTTAGCCTTATGAGGCCCACAGTGTGGTCTGAAGTCCCTCTTCTGCTGTCTTAGCTCCTCCACCAGCTCCCCCAGGGCCCAGCCAAGATTTTCAGCACTCTCCTCATACCATGACCTCATCAATTCGGGCCACAAGATAACTCTACTGTTTACAGAAAAAAGAGGGATCAACAGGTACTAGGAGGTAAGAATTGCTCTCCTCCTACTGCTTACTATCTGTACCTTTCCAGGTCCTGGGCTCACCCTCCACCTGTGTAGCTCTAACATGAAGCTTCTCAGAAGCAAGTCTAGTACCACTCAAAGGCTTCCTGGACAACATCCTTCCAACACTTCCAGAAAAAAGAGCACAGATGAGAGAGATTATCTCTAGCATTTCCTCTCTCTATACTCTGAAGCCTCAAAACAAAATGGGAAAGAGGAAGACAGAAATTCACAAGGCAGTGCTGGAAAAGCACTCATTATGGGGCCTGGCCCAGGGCAGGAACTCAGTAAATGGAAGCTGATTTTAGTACTGGCGCAGAACGGCTACCTTGGGTCACAGCTACCCCTCACCCTGGCTCTGGAAGCAGTAACTTTCATTATCCTCAGAGCATACATGAAATAACTGAAGTGACTCACTGGGTGGTCCAGTTACTGTTATCTGGTCTCTCAGATCCTAATCTACTTGAAGTGATGACACTTCCAGTATCTGCTCTGGATTCATAACTGTCAGACGTCGGTCTGAAGGGATATGCCTTTGCAGGGGTTTCTCAGTGACCACGGTAACCAACTCCTGAGGAGATCTCCTTGTCTTTTTTTTTTTTTTTTTAAGATTTTATTTATTTATCTGAGAGAGAGAAAGTGAGTGAGAGAGAGCACAGTGGAGAGGGGCAGAGGGAAAAGCTGACTCCCCATTGAGCAGGGAGCCTGACATGGGGCTTGGCCCTCTCTTATTCTTGGTGTCCTTACTGAAAGGCCACTGTCATTCCTTCTCCATTCTGAGAGTCCAAAAACCTAAGGTAAGAGGAAATTCTCCCTGACTACTCAAGCAGCAGGGGACCAAGGGATGGTTAGGTCTTTGATTGACCTCTGCATCACCAGTGACCTCTGCATCACCAGGAGTCCAAAAGAAGGATGAGCCCTCAGGGCAAACCAAGACACCAAATGTCAATGAAGAATCAGAAAGGACGAATACCCAACTTTTGTAGCAACATGGATGGGACTGGAAGAGATTATGCTGAGTGAAATAAGTCAAGCAGAGAGAGTCAACTATCATATGGTTTCACTTATTTGTGGAGCATAACAAATAGCATGGAGGACAAGGGGAGTTAGAGAGGAGAAGGGAGTTGAGGGAAATTGGAAGGGAGGTAAACCATGAGAGACTATGGACTCTGAAAAACAATCTGAGGGTTTTGAAGGGGTAGGGGGTGGGAGGTTGGGGGAACCAGGTGGTGGGTATTGGAGAGGGCACGGACTGCATGGAGCACTGGGTGTAGTGCAAAAACAATAAATACTGTTACGCTGAAAACAAATTTAAAAAAAATTAAAAAAAAAAAAAGAGTTTGGCTTCCCTTCCTTCAGACACCTGGCTATACAAATAAAACTCCAATGGTCCGGCCTGTATGAAGAAGGAATATTTATTTATCTCTCCTGGGGAAATAAGATGCAATGGCTGATAAGAGACTCAATCTCACAAAACAAACTGAGGGTTGCTGGGGAGGGGGGAGGGAGAGGGTGGTGGGGTTATGGACATTGGGGAGGGTATGTGCTATGGTGAGTGCTGTGAAGTGTGTAAACCTGGCGATTCACAGACCTGTACCCCTGGGGCTAATAATACATTATACTTTAATTAAAAAAAAAAAAGATGCAATGGCTGGATAATTTTCATTCTATGTGACAGTGTGTGAAATGGACACATATTGTTTAAAGAGAAACAATAACAACACAATTTCAGTGCCTGTACACTCGCCACTCAGCTAAAAAATCAAGCATTACTAGTACCATTAGCCTCTCAAATGCCCTTCCTCAGTGGCCCTCCTTCTTCTACCCAGAGGAAACCAACATCCTAAATTCTGTATAGTTTTATCATACTTCAATGTATCTATAAACCATATATTATTTGGTTTCATCTGTTTTGTTTTCATATAAATAGAATCTTAGTACACGTGTCCTTCTGTGACTTGTGTCCTTCTGTGACTTGCTTACTATTCTCGACATCCGTTCCTGAGTCACCCATGTTGTAGGTAATATGCAGCTGCATAATTCTTTCACATGCAGTGCTGCAGAGGACCTTTTCTTCTCAAGAGTCCCCAATTAGATTCCTGTGGACACCAGGGAATACACAAGAGGGTTTAGAATGAAGTCAGCAGATAGCAGATGACTGCTGCCTGGGCCTTCCCATCCTGAAAAGGCAGGACTCATTTTGGTTACCAAAGTTCTCAGGATGTGTCCACTGCCCTAGGTGTCAATGGGACCAGTGCCCCTGTTTCTCACTGCTGAACAATCTCTGCCCAATGGGAAAAAACCACTCTGCAATCTGTAAATCAGTATAGGGACAATGAAGGAGCTGCCTGAGTGCCAACCTTTCATGTAGGCCTGTAGGAAATAGTAAATATACAGTCAACTGATATTCAACAAAGGTGCACAGACAGATCAAAGAAAGAGGAGAGCCTTTTCAACAAACGGTACTGGAAAAACTGGATATT
Source organism: Lontra canadensis (assembly GCF_010015895.1). NCBI lineage: Eukaryota > Metazoa > Chordata > Mammalia > Carnivora > Mustelidae > Lontra > Lontra canadensis. The sequence continues at coordinate 6,761,350 of NW_022631010.1, forward strand.
CCTATGTAAGACAATGAATATCAGACCATACCTTGAATAAGACTTTCTGCCTATTCCCATCGGCCAGAGTAGAAAACCTCACACTTCACAGGGATGTTAGATAGAATATTCAGAAGGATTCTGCCTCAGAAGTGGGATAAAATTAGCCCTAAATTAAATGCTGTTCTGTCTCCTGGCTAACAAAGCTTAAAAGCAAGGCCAGATGTGGGGCGCGCCTGGGTGGCTCAGTGGGTTAAAGCCTCTGCCTTCAGCTCAGGTCATGATCCAGGGTCCTGGGATCCTGGGATCAAGCCCCACATTGGGCTCTCTGTTCAGCGGGGAGCTTGCTTCCCCCTCTCTCTCTCTGTCTGCCTCTCTGCTTGTGATCTCTGTCAAATAAGTAAATAAAATCTTTTAAAAAAAATTTTATTTATTTATTTGACAGACAGAGATCACAAGTAGTCAGAGAGGCAGGCAGAGAGAGAGAGAAGAGGAAGCAGGCTCCCCGCTGAGCAGAGCGCCTGATGCGGGACTCGATCCCAGGACCCCGGGATCATGACCTAAGCCGAAGGCAGAGGCCTTAACCCACTGAGCCACCCAGGTGCCCCAATAAATAAAATCTTTAAAAAGGAAAAAAAAAAAAAAGCAAGGCCAGATGATATGGCTAGAAGAAAAACACATTAGAACAATTATTATAACTGTATCCTGCATGTTCAAGAAGCTAGAAGACTGAAACATGTTAACTTGAGACATAAAAGATGTAAAAAATACCTAAATCAAACTTCCATAGATGAAAAATACAATGTCTGAGAAGAAAAATACACTGAATGAGATTAATGACTTTAGACAGTTGTGGAAGTTTAGCTAAGCTACTCCAGGGTCTTGCTGCCCCCACATACATTTTGTTTGGCCAAGTGACCTGGTGGGGCGGGGGAGGGTGGTGCTTAAAATGACACTGACCCCTCAAACAAGCCCTGTGTAGCAGCCTGCAGACTCACAAGAAAATGTAAGCTCCTGACATGACTTCCCCAACAGCCCTTGTGATCAAGTCTCCACTGCCTCCTAGGGCCATTCCCTTGTGCATCCCTTAAAGAAAACCCCTGTGGAGCTTACCAAAACCCTGCTCTTTTGGTTTGAATTGACCTACCTGGCCTCAGCCTGGGAAACCCAAAGCACTCTACCCACAAACCCTAATAAAGGCATGTGCCCCAGGTCCTGCCACTCTCTCTGTCTGCATTCTGTTTTGACCTTCCTTTGTGCCCTGAAGGCATGAGGCATGCCATCGCCCTGTACTTCCTCCAGGACTTGTGAGAAATAAAATTCCCTATTTCAATTTCTTTTGTGGTCTTTTGTTGAACTTGGCTCTCCATTCAGTACCCTGCGCTCCACTTCACAGATGTTAATTTAACATTAACAAACTCATAACAACAATGCAGAAGAGGTTAGTAAATCAGAATATACACAAGTAGAAACTATGCAAAATGAAACATGAGAGAAAGGACTGAAAATAGTTGTACAGAGCAACAGGGGGCTGTGGGACAATTTCAGGCAGCAAAGTGGAGGCCCAGAATAGGAGGGGAAAAACTTAAAAAAGAGGCCAAAAATACTAATTTGAGGAAAACTAAATCTATCCATTGAAGAAGCAAAATGAATTCCAAGCACAAAGAACATGAAAAAAGACATACCAACTCACAGAAAAATAAAATTGCTTAACATCTGTGATAGAAAGAAAATCGGGGTGCCTGGGTGGCTCAGTTGGTTAAGCGTCTCTTTTTTTTTTTTTTTTTTTTAAGATTTTACTTATCTATTTGTCAGAGAGAGAGAGAGGACAAGCAGGGGGAGCAGCAGGGAGAGGGAGAAGTGGGAGCCCAATGCTGGACTCAATTCCAGGATCCTGGGATTATGACCTGAGCCAAAGGCAGACGTTTAACTAACTGACTGAGCCACCCAGGTGTCTCTGAGTGTCCAACTCTTGATTTTGGCTCAGGTCATGAGATCGAGCCTTGTGTTGGGCTCTCCACTTAGTGGAGTCTGAGAGTGCCTCTCCTTCTCCCTTTGCTCTCCCCAAACTCGTACATGGACATAACAGTCTCTCTTTCTCTGAAATAAATTTTTAAAAATCTTAAAAAAAAAAAAAAGAAAATCTCAAAAGCAGCTGGAGTGAAAAAAAGATAACTTCTATAGAAGGAACAAAGGTAAGGATGGCAGTGGATTTCTGCTCAGGAATGGTGCAAGCGAGAAGACAGTGGGGTGGAGCAAGATCCTTCTGCAAAGAAGGAAACTGATGGGGTGCCTGACTGGCTCAGTCAGCAACTCTTTACATTGGGGTCATGAGTTTAAGCCCTACGATGGGATTGAGTTTACTGAAAAAAAGAAACAAACAAACTACTGACCTACAATCTTTACCAAGTGAAAGTATCAAAACCTGAGGAGTGGGACTTCTAAAATGGCTGTGAAGATTCTGGCAGATGCTCTCCCCAGAAAACAGCGATGAAACTGGTCTAATTGTTAAGACAACTATTTAAGGACTCTGGTAATGGCCCAAATTTATATAATAAAACTGAGAAGGATTTATTTGAGAAAAATCTACTGAAGCTTGATGAGAACGGTGGAAATGTGTTTCAGTCAGGGGCTATTCACTTGACCTCCCCTCCAGTTCCATGGTATACAAAAATCTTACAAGGGAGAGGGGCTGACTTTGTTTGAGACAAAGCATAGAAAATTCTATAGGCATGGATGTCAAAAAAAGACAGCAATCAAAGTGGCAAACATTCAGGGAATACCAACAAACCGACTAGCCAGAGATGACAGCAGTGGCTGGTCCAGCTAGCCAGAATGCAACAGGAAAGTCAGGAGACTGAGACAACAGATGTCAATTATTATACAGCAAGAAGGCTGTGTTTTAAGGCATCTTCCTGGGGCCACGTGTACCAGGAGACATGTACAGGAATGTTCATGACAGGACTGTCTGCAATAGCAAGAAAATTATGAACCCCAAATGTCCATCAACAGTCCAAAGAATAAATAGCACATTTTCATATAAAGGAATCCCACTGAGCCATGAAAGTGAATGAACTTCATGGCTATCCACAACAATCTGGATGAATCTTAGGAAAAGAATAATGAGCAAAAAAAAGGAAGACCCAGAAGAACACACAGAGTGAGATTCTAAATGTGCTATTTAAAACCAAGATATTGCTTACGGATATAGGGATATGTGGTAAACCTCTAAACTGGGCTCCTGAGGGTTAGCGGGTGGGCAGCCTGCCTGACCAAGGACAGCAGGGTGGGGAAGAGGAGGACACGTGAAGGTCATAAATATGAACAGGAAGCTGTATAGCAAAAAGTCCTGTGATAGGAGAAGTCACTAACTGGGGAAGAAAACGGTTTCAGTGGAAGCATTTCAAAGTAAAGGAGGTACTAGTCTTATCTACATGTAGTGGAAGGGCCAACCCTGGACTGAGAATCAGAAGACCTGGACTACCCTCCAGACCTACTGTGAACTTGCACTACAACCTCAGCAAGTTTTCACCTATGGGGTTCAGGACAGGAAGCTCAATTAAGATAACACAGGCTGCAGAGCTTTGTCAATGCCTTCAGGGAATAGGAACAGGTGAGTTTCAAGATCATCACAGTCTCAAGTAGAGACAGATTTACCAAGACACTAATGACACTTAAGCTTCAGAATCCCTCACCTGCCCAAGCCCCCTTCTAAGGCCCTCAGAAGAATCCTAACCATTTTGTGTTATTTCTCCTTGAAAGAGCCTTAAGTGGTATAAACTTTAAGCTCCACTTGACCTGAGCTCCAAAGTGGCAAAAAGCTTAATAGACAGCTAGAGGAGATTCCTGTTTAAATTCACTATTCCTATTTAATTTTCCTGCCTCAGAAAACCACCTCCTAATTCAAACTACATTTCCTTCAGAAACTAAGAGTGTGCTTTCAGAAACTAAGAGTGTGCTCTCAAAAGAGTGTGATGAATAAGGCTCCAGAAATCCCTGGCTGTGCCCTTTGTGTACAGACCTCAGGATATATCTAATCTTCCTGGATAACTCAATACAGCACAAGATTACTTTTCTAAGAAGGCCCTTTGCTAGGAAGGTGCAAACTAATTTTGGCAAATATCCTTGCTAAATATTGTAACTGGCTCAACTATGACAGAACCACCTCTGTGTTGCCTCTACAACCTGTTTTTTTTTTTTTAAGATTTTATTTATTTATTTGACAGAGATCACAAGTAGGCAGAGAGGCAGGCAGAGGGAGAGAGAGGAGGAAGCAGGCTCCCCACCAAGCAGAGTGCCCGACATGGGGCCCGATCCCAGGACCTGAGCTGAAGGCAGAGGCTTAACTCATTGAGCCACCCAGGCACCCTACAACCTGCTTTTAAAACACTATGCAATCTTGCCCCAAGGCTAGTAGCACTGTCACATACTCCCTGCCTTCAACAGGTGTTCCTGACTCTGGTCTTCTGTACTGGGATCTGGAGAGGCACAAATGTAGGCAGGGCTGGAGCACAGGCACAGTAGGGCTGGAGCACAGGCACAGTAACAAACGCGATTACTTACCAGCCGGCATTCTGTGGAGCCCCAAATCTCCTTGTGCTTTGTCTCCTCCATGAATGGAGGAGAAGCTGAACCACTGATCTGAGACCAGCAAGAAGAATCTGCCACCGGACAGACTACTTCTAAGAACAAATTATCCAGAAAGGGGATTTGCTCAGTAGAGGCTGAGAAATTTGTGGAGTAAGTCACAACTCTTCCTCCGTTAAGACGGCTATATCAACAAGGGTAAGAATAGGACTCCTAAGAAAATGTTATTTTGCGGAAACCAAAAAGGAACATGGAATCCACGCAAAACCAGCAAGGTTTCTGAAAATCTTAGGTCAGCAGAAATACTGCCAGCTTGGACTGAAAGGGACAGGGAGAACATGAAATCAAAGGAGAGTAGCATTTGGACCCCCAAATGCTATTGGCAAGATGCAGGCTGATAAAAGTCACCTACAAAGTGCTACCTTTGTGAAAAAGGAAGGATGACCAAGGTGTAGCCACAAGCTTAGAGGAGAAAACTAAGAGTTTAGAGGATGAAACTAAGAGCCCAGGTGGCAGAGATAAGAGCCATGGTGGACTATTCCCAGGCCTTAAAACCTAACCCAGATCCCGGAGTGTACCCAGCCAGATTTCAAAGCTACCTGAGGCTGATGACTCTTTTTTATTTTCCATTACTCCCCACCTTTCTGAAGCTGAATGTCTGTAACTGTTATCCTATGCCAGGGCCACCTTGGGTTTTGGGAGGACAGAGCAGATAACTTCTCTCATTAGTTTCACAGGGCCACAGATGGAGAAGACATGTGTTCGGGAGTTGTATTTAATGGATTAAAAGCCAGAGCCTTATCTATATCTGATTTAGATGATCTTGATGATGAGATTTTGGATTTTTGAGCTATTGAGATTTAGGACTTTGAACTGTTATCATAATAAGGTGGGGCTCTTGAGAAGGGGTGACTGTATTTTGCATGTGGGAGGAACATGAATGGGAAGCCAGAGTATAGACTGTGGTAGGCAGAAATTTAAGATGGCTCTCATGACCTTCATCTTCTGACGTTACTCTTGTGTTCATGTAATGTTATACTGCAAAAGGGACATTATTTGAGTGAGCTTCCTCTAATCACAAACAGCTCTTTACAAGCAGAGTTTTCTCTGGCTGGTACAGAAAAGATCTGAAGGATAAGAGAGATTCAACAATACAGGGGAGGTTTTCATTGCTGAGAGGGGGAAAGGCTGTCACAGGGCATAGACCTCTGGGAGAAAGAGTTAAGCATGGTCCTGGCAGACAGCTAGCAACAAGATGGGGATCTCAGTCCTACAATCTTAAGGAACTGACTTCTGCTGATAACCCTAGATGAGCTTGGGAGTGAATTCTTCCCCAGAATCTCCAGATAAGAGCCTAGTCTGACTGGTGCCTTAACTTCAGAGAACTTAACATAAATCCAGCCAAGTCTACTTGGACTTCTGACCTACAGAACTGTGAAATAGCAACTGTGTGTTTTAAGCTACTAAATTTGTGGTGATTTTTTTATATAGCAACAGAAAATGAATCCAGACTTGTTTAGGTCCACAAATTCTCTCTCTGGACACACTACCGCTCTAGCCTATTCTGAGAACAATCCTCAGGAAGCAAGAAGAGGACCAGATTGTGGCTCTGGAGCCATCCCTTCCTAGCACAAGTTTCCTCATCTGCAAAATGGGTAGATAAAAGGAGAAATGCTGTAAGGAAATATTTCTACACCAGCAAGTCTTTTCAAATATCAGATGTATTGCTAATCACAACGCCAATGCCAATACCTGCAAAGAGGGACCCAGACACAGTCAAGAGTAGAAAAGTAAAAGCTGGCTCACCTTCCTCAGGCCAAGAATGTGGATTGCTGGAATAAAGATATGCTCCTTCTCCTTCTGTTAGAAAAGTACCCAGGAAACTGGCATCCCCCTTTAAAAACAATCACAAAGAGCAGAAAATTTATAGCATAAACTTTACAGAATCAAAAGTCCTGCCCGTTTGTCTGTCTACAAAAGCTGCTTAGTCAGCCTCACAGAGACCCAACTTTTTACATGCCTTTGGCATTGCCTGGCTCTTCGGCATGTTACTGGCATTTTCAACTTGTACAGTCCTCTCCGAGTCCAGGCATCAAAGCCTGCTACGCTTGTTCATGCTCCAGTGGATTTCTAGCAACTGGAGACAGCTCTCCTTGCCTAAAACCTTGACCTCTAAGTTCTATATGTCTAGGCCAATCTGAGACCTGCTTCTAATAGTACTGGGAGATTAAAAAAAAACACACCAAAGGCCAATGGCAGAATGAATCCCTCTAACTGTGTACCCCATTAAATGGTTATTTCTAAAGCTTTGCTGGGAAGGGAACGATGCAAATAGGAATTGAGACAAAGAGGAACATATTCTTCAGGTTAGCCCTAAAATGAAATATTCTAGGTTATCTTCATAAACTGTTTATATTTCATTTTGATAAAATGTTAACATTGAGGATAAGAAGGCTGCTTACCTTTACTGCTTGTTGGGTTTTCTCAGACAATTTTACTTCATTATCTTCTACCTGTATGCAAAAGAAGTGCAAGTTTTCAGTTTCCTACTTCAAGGGCAAAACTCTCCTAGGTCTCCCCCATGTTCAGTATTTCTAGGACATTGACTGGGCAGTCCCTCCACCAAATCCTATGCTCTCAGGCCCTGATGGCTGGCAGAGCTGGGCTGCCTACTTGTCATCAAGACTCAGAGCCCAAGGCCATGGTGGACTCTCCCTCTCCCTGGGACCTGAGGTCCAGCTAAATGAGCCTACAAGATGTGGAAATCATGTATTAGTCTCCACTTGTATTTCAATTCAGAAAAAAACAACTATTTGTAAGGATTTAGGGAAGAGAACATATTAAAATATTTTGAACATGTTCATTTATATGTATTCATGTTACAATAGAGGGTGATTCTTGTTCATCCTTATTCACATCAGAATTGATTTTGTAAAACAGGTACTTAGACCATTATTAGACTCACTGCTCTCATACTTTCTGTGTCCCAAGGCACCAGAGTTTTAGACCAACTCCCACTGATGAAGATGGGACCCTTCTACATGGAGAGACTCTGCTGTTAAAAACTCAGCAGCAACCATTCTGACCAGAGAATCTACTCCTTACTACCTCTGTGACTTTGGACAGGCTGATCAATTTCTGAGCCTTAGTACCCTCATCCATAAAATGAAGGTTTAATTTCTTCCTTTCATAATTTAATAGGGACCCAAATCACTTAGTTCATTTCTTCTGGCACTTTCCCAAGATTAGGACAGAGTTAAACTAGATTCATTTGTATAAAGAAAAAGAGCTGAGATAAAAACTTCCATTTCTAAAGAGTAGCTAGCTTAGGATCTGACATCCCACCAGGGACCCAATGAAGAGGCTTTTCCTCAAATGTTCTCTCCAATTTCTCCACATTTAAATCCACTTCCACCAGATGAATGACACTAACCAGCCAGGAGCAGAATCTGGGTATGGCCGCTGTCAGGACTATGAAGCTGGTTTCTGTGGTAACAGTGCCATCTGCAGGAAGACCACAGACATGCCAGTTACTGCCCGCTACCTGAGCCCACCTTGTAGGCCCCCAAACTAACACCCCTCCCCCTCTCAGGAGCGATGGCTCCTCTTATTAGTATACAATAAGTATAGTATGGTATAGTACACAATAACTAATAATACAGTATTAGTATACAAAATCTTGGGCTCTCAGAAATTGAAAACTTCCTCATCTGGGCACAGGGAGACTAATGAGGGGAGGGAGGAAGGTTTTCCCATGTGATTAACTATTATTTTTTTTCAACAAAGAGAAACATACACTTAAATGTAGAGTCCTGGGAATTAGTTTTCTTTTCATCTATATTTTTAATTTTTTTTTTTTAATTTTATAAACATATATTTTTTTCCCCAGGGGTACAGGTCTGTGAATCACCAGGTTTACACACTTCACAGCACTCACCATAGCACATTATATTTTTAATTTTTATCAAGGTAGTGCAAAGGTTAAAAAAAAGATCTGATTATTATTTCAAATTGCTTCTTCCTGACTACCAGTAAGGCTGTACATATTCTCATATGTGTGTGTGTGTGTGTGAAGATAATGTTATAATTAATAACATGTTATATATAATTATAATATACAATAATCTAGACTTATTATATATTATGATTTATACATATATAAGAACTATGACGCTTATTTTGCCAAAACAAACAAAAACAACTCAAGTTTTGCTTTCTAAAGACCTTATAAACACTTACCCTTTTCTTTAACCACGATCTGAGATGTCAAGAAGGATTCTGAGAAGACCACAGACCCTAAGCACCCCCTTCCTCCCAGTAAGTCAGGAATGTCATACACAGTCATACAAGCCTGTATCAAATGAGAAAACAGAGTCAGGCCAGTTGTCACTCTTAAACTTTCAGAGAGAGACCCTTAAGAAACAGATCACAAAATACTGCTCTAAGGCACATTTTGACAGAATACTCCAGAGTTTCTAAGGAAAACTCAAGTTCTTCTGAACTACATCTCAGGACCAGGAGAGGACTTCAGCATCACCCATGCTCCCCTGCAACTGCTTCTGCATCAGAGACACATTTGGGCCATAGGAGTATTTCTATGTTTCTATAAATTCCCTCAAATTCCTTATCTTTCCTAAGATAATAGCTGTCCTTCTTAATTGTGATGAGGCCCTGGCCTCTCAAGAGTTAGAGATGTTTCTTTCAGGCTCTTGTACGCTCATATACTCCTCGCATCCTGGCATATCCACATGCTTGCCAATTCTTTCTCTGGTTTGGGCTCAAGTTCTGAACAAGTTGGGGAGGCGGTCATTCATTCATTACACATGTCTTCATGGATATTTCTGGATACATGTCAATACCTACAAATGCTTCTTTCAGTACCAAGAAAATGAAAAGAAAACTACTTAAGCTTTTATAGCAAGGCAAAAATAGAGGCTTTAGTAGGCTGGAAAAAAAAAAAACTGAAACAACACAGAGAGATCTCTTGAATGGCTGATAAACAAGCCCTAATTTATGTTAGAACTAAAGAAAACAGAACAACTTCAGGGGGAATCTAGCAGAAGAAATGCAGAAAATGGTATGAGCCAGAGCCAGGGTCTGGAATGACAGAAGATCTGGCGAGGGACACAGGATAAGTAGCACAATGAGCACTCTCAGGTCCTGTCTCCTCCTGGTCTGATGTTGCTGAACGGCCATGTGCAGAGTTCCTGAAACAGAGCCTATTCTCAATACACTGTGATCCTAGCCTGGGATTCCTATTCCAGGTTCAGGGCAGAGACAAAAGATGTGGGGCTCTTGAAGAAATTGCTAGATTCCCAAATACAAAAGGGAGGCAGAAGAGTTGAGGAGAAAAACTGTTAAAGCCAAAGTGGTTAGTTTTTCATGTTGTTATGAAAAAAGGATGTATAAAAGTGATAGGTAGGCTTTTATATTTTAGTTAACTTTTTTTTTTTTTTAAAGATTTTTATTTATTGATTTGACAGACAGAGATCACAAGTAGACAGAGAGGCAGGCAGAGAGAGAGAGGGAAGCAGGCTCCCCGCTGAGGAGATAGCCCGATGCGGGACTCGATCCCAGGACCCTGAGATCATGACCTGAGCCGAAGGCAGCGGCTTAACCCACTGAGCCACCCAGGCGCCCTTTAGTTAACTTTCTGATTAGGCCTGACAACTGGGAGTTTTTGTTTTTGTTTTTTTTCAAAATCTAAATCTACTTCAAAGAATTTTGAACATGTGAAGACACGAAGCCTTCTTGGGCTTCATGGTCTCTCTTAATTGATGGTGGGAACCCCACTTTTGTTTCCAGGTCAAAGAGGAAACAATCCAGTGGGTTATACTCAATACCTTACTTTTACACTTGCCTTCTAATATTGAGGAAGAGGAGAAAGAAAATTGAAAGGCAGAACTTCATTTCTATTTGAAAAGGAGGACAAGATTTATACAGAAAACAATTTTCTCTCTCTTCTTTCCTATTTCATTAGTGGCTGCTGAAAGTGTACTTAACACAATAGTATGATTCTACTGGGCTCCTGATCACCTTCTACTGTGCAAACGACCTTCCAGAGCACTGCAGAGTCTAAATAGAGATATCAGGGCCTACGGTCTGACAAGGAGATAAAGTACTAACACCTAATATTAGGAAGCAACTCCTAGCATCCTGATGATGTCACCATGAAGTCTCTTAGTTCTAAAGGAGCATCAACACAAAATGCTGATGATACAGGGAGCAGACACTTTATAAAAGGAGAACTTACAACCTTAAGAAGTTACTCTTGTTGTACTACTCTGTAGATGAGATGACACTACTGCTTTCCCACTGGTGATGGTGGCAGGCATGCATTTGCGCTGAGTCATCCACACCTGCACACCAAGTTCCTGGTGACCAAAAGCTCACTGGAATTAAGGCTCAGGCAGTAGCCACAGAACAGACTCAAGGTGTAATCCATGCCCATGTATTCTGCAACCAGAATCTTAGCTGGATAACTACCATACTCTCATGCATTGCTTGCCAATCTTCTGCACATTAGGATACACTGAGATAAATGGAGAACTTGGCTTGTGACCAGGAGCAACTGGTCTAGAAACTCGGCTCCCCAAGGCCATGCCAGCCAGCTCACCTGGGGGCCAATATTTCTGTATCTCCAAACCATGCCCCTGTCCCATCAGGGTGCCCCCAGAAAATGGGCTGGAAAGTTCTGCTCTGACTACCCACTTCACTGGAAACTTAGGCCCCCAGTTTTTTGTTTATTTATTTTCACAGACCATCGTAAGGGCATCAACTAAAGCCCTGGAACACAGAGAATCCACTGAAAACTCATCGGTCTGTGTTGAGACAGGTTTATCCTCAGCTCACATTTCCACATGAGGTCAAAACAGTCTCAGTCAGTTGGAGGAAGCCTTCTTAACCTTAGGCAGAAGTGTCTCTCTCAGACCCCAGATAAGACTCTGGACCCTGGGAAGCTGGGATATGATGCGGACCTTGTAGAGCCACCCTTAAAATCACGGGCTCACTACGGCTGCAGCTGGAACGCTCCTGAGAAAAGACCAGTTTCCTCAAGGACAGACTGCCCAAGACTCCCACCTACTCCTGTCTCACCCCTTGCAGATGTCCCTCTTTAGGCCACTCCCTGACAGCTGACTTGTAACAGCTCTGCTTACCGTCTTTACAAAGTATAAGCTATCTTCACTGTCCAGAGGCACAATCCTAGAAGAGGAAGAGACAGGAGAAACATATATCACAATTACAATGTTCTTTTCTCAACTTGGCAACAACCCACAGACGCAGATTTCTTTCAGGGCTTTTCAAAGCACTGGGCGACATGTAGGCAGAATTAGTATACAGGCCACTGGAAGGAATTAGGTCCACCACCTACTCCCATGCCTCGGTCTTTCAAAGGGAAGCACTCAGAGTATAGTGTCTCAGCTGAGTATAGCAAGTCCCAGGCCCAATCCTGGCACGATGTCATTGCCAGAACTCTAAGAAGACCACCCATATCAGCAGTTACAAGATAGCCTCTCTTCACTTCTTGTTCCTAAAAACTTGTTCCAAAAGAGCATGCATCACAAACATACACTTACCTTCCCTGATTATTCACAGCATGGATGTGAAAAGCCATCCTGGAGCTATAGACCCAAAACAAAATAAAAAGTCAGTCTGTTCTTGCTAACCACACTGTTGGCCACCACCCACCCCGCCCAGACACCTGCTGCTGCAGTGCACCTGTGCTGGGCCTTCATGGCACATTTGCCATGTGTGGGGCCAGCGTTTGACTCCAGTCATAGCTCTGCCTCTGTGCAGATTCTCAGGGCTAGCCTGACTCTTGGATAGAGCAGGAGAGAACCATGTGCTAGAACTGTTGCCTACTGCAGACAGGGAAGACCCTCTACTGGCCCATGGCCTCCTGCCCCACACCTATGACATATTGTCCTGATCTTCCTCTTCTTTACTACCTTTGGGCCAAGGTGCCATCCCTGCTCCAAGCCCAAGCAGAGACACCAAGTCCTGTGCTCCTCTCAGGAGATGATTTGCTAATCTGATGTAGTGTAAGGTACTCAGTCAAGTGACCTTGTGGAGAAGGGAGTGGGGCTCCAGATGGAACTCCCATTGCCTGGTGTTTTTTTCTTGTTCCTTCCTCCAGCTAGGGAAGTAGGCCCAGGACTAAAAGGTTTTGCCTGCCCTGGTAGAAAGGTAGCCTGCCCTGGAAAGGCTCAGTGGCCTACTCAAAGCTCTGAGGAAAGGAAGAAGGGAATGACTATGCCAGCCATGTCGACGGTGACACAGAAGCCCTCCCCCCACCCCCCAATGCGACAGCAGCTAACATCTACATGCTTAGTCACTCTGCATGGTGGGAAGACAAGGAAACAGATGTATGGAGAGCTCCTTGTCTTACCCAAAGTCAAACAACTAGAAAGCAAAAGTTTCCTCAAACTCAGGTCTGCCAGGAATAGATAATCCAGGCCAGCACAAGGCCTTAAGGAAACAAACTTCTATCCTTCTCATCTTATGGCCAGAGCTATAAGATCCAGAAGACCCAGAAGAAAGAGGCCTGAAGCCTTGCACCAGAAAGATCTGGCTCTTCCCTCCACTCCTGGAGCTGCAGCAATAAAATTCTTGTTAGATCAACTTTTTAAATGTTCTTTCTTACTACCCAGGGCTGTAGATGTTAAGAAAAAGTGGGGTACGGAGCTGAGGCACCACAGGGCACAACCCATAAGTATTCTAAGAAAATTCCCCAGTGTCGCTGGTGTCTTTTGCCTCTTTTGCCAAAAAGTGCACCAAGTGGTCCTCATACAGGATGGGCGGAGGGTTAGATGGATTGGGTTCATGAAAGTTTGGGTATGGACACAGACCAAACCGAGGGCCCTGTGATGTGCCAGGAGATATATGATGGCTGGACTGCTAGCAAGCCTGAATCCCAGAGCTTCTAGCTTCTGAGACAAAGCCAGGCTCAGGGTGTCTATTACCTGAGAGGCATCAGAGGCCCAAGGCCAGGGTCTCCTAAGCAGGAAGTGTCTCTATGTGCCCAGGAACTCTGACCCTAACAAACTTCACCCCTCATGTCCCTGTTTCGCCTTTCTAATCTTTAAACCTGGGTCCTTCAGGTCTCTGATGCTTCTGCCATTGATCTGCCTCCCATTCTGGCATCAGGAAATGTGTCTCTTTCTCATATAGTTCCTCCATCTTTGGCTCCCTGGCCTCTCAAAGCCCTGATCATGAATTTTTGCCTTTCAGATATCCTCATATTTTACTGGAACATTTCTCAGAGGGAAGACGGAATATCAAATACAAGACAGAAAAGGGTCTTTATTAAATAAAACATTAAAAATAACTCCTTATAGAAAATAGCAGCCATTGCTTACCGTAGGGCTGCCTTAAACTGCATCAACTCAAAGAAATCTAACCCAGATCCCAGGGTCTGCTCGGCTACCTCCTTCGCCTATAAAAGCAATGACAAAACAGAGATAATTAGCTTTCACAGCAAGAAAGAGTACACATCACTGATAGGAAGTACCCTTCTAACATTTGGCCAGGAGAACACTGCGCCCCTCCCCTCTATATGACTGCTTTGTATATATCAATAGATCAAAGTGAAAACATTGTGTTAAGGGAAACAGGTGCCTGCTTTCTTTGGGTTGGGTTCACAGGAACACTTCATTCAGGCAGGTGGGCACTGGAACCTGATCTACCGGGAACTGTAATCAGCCAGGATGATGCCATTGTGAGGTCTGGAAAAGGGTTTCCTCCTCCCCTCTCCCTTGGCCCTGGGGGAGAGACTACTGCCCTTGGAGTTTCTGCCAGATGCTAAGAATATTTAAATACCTAGATTTACAAAAGATCACTTAAAAAGAAAAAGTGTGAGAACTGATACTGCATAAGCCTTCAGCTAAGGGGCTGAGAAATTCCAAGTTGCCAGGGATCCAGTTCAAGTGAGGAGGGAAGATGGCAGGGAGCTGGTGACTACGGCTACAGTCTCTGTGGTATCTACATCATATACAACCTTTCCAATATCAAATGGCTTCCTTCAGGAAAGGTCCTATTGGCATTGGGAGGCATCAAGCCGACTCTTCGCATCTCCTTACTGGGTCAGATATAGGAATCCAACTCAGCAGGGCAGGTTAACCGCAAAACATCAAGGAAGAGAACGGTCAGAGAATGAGAACACATGTGCTTGCCTAGGAAAGGCAAATCAGATTTTCTAATTTTTAGTTGTTTTTTTTTTAAACACTGAATTATAGGAAATCTCACTATGTAGCTCAACACAAACTTAGCTAACTCTATTAAATTCACAGTAGAAAAATCTGTATTTTTATTTTTTAACCTTTGAAGAGCTAGTTAAAAAAAAAACTAGAAAGTAAAACAGTAGGCTACAAAATGACTTTTCTTTAACATGACCAGATATCTACAAAGAAGTGCTGATTAGCGGTCAGTCATTCCTAGGACAAGGGCAGTTCAGTCATAGGCAGCAGAAGCTCAGCGCTCTCCAGGGACCTTTGTCTGGAGCCAGCTCCACTGAGGCCCAGGCTCGCACAAAAGTGACTACTACCAGGTGTCCAAAGACAAAACACATGGATAGGAAGGTTTACACTGAAATTTCTACTAAGGAAAGAGAGATGTGGTATTGAAATTACCTTTGTTAGACTGGAAGTTTTAGCATAACATGCAATGCCAGCCAAAACAGCCTCTATAACAGCAGCATACACCTGGGACAAGAGCCTACTTTAGAACAAAAAATATGGGTTAACTACAGCATCACAAGGTTTCAACAAAGGCTGCATGCACATAAATGACATTCCCTAAGGAACTGATTTTTAAAAAGAATGAGAAAAGTGCAAAAACAGAACTCATTGATTTCTAAGTCTTTTATAAAGATTTACTTATGTCAGAGAGAGAGAGAAAGTGTGTGTGTGCATGGGGAGCATGGTGAGGGGCAAAGGGAGAGAGACAGAATTTCAAGCCGACTCCCTGCTGAGCACGGAGCCTGACTCAGGGCTTGATCCTAGGACCCTGAGATGATGATGTGAGCTGAAACCAAGAGTTAGATGCTTAACCGACTGAGTCACCCAGGCACCCCTGATTTCTAAACCTTTTAAAAGCCATGTGCCCCACGTGATTTATACTTTGCTTTTTTTTTAAGTTTTGTAGAGCTTTTTTAAAAAAAAATTATTCATTTTAGAGAGTAAGCGAGCGAGCTCAGAGTGAGAGAATCTCAAGGAGACTCTATGCTGAGCACAGAGCCCAGTTTGGGACTTGATCTCATGACCCCAAGATCATAACCTGAGTTGAAACCAAGAATGAGCCTCTTAACTAACTGTGCAAACCAGGTGTCCCTATACTTTGCTCTTATTAAACCACGATAAGAAAAGCCAACTCTGCTAAGAAGACCAACCCTCCCTGTTTGTGATCCAACTGAAGAGAACTCTGCAGGCTCCCTAGCCCCTCTGTCAGGAGTCTGAATCCCTTCAGTATCTTGGTACAGACTTTCTGCTTTTTCGGGACCAACCACACCATACATTCATGTCATCTCCTCCCAGGCCTACGAACTGCTACTGGAACTTCAGGAGCAAAAGAGATTACCTCAGAGGAGAAGATGAGCTCCACTTAAATTTAAATTACCAGCTGCACACCATTTTTCAAGTAGCTTACCTGATCCAGAGAATAGAGTGTGCTCCTGAGGGCAAACATTCCCTTCCTAACACTGACCAATCCTGCCCTTTCTCTTGGACTTCTCACTTCCCAAATTGATTTTAAGAAGGTTTCTTCCTTCTCAGCATTTTGGGCCAGATAAATTTTTTGTCATGGTGTCTGTCCTGTGCACTATAGGATGTTCAGCAATACCTCTGGCCTCTATCCATTAGATGACAGTAGTACCCCCAGTTGGGATAACAAAAATGTCTCCAGACACTGTCAAAGGTCGCTGGGGGTGGGGCTGGAGGAAGAGGAGCAGTAAAACTGCCCTTGGTTGAGAATCACTACCTTATGAGAGAGAGATTTGGGATATTATCAGGATAATTATAGAGAGAAGGGGCTGGTTCATCCACAAGGCCCTAGAAGGCAGGGAAGATGCCTGGCAAGAAGATGATTAAAGACTTGCCAAAGACTATGTCAACGTTTATGCCTGAGAATCTTGTAACAAGTAAAGGAAGGTGACCAGAGTTGGAAAGCAGGAAGGAACCCAGAAATGATCTGGTCTAACTCTCATCTTACAGAAGAAGCAAGTAGGGCCTCAGGAGGTAGAGTAAACTGTCCAAGGCACAGAAAATGAATGGCAGACTTGAATTCAGGTCTGCTGTCAGCCTGGTGCTTTTCTATTGTACCATGTCACATAGCCAATTCCTTTAATTTCCTCCTTGGCTCCCACACCACATCTCTACATTTTAGGTAAGAGATTTGAGATGGGTAGAAGAAAAAAAGACAGAAAAAGCATACATAACAAAATGATGGCTCCAAGGATCAACATATCCAGAAGACTGTTGGCCAGGCCACAAGAGAGGGCTATGTCTTGGTAGGAAGGGGCCTGGCAGGGACAATGACAATGAGCCTGGCCACTTCCAGGTAAGATCAGAATCTTCAACACCTTGGCACAAACACCAAAAACATATAAAGATGCCCTTCCTCCTTTCCCCACCCAGCTTGACTCACTCAGTACCAAAATGTTTTGGCCCCCTCACTGCTTGGCTTTCTCCTATACAAACCGCAGGCAACAGCTGAATGCAAAGGCACGGGGCTACGGGCTTATAAAATGGCCTGAATGGGAGGCCTGAGACTCATGCCTGGATGGCACCGCCACTGCCTTCACTAGGACTCCATAAGGCCCAAGTTCTACCAGCTCTGTGATTCACCAAGTCTCCACATGTATGCTCAAGCACTGGTCAATACTAGTCCCTGAAGCAGGGCACCAATGAATTTGGTTAGGAGAAATGTTTAAGTGTCCAGAATGAAGATCTAGTGGCTAAGCACAGCTGGCACATAAGTACCAGCAGGTACAGGGGTGCTTGGGTGGCTCAGTCAGTTAAGCATCTGACTCTTGATTTTGGCTCTGGTCATGATCTCGGGGTCATGAGATTGAGCCCCACATTGGGCTCCATGCCGGATGTGGCTTCTGCTTAAGATTCTCTATCTCCCTCTCCCTCTGCCCCTTCCCACACTGCTTGTGTGTGTGCATGCGCACATACTCTTGCTCTCTCTTTAAAAAAAAAAAAAAAGTAGTACCAAAATGTACAAAGTGAGAATGTGGCTGACATGTTGCTAAAGGGCAGAAAACCCACACACTAAAAAACTGCATACACATTAATTACAGCTATACAAAACCTAAATGTATAATTTTTAAAAACCAGTAAAATACACAGTTAAGATACTAATGGGTAGTGCCAAAGAGGAGGAATTATGGCTGATCTTATTTTTCCTTTTTTTCTTTTCTATTTCCCAAATTTTCTGTAGTATGATTATATTCCTTACATTGTATTTTTTCCAGATACAGCTCAATAGTTCCTACTCCAGAGATTCTGATTCAGTAATTCTGGGAACTATTATAGCCTGGGGATCATATATTTATAAAAAGATGCTTAGATGATTCTTCGTGGTCTGTTACTATTGGCCTTTGGGAAGCACTGGTCTAGACCCCAGTAGTTTATGCTAGAATATTTAATTAGGTAATAACAGAATTCTATTATGTTCATATTTCTGATGGAAAACTCCTTTTTGGAATTCAGTAGTTCCAGCATTGTTATGGATTGAATTGAGTCCTTCTAAAACGCATAATGAAACTCTAATCTTCAATGTGACTATATTCAGAGATAGGACCTTTAAGAAGGTCACTGAAGTTAAACGAGGTCGTGAGAGTAGGGACCCAATCCAGTAGGACTGGTATCCTTATAAGAAGAGGAAGAGACACCAGAGATTTCTGTTTCTCCACAAGAGCTCAGAGGAAAGGCCAGATGAGGACACAACAAGAAGGTGGTGGTCTGCAACTCAAGGAAAGAGGCCTCACCAGAGACCAACCCTACTGGTACCTGGAACTTGGACATCAAGCCTCCAGAATTGTGAGAAAATAAATTTCTGCTGTTTAAGCAATCCAATCTGTGATATTTTGTTATGGTAGCCCAAGCAGATTAACACAAACATTATTGAGTTTCTTTCTTTCTTTTTAAAAAATTAACATATAATGTATTATTTGCTCCAAGGGTACAGGTCTGTGAATCATCAGTCTTACACAATTCACAACGCTCATCATAGCACATACCCTCCCCAATGTCCATAACCCAGCTACCTTATCCTTACCCCCTAACCCCAGCAACCTTCAGTTTGTTTTGTGAGATTAAGAGTAATTAAGTTTATTTCTTATCTTTGGTTTCCTGTTATATGTGGGGGGAGCAAAGTCAACAATGGACCTTTTTAAAGTTGCACAGCTTTGGGGCACCTGGGTGGCTCAGTGGGTTAAAGCCTCTGCCTTCAGCTCAGGTCATGATCCCAGGGTCCTGGGATCAAGCCCCGAGTTGGGCTCTCTCCTCAGCGGGGAGCCTGCTTCCCGCTCTCTCTCTGCCTACTTGTGATCTTTGTCTGTCAAACAAATAAAAATTTAAAAATAAATAAATAAAAATAAATAAAATTGCACAGCCTGAGTTCAGATCCCAGCACTATTCCCTAAGTCTAAGAGTCAAATCCAGAGGAAACACTGCTCAGACCAGAAGTGGTTTCAACATAGATTCTCCCAATGTGTTTAAGGATGTTTTATTTTGGGGATTAAAAAATGTACTATGTAGAAGACATAGTAAGAAGAATCACACCATTGAAATGGGTTTGCAGAGGAAGTCTCTGAGTTCTGGAAAGAGGAGCACATGGCAAAGCTGGCAGGACTCCAAGCTGAGAGACAGGGCTAGGAAACCACAGCTCTGCTCACCACTTCACCCAAATGTCCTACCCACTGCTGATCTCAAAGGAGCTAGAGGGACAGCCACAACTTCTGAGTAACTCAACTTTAAGAAAATATAAAATAGAAATGAAGACTTACATTTGTTCAGTTTTCTTGGGCAGCTTATTCTCATCACCTGTAACAAAGGACCATGAATTAAGTGTGACAAGATCATGTGTCCTGCAAACACTTCACAAGGAGGCTAGAATTTCTTAATTCGAAGGAGATGTCAATAACTACATTTTTTTTTTCTTTTGGGTTAAACACAGTACAATCACAACAGCTTTTCCCAGAATCCTCCTAGATCTTCATCCTTGACACTAATTTTGACTACCCACTCAGCATCACCTGTGAACATCAGAGAAGACCTGGGAATCTTAGGCTCTTGATTTATTTTTAATTTTTTTAAATTATGAGGTATAATTAAGTAGGCTCAGTTCTGACTCTTTTATCATCTCCTTAATTAGCTGACTCTTAAATATCATGCTTCTTTCAGAGTTTTCCAGCTTACACAGCAATACCCAGGTAAAAACCTGGTTTCTGCTGTATTCTGTTCTGTGGAGCAGTGCTGAGATCCTCATTTATTCTAGAGGTTCTTCTCTAGGTCTCTTTGGATATCTGCAACTTCTGGTTACCCTAGCAAGAAGGGCAGCCCCAGTGCACCTTATCTTTCTGGAGGGCCCTGCAGCATGGAACACTTGCTCCCTTCTACCTTCTAGAAGGGTAGAAGGTACTCTTCTACCACGGCTCTTCTTCAGCAGAACAGCAGGCACCTGGCTGACTCATCCAAACTCTCTATGTAGCATGTATCTCCAGCTATCCAACTGGGACTCACTCATCTTTGCCTTCCCTCTAACACTGAGCACACAGTCTCACACATGGCTAGACAATATACATGTTGAGCTGATAATTATTCCTCCAGAGATACATTCTTTGAGAAATGTGTTAGGTGTATCAACTCTCCAACTGCACTGAGAGAGGGAGTTGGAGGCCTACTAAGCGGATATCATAAGCTTCTGAGGAAAGCAGTTAATGATGACTCCATTTCTAATTCATGGGAGATATTTTTCATTAGGAAAGCTGATGAGATGAGAACTTACAGGGACTTACCCAAGTAAGGAACATAAGTAGCTCCAAAAAAGTATGTTCTTGAACAAGCAAGGGGTCCCTTTGGTGAGATGCACTGTACTACCTGCATGTCAGAAAAAAAAGTTAAAAAAAAGAGTAGGGACTTAGGTGTATACTGCTGAAAAATGAAAATTATATCATTTATGGAAATCAATTTTATCTCACCAACAGCTGATTTATTATTTTTTAAAGGCACAGAGGAAAAGATCACCTTTAATTATTGTTTTTCCAAAAGTATTTTGTGTTGTGTATTCTTTTTTAAGATTTTATTTATTTATTTGAGAGAGAAAGTGAGAGAGAAAGACAGAGCACAAGCAGGGGAGAGGCAGGCAGAGGGAGAGGGAGAAGCAGGTTCCCAGTGGAGCCACCTAGGTGCCTCTTGTGTTGGGTTTTTAACCTTGGCTATATTGTGAGATTGCTACTGGGTTAGCTCATGATGCTAATGAATTCACAACTTAGAAGGGAAAGAGAAAATGTGCTTGGGTTTTGACTGTCATTAATAGTACAGAACTTTCACAGTGAGGACTTTGGCTGACATGACAGGGAAACGTGTGGAAGCAGCTACAAATTCAGGAAAGGAGGGTGTGCCCCAGGTCCCCACTTGTGTTTGTATTTCATCTCTGTACATAAGCCTTGGAAAGAGATTTAAAAATTCTTATTCTTCGGGGCGCCTAGGTGGCTCAGTTAGTTAAGAAGCTGCCTTCAGCTCAGGTCATGAACATAGGGTCCTGGGATTGAGCCCCCCATCGGGCTCCCTGCTCAGTGGGGAGTCTGCTTCTCCCTCCCCCTCTGCTTCTCTCCCCTGGCTTGTGCTCTCTCACCTGCACGCTCTCTTTCTCTCAAATAAATAAATAAATAAAATCTTTTTAAAAAATTCTTATTCTTCTTCCCTGTTTGTTTATTTATACAAAAATGGATACAGATGTCCTTTTCTTTCGGAAATCCAGCATCTCATCAGGGTTCCCAGGCTATCAGTTATAAAAAACAAAAATGCTACCATAAGAACTAAAGCAAAAGAAATTAGTGCAATATATAAAAAAATAGCTAAATGTGACACAAATATTCATTCTACTCCAATTTTTGGGGAAGTCATAAGAGAATGCATGGCATTTTTCTGTAATATTGTGCACTGTGAATCCAAGTTAAAGATGGGTAATAAGGATTGTTTGGCCTACTCTATAATTCACCATAGTGCATATGATCAATATTGCCACGACCCTAAATAAAAACGCATGTGCATATTTCTATTTGTTGGTTAACTGGCATATTTCCTCAACAGAACATGTTTCTTGGATTTCCAAATTTCCCCCAATTGAAAGTTTCTTTTAAAGTACCATTTGTATAAAGAAGATGTGGTATATATATACAATGGAATACTATGCAGCCATCAAAAGAAATGAAATCTTGCCATCTGCAACAACATGGATGAAACTAGAGGGTATTATGCTGAGTGAAATAAGTCAATTAGAGAAAGACAATTATCATATGATCTCTCTGATATGAGGAATTTGAGAAGCAGGGCGGGGGGTTGTGGGGTTAGGGAAGGAAAAAGTGAAACAAGGCTTTTCATGTCTGTGCCTATTGGCATTTCTGGGTTGTCAGCTTCTCCAGTATCCAGTCTGGGATATATAAGCAAAAAGGAACCCCAGAAAACTCACTGCCATTTTGTCCCTTTGGTCCTAAGCTCCTCAGCCAGCCTGCCTTCTTCTACCTTCCAGAGTCTTTCCATGTTTGTTTTACATAAATGTCCAGTGTTTTTAGTTGTACTCAGTAGAAGGATTTGGAAAACAATATCTCTACTCCCTCTTCCCAGAAGCAGAACTCAGCTAAATTTCCTTTAGTTTTAACATATTTAGTGAACATATAAGATTACACCAAGAACCCTATGTCATTTGGCATTTCCTGTGTATTCCCAGGATCCTCTGGGGGGTTAAAACGAGATCTGCGCTCTCCCATTAAAGGGCAGTAAGATCCTGACAGCATATCCATCCACTCAAGTAGCCCTATATTCCTGACCAGCTTAGAGGCAGAAAAATTTAGTCCATGAGAGCGTCAGTCCAGAGCGACTTAGCCTCATTGTTCTCCAATCAAAACTAAAAAATAGTACCTACCTCACCAGTTTTCCTGTCAGAAACATTTTGAAAATACTTAAGCTTCCACAGCCTTTTACAAGCACTAGAGTCTCATATTTAAGTCTAATGTTTCCTTTAAAAGAATGTAGCAGACAATTTACCACCAAATGAAAAAGTCTTCTCCCTGGCACCCTCAATAAAAAGAACAGTGATCCTCAAAGTTTACGTCCTGAAATGTAACAGTGAAGACATAACAAACCTAAGAGGCTTGGAATGAGTCTATTTGCAAGTTAATTTAAAAGTTTTATTCTAATGACAACATTACTATGACAACTTAAAGAGTTTGGTTTGATAAAGTATTTTTTAAGCTTTTTCCTTCAAATATTTAAAAATTAACTATGATGTTTTCAAATCACACCTAGTACTTACGCAAAAATACAGTGAGTTTGCAATCACTTCTTTCACTCCAAAACAACTTCGAGATTAAATCAATACATGAACTGGAAAGGTTCCCCTTATCCTTCCCTCCTCCCTGGTTATAAAACCAATTAAGCACCAGGTAGTCAAGCCACTCACCATGTGTTTGGCAAAGCTCCCATTGGGACCAGTGTTGCGTACCAGATGCCCTTCAGAAGGGAAGTTAAAGTTGCCAGCATTCAGATTGTCTCGTGTGGAGTGATTACCAAAGAGAACGAACGGCTGCCTATTAGGGCTGCAGTGGCAAACCAAAAATGAGATTAGAAAAGAGAGTCCTAGCTAGGGCAACTTACCAGTAAGTGGGTTCTTAGGGTTTTCAGAGTGGGTTTTCAGTCCTGCTTGGGGTTTTCAGTCTTGTAGTCTGAGGAAAGAGGTCAGTACAATCCCCCTAATACTCCTTGCTTGCTGGGAAGCGATGCCAGATGTCTCTAACTCCTCCTACTGACCCACAGGGATCATTTAGGGACATAACTAAATTCAAGCCAGGTTTGTATTTTCAGCTTGTTCTACCTTTTTTTTTTTTTTAAGATTTTATTTATTTGACAGACAGAGATCACAAGCAGGCAGAGAGACAGGCAGAGAGAGAGGAGGAAGCAGGCTCCCCACTGAGCAGAGAGCCTGATGTGGGGCTCGATCCCAGGACCCTGGGATCATGACCCGAGCCGAAGGCAGAGACTTTAACCCACTGAGCCACCCAGGTGCCCCTGGCTTGTTCTACTTCTTAAGGACAAAGTTCCATAGGTCTGTCCATGATGCAGTGATGGAGCAAGGTTCCAGTTTCATACAACAGCAATTTAATAGAAACAGAAATTTTAAAGGATGACACCAGTTGTGATACTCAGACCAAAGGCAGACAACAGAGGCATTAACTATTCCGGAGCAGCTTTTAGGATGGGAGGAGGAGAGTAGGGTTGCAAATATCTCATTGCCACACTTACCTGCCCTGCATGCATCCCCTTCTTCTGTCTCCTCTCTTGGTTAGACTTGTCTGTTTATTTTAGTTTTTTGCTGTCACTTTCTGCTCACTTCTCAGTCCACTTTAGTTGACCCCTCAGTCATTTTACTCCAATTACTCTTGCAAAAGTCACCATGTGACTTTCACATAGCAAATAGCAAAACCAATGGATAGGCTTCAGCCTGCCCTTCCTTGGTCTCTCAGAAGCACCTGACACGCTCTCCCTGAAAGAGCTGTTGCATCTCAGTTTCCCTTGTCAGCCATTCTCTTCCTCTATCTGCCTCTGAATATTCCCAGGGTTTTACTTTCAGCTGTCTGTCTCTCCTTTCCTCTTTCATTATCTACCCCCCGTTCCCCTTCTAGTTCTTGCAATAAATAAATGGCATTATCATCCACCCAGGGACTGAGCCAGAACTGAGAAGCCTCCTTAGGCCTCGAGTTCTTCGCCCCTTACCTTCTAAATCCAACCAACTACCATGTTTCACTCCTATTTGTCCATTTCCCTCAACCCACATGGTCACAAGCCTCATCCATGATGCCATCATTTCTTCCCCAAACAACTGCACTGCCCCCTCACAGTGACTGTGCTTCCACTCTTGCTCTCCTATAATCTATTCTCCACAGTTCAGAGGGGATAACTTTCATACACGGAAAGCTTTTTAGTGCCTTTATTTCATTTTCCGGAGAAGGACTGGAATCTTTCACATGACCAAAGAAGACTTGTATGGTCTGGCCTGGCCAACTTCTTTGGCTCCATGGAAGGTCACTCTCCCCCAACTCTTATATTCCACCAAACCCATCTTCTTTTATGTTCCTTACACTCTCATCTCAGGATGCTTTTCTCCCTTAATCACTTTAAAAAAAAAATTTATTTTTAAGTAATCTCTATACCCAGTGTGGGGCTCGAACACAAAACCCTGAGATTAAGAATTGCACATTTCACTGATTGAGCCACGCAGGTGCTCATCTTATTACCTTTACTCATCATTCAGATCTCCCCTCAGAGAAGACCATGTTCTCCAGCTATAGTCTTCACAATGCCAAGTTCTTTTCTCCTTCATGGCACCAATCAGAGTTTGTAATTATATTATTTTGTGAGGTTGCTTGATTAATGTCTTATTTCTCTACCACACTACACACTCCATAAGGGCAGAGACCATGACTGTTGGGTTTTTAAAAAAAAATTTTTTAAGTAATCTCTATGTCCAACACAGCATTTAAACTGCGACCCAGAGATCAAGAATCAAATACTCTACTGACTGAGCCAGCTGGGCACCTCCATGACTGGTTTACTTTTTAATCATTTATTTCTTGTTTAGTATGTCATATGTTCTCAACAAATAGTACCTAAAGGATATTTTTTAAGATAGTTTCTGCTACGGACTGAATGTTTATATCCCCCACGAAATTCATATGTTAAAATTCTAACTCCCAAAGTAATGGTATTAGGAGGTAGGGCCTTTGGGGGAGGTGATTAAGTCATTAGGGTAGATCACACATGAATGAGATTATAAAAAAGGCTCTTATAAAAGAGCCTCCTGAGAGATCCCTTGTCCTTTCTGCTATGTAAGGTTATAGTGAAATGACTGCTTTCTAAGAGGAAGTGGGCCCTTCTTAGACATTGGATGGGATAGTGCAATCTTGGGACTTACCAGTCTCCAGAACTTAGGGAAATAAATGTTTTTTGTTTATAAGCAACCCAGTTTATGGTATTTTTGTTACGGCAGCTAAAATAGATTAAGACGGTTTCCTTTATTCCCTACCCTTCCCTTAAATTGCCCTTAGTGTGTGTCATGTGGAAAATTTTTTATATTTCTTGTATTATCCTTAAAAATATCTCCTTAAGTTTCAGGCAAATAGGGGCTCCTAAAAGTAAACATGACTGATTCTTCTTCTGAAGCTTAATTCGAGGTAAATGACTCTTTAGGCAGAAAAAGATGACCCTAAGTCCCAACCATGGCAATTTGTCTCATTTTAGATTGGACTGGATTTAGGGAAGAAAAGAAAGATCTACTCTCATCTATCCATCAGAGGAACCATAACCAGCGGGGGCCCTGCCGATTACCACGATAAGAGAGATGCTAAAGGAAATACCTCAAGAAAACAAATGCAGCAACCCTAATGCTCCCTGTCTTCCTGGGGCTGGACATTTATGCCTGAACTTTTTTACTCCCCGTAACATGCTATGGATCCCTGCCTAGCCCTTGAACATTCTGCTTCCTAGCTTTCCTGGGGGTAGGGATGGAATATAAAATTCCTTTCTTTAGATTTCAGCAAGTTACAATGTTTTAAAAGCTAGTTTACTATAAACCTGTATTATGAAAATTTATTTTTTTAAAAGATTTTATTTATTTATTTGAGACAGAGCAAGAGAGAGACAGCATGAGCGGGGCAGAGGGAGAAGCAGGCTCTCCACTGGGCAGGGAGCCTGATGTGGAACTTGATTCTAGGACTCCAGGATCATCACCCGAGCAGACAGCAGCCGCTTAACTGACTGAGCTACTCAGGTGCCCCTAAAACTGTATTTAAAAAAAATATATACGGATGGGGCGCCTGGGTGGCTCAGGTCATGATCTTAGGGCCCTGAGATCGATTCCACACTGGGCCCCACACTGGGCTCCCTGCTCAGTGAGGAGAACTGCTTCTCCCTCTCCCTCTGCCTCTATCCCCCACTTGTGCACTCTCTCTCTCAAATAAACAAATATTTCAAAATAAATATATACGTATATAAATAGAAAAGCGATAAACGGACAATTTTTCAAGGTATGAATTTCTTACCCTGTGATGACTAAAGTCAATTTGTATTTTCCTGACTCTACCTTAGGGACCGAGATGCTCCCTCACAACCACCCTCCTGGTCAGTCCCATTTTCTCTATTACTCACCTTTCTTCCCCAAGAAACTTACCTGTTTTCAGTTATATGGCTGGAGATCATTCCATGACTGAAGTAACTTCTGAATGGCTAGAAAAGAAGCCAATATTGTCTATATTAAGATCATAATTTTATAAAACAATCACAAAACCCCCTCATATATGTACATATGAATGTAGGTATTGTGTGTGTGTGTGTGTGTGTGTGTGTGTGTGTGTGTACGTGTGTTTGAGAGAGATGTTTACAGATTATTGTAAAAACATGGAATGACAAATGTAGTAGAAAGCAACTTGCATTTTTAGGGCAGGTAGCAAACAAACAAAATAACAGCAAAAGAAATAAAGACAAGAGGCTGCAAAAGAAAATGGAAGGTAAAGAAAATCACCACCTACGGTCCAAGTTACTAATCATGTAGGAATTTTCCCCTCTATTAAAAATTTGTTTTTCAACATTTTGAGGAACCTCCAAGCTGTTTTCCAGAGTGGTTGCACCAGCTTGCATTCCCACCAACAGTGTAGGAGGGTTTCCCTTTCTCCACATCCTTGCCAGCATCTGTCATTTCCTGACTTGTTAATTTTAGCCATTCTGACTGGTGTGAGGTGGTATCTCATTGTGGTTTTGATTTGTATTTCCCTGATGCCAAGTGATGTGGAGCACTTTTTCATGTGTCTGTTGGCCATCTGGATGTCTTCTTTGCAGAAATGTCTGTTCATGTCTTCTGCCCGTTTCTTGATTGGATTTTGTTCTTTGGGTGTTGAGTTTGCTAAGTTCTTTTTTTTTTTTTAAGTTTTTATTTATTTATTTGACAGACAGAGATCCAAGTAGGCAGAGAGGCAGGCAGAGAGAGAGGAGGAAGCAGGCTCCCTGCTGAGCGGAAAGCCCGATGCGGGGCTCGATCCCAGGACCCTGGGATCATGACCTGAGCCGAAGGCAGAGGCTTTAACCCACTGAGCCACCCAGGTGCCCTGAGTTTGCTAAGTTCTTTATAGATTTTGGACACTAGCCCTTTATTTGATATGTCGTTTGCAAATATCTTCTCCCATTCTGTCAGTTGTCTTTTGGTTTTGTTAACTGTTTCCTTTGCTGTGCAAAAGCTTTTGATCTTGATGAAATCCCAATAGTTCATTTTTGTCCTTGCTTCCCTTCCCTTTGGCGATGTTCCTAGGAAGATGTTGCTGCCACTGAGGTCGAAGAGGTTGCTGCCTGTGTTCTCCTCAAGGATTTTGATGGATTCCTTTCTCACATTGAGGTCCTTTATCTATTTTGGGTCTATTTTCGTGTGTGGTGTAAGGAAATGGTCCAATTTCATTTTTCTGCATGTGGCTGTCCAATTTTCCCAACACCATTTGTTGAAGAGACCATCTTTTTTCCATTGGACATTCTTTCCTGCTTTGTCGAAGACTAGTTGACCATAGAGTCGAGGGTCCATTTCTGGGCTCTCTATTCTGTTCCATTGATCTATCTGTCTGTTTTTGTGCCAGTACCAAGCTGTCTTGATTATGACAGCTTTGTAATAGAGCTTGAAATCCGGAATTGTGATGCCACCAACTTTGGCTTTCTTTTTCAATATTCCTTTGGCTATTTGAGGTCTTTTCTGGTTCCATATAAATTTTAGGGTTATTTGTTCCATTTCTTTGGAAAAAATGGATGGTATTTTGATAGGAATTGCATTAAATATGTAGATTGCTTTAGGTAGCATAGACATTTTCACAATATTTATTCTTCCAATCCAGGAGCATGGAACATTTTTCCATTTCTTTGTGTCTTCCTCAATTTCTTTCATGAGTACTTTATAGTTTTCTGAGTATAGATTCTTAGCCTCCCTACAACCCAGCGATTGCACTACTGGGTATTTACCCTAAAGATACAAACGTAGTGATCCGAAGGGGCACGTGCACCCGAATGTTTATAGCAGCAATGTCTACAATAGCCAAACTATGGAAAGAACCTAGATGTCCATCAACAGATGAATGGATAAAGAAGATGTGGTATATATACACAATGGAATACTATGCAGCCATCAAAAGAAATGAAGTCTTGCCATTTGCGATGACGTGGACGGAACTAGAGGGTATCATGCTTAGCGAAATAAGTCAATTGGAGAAAAACAACGATCATATGATCTCCCTGATATGAGGAAGTGGAGATGCAACATGGGGGCTTAAGGGGGTAGGAGAAGAATGAATGAAACAAGATGGGATTGGGAGGGAGACAAACCATAAGTGACTCTTAATCTCACAAAACAAACTGAGGGTTGCTGAGGGCAGGGGGTTTGGGAGAAGGGGGTGGGGTTATGGACATTGGGGAGGGTATGTGCTATGGTGAGTGCTGTGAAGTGTGTAAACTTGGCGATTCACAGACCTGTACCCCTGGGGATAAAAATACATTATATGTTTATTAAAAAAAAATTGTTTTTCTACATTTCTAATAAAGGAATATATTTTAATTCTAACACACCAGTTTATTTTTATATATTTTTTTAATTAAAGCTTTTATTTATTTATTTGAGAGAGCGAGAGCATGCAAAAGCAGGGGGAGGGGCAAAGTGAGAGAGAAGCAGACTTGCCACTGAACAGGGAATCCAATGCAGGGCTTGAACCCAGGACCCAACATATTAATTTAAAATCAGTATTGAGGGTCGCCTGTGGCTAAGTCGGTTAAGTGGCTGCCTTAGGCTCAGGTCACAATCCCAGAGGCTTGGGATTAAGCCCCACTCAATGGAGAGCCTGTTTTTCCTTCTCTCTTTGCCTGCTGCTCTACTTGTGCTCTCTCTCTCTGTCAAATAAATAAATAAAATCTTTAAAAATAAGTAAAAAATAAAATCTTCATTGAGAAAGAATCCACAGAACTTAAAAGTACACTGAAAGAAGTTTCCCAGGAAACCACAGAAGTATTTCTCAGCCTTGGTGTGTATAGTAGTACTAGGCTAAACACTAATCTAAACTTGATATGCAGGGTCTGTATTAAAAAGGTTCAAAAATTCCTTAATTATCCCACAAAAAGGCAATTTTAATCTACTCAAATAACATCTATTGTTCTTCCCACACCCTGATTATGTAAGTAATATATGCTTATTTTAGAATTTAATAAAAACCACCTACAATCTCCAATAACTGTTAACATTTTGGTATATTTTCTTCCTATGGTACATCCATAGTATATGGTTGTACCAAAGCCTATTAAATAGTTTTCTATTCTTGGAAATTTGTATTGCTACTAACTCTCTTATATTATTAATAATACTGTAATAAACAACTTTTCATAAATTTTATTTGCAGCTCTATTTCCTTAAAGCAGATCTGGAAATGAAATTTTAGAGTAAACAGGCAGAACTATATTGCCAAACTGTTTTCTGAAGAACATCTGGGATGCCTGGGTGGCTCAGACGGTTAAGCATCTGCCTTCGGCTCAGGTCATGATCCCAGGGTTCTGGGATTGAGCCCTGCACTAGGCTCCCTGCTCAGCAGGAAGCCTGCTTCTCCCTCTCTCACTCCCCCTGCTTCTTTTCTCTCTCTTGCTCTCTCTAATAAATAAGTAAAATCTTAAAAAAAAAAAAAAAGAAAAGAAAAGAAAAATGGTATTTCATTGCTGTTTTATTATATGGTCCTTTGATTTCTAATGAAGTAGAGTATTTCAGATATAGTCAATGGCCATCTGGATTTCCCTTTGGTAATTAACTGTTTACTTACATCCTCTGGATGTTCGTCAATTGGAGTTTGGGGTTCACAGATCTTACTGATCTGTAAAAACTCTTTATATATATGTTAAAATAGCTAAATTTTACTGAGGGTTTACCATGTGAACTGTGATAAACACTTAAATGCATTATCTCAAGTAGTCCTAATAACCTATAAGGTTTATTCGATCACTCACCCGTCCAGTTAGTTAATAATACTGTACTAATACTAAAATGGGGAAAGAAATGAAAATAAAATATAAAGTGAACTTCAAACATGAAAACCTCTTCAACCTTACTCACAATTTCAAAAATTCCATTTCTTATCTATAAGACTGTGAAAAATTAGAAAGTGTGACAACACATCCTACTGGTGAGGCTGTGGTCAAACAGGCACTCTCATATACAGCTGGTGGGAATGCAAATTGGTCAACCCTCATGAAGAGAAATTTGGCAATAGCTAACACAATTAAATATGCACTTACCTTTTGACCCAGCAATCACATTTTGAGGTATATAAACCTCCAACAATTTGAAAATACATAAGAACAAAGTTATTTACTATGGCACTGTTTGTAATGGCAGAATATTGAAAACAACTTAAATAAGCATACATAAGAGAATGGTTGACTAAATTAAGTTAAATCCACACAATGGGGTACTATGAAACATAACAAAGAACGAGGAAGATCTCAATGAACTGACTTGGTGAAAGTTGGAGGACATATTCTTGTTGGGGGGAAAAAAAGCGAAGGGGAAATGACTACATGTATCTTGCCCTTCAATGAAAGATACAGAGAAAATACACAGATATCTGTTTATTTGTGCAAACGAAAAAAAAGATAAATCAGAAATGAAGAGATCTGTTACCTACTGGTAGTGGACCAAGTGGAAAATGGTGAAGAGAGGGAGGGAATGAGAAGAGGGTAGTATGAAACAAGGAGTGACATGTCACAGAATATACCATTTTGAGTATCTTTCACTCTTAGAACCACAGTAATGACAAGAAAAAAGAATCCAGAAAACTGAAAAGGGCACATCAGTGAGATGCAAAACTACTTCAAGGGGCCTAATTACAGAGGTAATTAGAGTCTCTGAGAAAAAAGGTGGACAGAAAAATATCTGGACAAATAATGGCCAAAAACTTTCTAAACTTGATGAAAACTGTAAATCCACAGATCCAAGAAGCTCAACAAAAGCCCAGCACAAGAAATTTGAGGAAACTACTCAAAACTAGTAATAAAAGAGAAAATCTTAAAAGCTGCTAGAGGGAAAAAAAAAAAGACCAGTTATATACAGAGGAACAAAGATAAAGAATAAAAATTAAGATGAACATTAAAGATAAAGAGGAGAGGGACGCCTGGGTGGCTCAGTGGGTTAAGCCTCTGCCTTCGGCTCAGGTCATGATCTCGGGGTCCTGGGATCGAGTCCCACATCGGGCTCTCTGCTAGGTAGGGAGCCTGCTTCCCCTTCTCTCTCTCTGCCTGCCTCTCTGCCTACTTGTGATTTCTGTCTGTCAAATAAATAAATAAAATCTTAAAAAAAAAAAAAAAGATAAAGAGGAGAACATCACTAACAATGCAAGGGAGAAGACAGTGGAACAGCATCTTCCAGGTACTTAAAAGGACAAACACTGTCAACCAAGAATTCCATACATGGAAAAAACGTCTTTCAAAAATGAAGGTGAAATCAAGATATTTTTTCAGACATATGATTTGCACCGTGAAAAATATTAATGGACACTCTTCAAGGAAAAGGAAATCATACTCAATGGAAATCTGGATCTACACAAAGGAATGAAGAGCATCGAGAACAGTAACTACATACACAAATACATGAAATTTTAAAAATTACTTTAATCTTTTAAAAAAGGATTAAAAAGGATTAAAACAAGATTAAAAAGAGAATTAAAAAAAGAGAACTGACTGCTTAAAAATAATAGCAATGTATTAGTGGGGTTTATAAAATGTAAAAGTGAATGCACGACAACAAAAATCAACACCAACTCCAAAGGTCAGAAGTCAGTACAGCACAGGAGAGCTGAGGACTGGCAATGCAAGCCCAAGGCAGAATCAAGTGTAAGATCAAAACCACTCCTCTGATCCTCCCTGTGACTAACTCTGGGGACTGGCCTATGCCCTGGTTCTTGATTTAGATACCTTAGCTTACTCATTAAGTGAGTTTTACACTGAATCTAGTAATTTCACCATTGGTTGCCTGGAAAGAAAACTTACCTAGAGGTTCAAGTGAGGAAAGGAGTGCTACTCACATGTGGAAAATTATTTTTAGGCCTAGTAACTAGCAACTAGCACCCAATAGAATTCCTTTCCGACAGAGGTACCACCAGACTCTAAAATGAGCATTCTTCTCATATAGAAGCTGACACAGAAAAACAACAACTTCTTTATAGAGGTTGGTAGGTTGGTATGGAGGCTAAAAACTTCTTTACAGCATACAACAAAGCTTAAGGCAATAATAACCAAAACATATAAGGATTGGTACTGTTGAATTCTGAAAAAAATTAACAAAACTAAAACAGAAAAAATAAGTAAGTTAATCAGTTTTTTCTCTTTGACCCTTTCCTTACATACCTCACCCGCCTGAGATTCAGAAAGTTCCAGCAGGAAAGGAATTTCCATATCAAAATTAGCAAAGAAGCTAGTCCACTGATGTTCAAAAGCCACCAAATCCTAGGAAGAAAATAAAAAGGATAATGCATTTGGTCACATTAAGAGGTACTTTAGAAAAGCAGAATCATGAAACAGCATCAGCTATCAAAATACCAGATCACTTAAATATATTTTAAAAGTTAAAAGCAAACTACAAATACATGTTATCACATAGATGAACCTCAAAAACAACCAAAAGAGGCCAGATATAAATGACCACCTGGCGTATGCTTCATTTATATAAAATACCCAGAAAATGCACATCTATAAAGACAGAAAGTAGATTAGTGGTTTGAATGAGGCCAGGTAGAAACAGAGACTGATTACAAGTTAACACAAGGGAATTTGAGGGGTTGATGAAAATGTTCTAAAATTCGATTGTGGTGATGGTTGTACAACTCTAAATTTCACTAAAAATTCCTGAATTGTACACTTTAAATTGGGTAAATTTTATGGTGTATAAATTATATTCTAAAAAAGTTATTTAAAAAAAGAAGACAACAATGTGTACCCAGTGCCTTACTTCAGCAATCTTTATTAGAGAGAGGGACTTATTTATGAGGCACCTAAAAGATAGTACATCCAGTGACAAAAGGTGCTCACACCAGTGCAGCTTTGTTTAAGGACAAGTCAGATGACCTTAGTTAGAAGTTGGGTGGTGCCCTGGGTGGCCCATAGCCCTCTTCCCCCTCACACCCTGCCCTAAAGGTGGTGGGGGGGAATTGCAAAACTCTGTGCCTTTCCCAGTTGACTCTTGGTGCAACCTCTCTACCTCCCCCATCCCAGCTGCTTTTCAGCCTCTCTGAAGGCATTCCTGTTCCCAATTACCACACATTGCTTTGTGCTTCTGGCTTACCTTTAAAACATCATTAGTTCCTTTAAAACACACATGAGTTAACCAAAACACACGAGTTGCTTAAGATACTCAAATAACATCTTTGTCTTTTTTTTTTTTTTTTTTAAAGATTGTATTTATTTGTCAGAGACCGAGAGAGACCACAAGCAGCAGGAGCAGCAGGCAGAGAAGGAGGCTCCCTGCTGAGCAAGGAGCCCCAGGCGGGACTCAATCCCAGGACCCTGAGATCATGTCCTGAGCCCAAGGCAGACACTTCACTGACTGAACCACCCAGGTGTCTCTCTTTGTCTTAAAGTTACTGATAATTCATACTCAGATAAGTTATCTTTACTGTCCAACTCACACAGTGTATTTGTATGTTGGGCACTGACCTAGTGCCTTGCTCACAGCAGGCATTCTGTTTGCTGCACTAAAACTGACTGGCTGGATCTATGCTCCCCTCCATCCTCTCCCAGTCGATAAATAAGTACTCAGACTTATGGGCTCTGTGTTACCCATGTACTGACTCTACTTCTGGCCCTAGGCATAAAGCACAATGGACTTCTGCAAGGAATACTTAGCATAAACAACATTCTTACTAATGGCTCTGCTGCTTGCCGCCCAAATGATCTGTATTTACAGATAGATGCAGATGTATATGTGTATACATATCTAAAATTATTTTCAGTAATCATGTAAGTGACAGTGCTGATACAGTTTTCTATGTATGTTTTATATATATTGTGGGATAAAAAATCAGGTATATGTGTATGAATATATGTATATTTCCTAGCTAGAATCTCCTAGCTCTACCCACTGAAAAGATCTAGAAACAACGACCAAACCAATACCAGTGAGCATTCCTAGCATCTAGACTGTTGTGTTGAAATACCACTCCCCACTCAAAGAAACCAGAACTTATTAGAGAAGTGACTGATTCCAGATCTGGGAGAGGAAAGGTATAAAATAATCCAGGAATATCTTGTCATACTATATGACATACTAACTATGATATACAAGTTATCAAGGACTATATAGGATTGTATTAAACAATCTGTGACCAACTTAAAGCCACTGCCCAAAGATGGACAATGTGAACATTAGTAAAGATGATAACTCCAATGGACAGAAACATCAAATACGTTTACATCTATGAGTTCAGAATGAGACATATTAAAAAGAACTAATTGGTTACTTTTGGAGAATGGCTGGGAGCCAACTTTACTTTTAAAATTGATAAATAAAATCAAGAGTTCAAACAATTATCCTGCTTTTCCCACATGGACTCTACCACTGCATAACCAAATAGCAAGTTGAGTATTCCTCTTTAGAGAATATAAATGAAGAAGGAATTACAAAATTGGAATAATACCATTTTATAACGGTGAATAGAGAATCTAATAAAGATCTAAGGGTTGCATATCAATGTTCAAAAATAAAAAGAGAATCAATTAGATATATGTACTTCTTGTAAAGAATACAACACCCTCCCAGAAGTAGTTTTCCCTTCCAAAATCAAAACACTGATTAAAACTCTAGATTCGGGACACCTGGGTGGCTCAGTGGGTTAAAGCCTCTGCCTTTGGCTCAGGTCATGATCCCAGGATCCTGGGATTGAGCCCCAAGTTGGCCTTCTGCTCAGCAGGGCGCCTGCTTCCTCCTCTCTCTCTGCCTGCCTCTCTGCCTACTTGTCATCTCTGTCAAATAAATAAATAAATAAAAATCTTAAAAAAAAAAAAAAGAAGACTCTAGATTCAACTACCAATAGTAAAGAAATACAGAACACAATAGGCATGTGATCAACAAATCCCAATGAGGACAACTATAAGACAAATGATCTGCTTTCCTTAATAGGTAGTAAATGAGGGATGGAGACAAAGTGATGGAGTGGGAACCTATAGATTAAAAAAAACCTACACACACACACGCACACACAGAGACAAAGTTAAACTATGTTTTTTTGGAAGTAAATTTTGTTGAAAAAATTGCAAAGAAAAGTAAGGGGGTTACTGCCATAGAATTCATGATAGTGTTATTCTTGGGAGAGTAGGAAAGAGGTGATGGGTTTGACCAAAAGCACATTGCTTTGGGGGTGGCAAGATTCTGTTGCTTTGCTTTATAATGACTCATTAAGCTATATGTTAGTTTTATGTTCTTTTCTGAGTCTGTGTTAATAAAAAGTCTTTAAAAACAGATGCACAGGTAATATATATTCACTACAGAAAAGTCAGAAAATACAGAACAAACATGAGTTAACATTTTGTAAAATATTCTCATTGTTTTTACAGAGGTATCTTACACACACACACACACACACACACAAGTAAGTGCATACTTATAACTGGTAACCTACAGTTACCTGGGTTAGACTGCTCTGTCATACCACCTCTGTCCCGTGGCCTAGTAAACCAGACCATCTGAGTTTGGGATCCTGACCTGCTGCTATCGGGTCCAACTGGTGCCCCTGATCCAGGATCCAAGATAGTCTGTGCATTTTGGGGAATATATGAAAAAAGATGGGGCATTCTGTTCCAAAAAATTCCCTGAGGACTTGTCAGTACTAATTACAGAATAAGGTAGAATGAATCATTAAATAACGTTTTCAGTTCCATGCTATGAGTGAAATGAAAGATGTGATGAATTCTCATACTTAAAATAGCATTATATATGACATGTCCATATAAATACACACACACACACACACACACGCAGAATCTTAAAATGTCCTAACAGCCTTGCATTTCTCTATGCCCACTTTATAGATAAGGAGACTGAGGTACTGAAAAGTAAAGTGACCTGCCTGAGAATGGAATACTAAAGTGCAGAAGAGGAAATGTATCTAGGTAAGAGATACCCAGATCCTGTGTTTTTTCCACCAGACACACTATTCTCCACCTTTTTCCTAATACAAATGGTGCACTTGTGGAAACAGATACTGTGTATGTAGGCAGAATTGGTCAGTTGCATTTGATGATGAAGAAGGGAAAGTTTATCTGCACAGACTCTTTGAGACCAAATCTAGAACACAGGCCCAGACAGATATCAAGGTCAGATAAGCAGTAAAGGTCTGAAAACCCCAAGAACCATGGCAGTGTGCCTTGGTTCTTGGCTGGTAGAGAAGGATACTGAACTTTAGACAGAACTCTTGGCAGTAGGCTGGCATCCAGCTCGCTAGTGGCTCGAAGTCCGTATCATGGCACCACCAGTAAGTTGACTTGGCTTAAGGACTAGGCAAGAGGAAAGCACTCACGTCTGAGCAGTTGCTCACAATGTTCAAAAGGAGAGGATTCTGGGGCTTTCTGTGTATTTCAGGGGCTTTCAGACAGATTCCTTCTCTATGGGTAGAACGCTCATATCCCCTCCTCCTCTGTCTTTAAAAATCTCTGATCACCACACATGACTCCTTTGGGAAGCAATCCTGAGCAATTCCAGGCAGTTATTTTCCTTACTCTCTATGTTCCACTGTGATTACAGCAGTTACTAAAGAATACCACTATTATTGGTCTAAAGCCCATTAAACAGTATGAGTGGGGGCCAGGTCTACCTATTTCTGTGTTTTAGCATGAGCACAGTATCCAAGAAATAGCAGGATCAAGTTATTATTTGCTTAATAAAACCAAGAAGCAGGGGCGCCTGGGTAGCTCAGTCGGTTGAGCACCTGACTCTTAATCTCGGTTTAGGTCATGATTTCAGGATTGTGAGATCGAGCCCTGTGTCAGGCTCTGTGCTGAGCGTGGGGCCTGCTCAAAGAGCTGCCAGCAGTGACTGGCCAGTGGGAATTAAAAGCCTAGATGCTGGGCACCTGGGTGGCTCAGTTGGTTAATCTACTGCCTTCAGCTCAGGTCAAGATGCTGGAGTCCCGGGACTGAGTCCCGTGTCGGGCTCCCAGCTCCATGGGGAGTCTGCTTCTCTCTCTGACCTTCTCCCCTCTAATGCTCTACCACTTCTCTCTCTCTCTCTCAAATAAATTTTTTTAAAAATCTTAAAAAAAAAAAAAGCCTAGATATCAATTCTGGCTTAAGATTACATGTCTTGACAAAGGGGAAATAGACGTGAGCAGAAAAAGTATTTGGATGGTGGACAGAAAAGAGGGTTTTATTTTTTATCTTTTTAGATTTTATTTATTTATTTGACAAAAAGAGAGAGTGCACAAGTAGGGGGAGGAGCAGGCAGAAGGGAGAGAGAGAAGTAGGCTCCCCACTGAGCAAGCAGCCTGATGCAGGACTTGATCTCAGGACTCCAGAATCATGACCTGAGCCAAAGGCAGCAGCTCAACCAACTGAGGCACCCAGGTGTCCCAAAAAGAGGGTTTTACAGAAGTTTGGAGGCTATGAAACAGCTCAGAGAAGGGAGAGGAAAATAAGGTAGATTTTTAAAAAGTGATATGGGTACAAACTACTCCTTTTTCAGTAATTTTTCTAGAGACACGAAGACTAGAATTGCATTTTAAATACTTCTGGCTGTTGGAATCGAATTTTGTTAACATTTGTAGACTCACCACAAGAGATCCCTGCACAAATTTATGGTTATTGTTATACATGTGTATAGTAATTTTTACCCCATGTGGGGTTCAATGAGCTATTTGGAGACCTACTTCATCAGCTTGGAAAGTTCTTGGAAATTATCAATTCAGATTTCCTGTTGCATTTTCTCTCTACTTTCCTTCTGTACTTCAACTATACTAGGTAAGATCATTTGACATTGTTTGGCAGATACTAGATGCTCTGTTTTACTCCCCTTAGTCCTTTTTTCTTGGTCTTTCAGTTTAGAAACTTCCTTTGACCTATCTCAAAGTTCACAGAACTTCACTTCATTTGTATCTAACCTGCTATTAAGACAATCTAATGAATTCTTCGTTTCAGGTATAGTATTTTTCATTTCTAACATTTCCATTTGGTTCTTTTTATAGATTTCAGGTCTCTGCTGAAATTCTTTAGCATTTTTAGTAGTAACTTGAAATTTTCCATTAGTTAATTCCATGATTTGGACCTAATTCTCTTGCCTGTTTCTTTCTTTTTCTTTTTTTTTTTTTTTAAGACTTTATTTTTAAGTCATCTCTACACTCAATGTGGGGCTTGAAGGGGCTTGAACTCACAACCCTGAGATCAAGAACTGCATGCTCTACCAACTATGCCAGCAAGGTGCCTCTCTATTGACTGTTTCTTAACAATGAAATTTTCTTACTTTATATCTTCTAATTTTTTTATCATATGCCAGACATTTTGTTATTAAAGTTTTCACTGAAAAACTGAAGTACGTAATATTTACCTCTAGAGAAGTATACCCTTTCTTTTATCAGGACATTAAAGTAGGGATCTAAGTAATTTTGATCTATAACTGATCTGGGTCTGGGTCTTACCACATTCGTGCATTTGTTAATCACTAAATTAAAATATTTTGAGGGTAGGATCTGAACTTCAGTTGATTTTGCTCACGGGAAGTCAGAAAGCCAGGAAGGGCCTGGTCTATAGCCCACGGTGATTACCACTATTGCTTCTTCAGCTATAAGATGTCATTGTTGGCTGAGGTGCAATTAAAAATGTCCTTCTGAGTGGTCCCTCTCAACTGACTCCAGAGATGTGTGCAATGTTCTTAAAAATACAGTGTCATGTTTGGCCTCCATGGGTGACGTATAGCATCCTCATATTCCAAGGACTTCATGCAAGTGCGGTATGGATCTCAGACACTTGCAGAAACTCCTAAACTACTTATTTCTTGTCCTTCACTGTGGTTAAATTTTCTTTTTAATTCTTTTTTAAAGATCTTATTTATTTATTTGACAGAGAGGGAGAGGAGCACAAGCAATGAGGAGCAGCAGAGGGAGAGGGAGGGGGAGAAGCTGGTCTTCAATAAGCAGGGAGCCCAATGTGGAGCTCAACCCGAGGACCTTGGGATCATGATCTAAGCTGAAGGCAGATGCTTAACCTATTGAGCCACTCAGGCGTCCATGTGGTTAAATTTTATCATTTTTGCATTCTTATACTATAAATTTTTGCATGTTCACTTTTTTCCGTAATTAGACTAGCCATGGATGAATGAGGATGATGATGATTAGGTCTTTTCAAAGTACAAAAAGTTCAGGTTTTATTTTTCTTTTATATTCCTATTTAATTAGAAATGTTTAAACAGAATGGATGTTCAATTTTATCAAATGCCCTTTAGGCATCTATGGAATCATCACAAATGGTTTCAAGGAGAAAAATTAGTACAGTGATTACATTAATAGATTTCTTGGTACTAAACTAAATATTGCACCCTAACTCCACTTCGTCAGAGAATATTCTAACATGATACTGGATTCTACTTGCTAATATTTTACTTAAAATACAGGCATTAAAGGGATGCCTGGGTGGCTCAGTCAATTAAGCATTGGCCTTCAGCTCAGATCATGATACCAGGGTGCTGGCATCGAGCCCCGCATTGAGCTCCCTGCTCAGTGGGGGTCTGCTTCTCCCTCTCTCGCTGCCCCTCTCCCCCTCTGCTGGTGCACTGTTTCTCACTTCCACTCTCTCTAAATAAATAAATAAATGATCTTTGGAAAAAAATACAAACATTAACATTGACAAGTAAGACTAGTCTGTAGTTTCCGTTTTTGTTACTTTTGTTGGGTTTTAGTATCATAACTAACTTAATTAAAAGGCTACACACTGTTCTCTTTCCATGCATACCTAGCCATGGTCACTGAGAGACACCACTGAGCTGCTTAATCACAGTACCTGTTCCAGTAGCCTCAGTTTTATCTGTTGCTCCTCACTGGAAATTGCTCCCCCCAATTTAAAGCTTTCTTCCAAGTTCAGACATTAAAGGTTGATCCTCTAATCCAGGAGTCAGCAAGTTCTAGCTTGTGGGCAGGCCACATATCTTTGTAAATAAAGCTTCCTTGGAACACAGACATACCCATGCATTTAAGCATTGTCCACCGCTGCTCTTGGGCTACAATGGCACCAGTGAGTAGTTCTAACACAGTTCTAACAGAGAAGGAGGGCACACAAAGCCTATGCTTGCTGACCTCTGCTCTAATTCTGTGATTGTTTTAAGCCAAACCCCATCTTTTCAATCATTTCATCTCAGGGAAAGAGTGCAAAAAGACACCATCTGTGTTGTTTTTTTGAAGCCCAGCCCAACCAAAATGTTTTTAGGTAAAAATGTCAACCCTAGTAGGCAGCCTTGGTCTTGGCTCAGGTGAGGTTTCCTCAGAGTGAAAGAGGCACTATCACTTTTCCTCCTTCCACTTCCCCCTCCTCAGGAGTTCAAGATAACAATCAGGGAAGAAGTGTTCAAACAAAAACATATCTTGCATTTTTTCAAGTTAAATACCGTTAGTAGGTAATTGAGCTGGCTCTAACATTTATATGTTAAATACAATTTGGCTTCTTACCTCTGAAAGCAAACTCTCCAGAGACATAGGATCCATCTTGCTGTAGACATTCCATAGACTCAAACTCACATCCTGCAACTGCAACATAAGGGTAAAAACATTGAAATAAATGAGTCAATATCACTACGACAATCAGAAGTATCATAAATGACTATCTTGGTGAAAACTCAGTGATTAGAATAATAAATCAAAATCTTATCAATTATATTAGAACCAATACATATTAATAAATGCTGTCCCATTCAAGGAAGCTATCTTTACAGAAACTTTGGTACATATTTTGAATACCCTTCTGAGGACTCTTTTCAATGCTCTTTGAATTACATTTTTTCAATCTAACTGGTGGGAACAGGAACTGTTCTCAAACCTTAGCATGTATCAGGCACGGTTCCTGATTACTTTTCAGATTTTTTTAAACTCTGCCCTTGGTAGTTACCTGACACATGAATGCACTGACACTTCTGTTGAATACTTGGGATGGGGGAGAGCAGGAGAATCTTGGCAGATCTTCAGGGTTCTCTCTGGGCACTTTCCTTTTTAGTACTCTGGCTGCCCTGCTCTCAACAGACTCCACTGCATCTTCTCGACTTAGAAAATACACTGGGATCCACCTGGGTATCCCCTCCACCCCATGCCGTGGGCCTGGAAATTTTCTCAAAGTAGTAAGCTAGTGTAATCATAAGGCTGACCTTGGCTATTTCTCTCAGGGAATCATTATTTTTCATTGTCTGACATCTACTGTCTTGAAAACCATTGCTTCACATATTTTGTTTTTTGTTTGTTCTTTTGGTTTGGCTACGTTGAGTTGTTGTGGGAAGGAGAGAAACCTCCTATTGTCTTATGTAGGTGACTTATTTTTTCTTCCTGGAAGCTTTTTGTGATCTTTTATCCTTACTGTTCGAAAAAGGCATAGGTAGACTTAAGGCTTTTTCCTTTCCATTTATACTTGCTAAGTCATTTAATTTAAAAGTTTTTATTCTTTTTAATCACTCAAAATGTTTCTTTTTAAAAAATTTTCTCCCTTTTGGTATCTCCGCTCTGTATTTCTGCAACTCTTGCTTGTTGGCTATCAGACTTCTTGGATCAGTTCACTATGTCTTTTAACTTTTTTTCCTCGTATTTTCTATCTCCTTGATTTTTTAATTTTATATTTTTAGATAATTTCCTAACTTTACTTTCCAACCCCTCTATTAATTTAATCAATTATAATTTCCCAGAGCTCTTATTTTCTTTATGTTAATTTATCACCACATAATGCTTGTTCTGTAGTCATCAAATCTTCCTTGTCTGGGCATCCTAATGAAAATTTTGTGCCTTAAGTTTTGCCCTATATCTTAATTACCTTTGGGTCTTATCCAATCCATCTTTTTTTTTTTTTTTTTTTTTTAAATCTTGATCTTTTCCTTTCAAGTTACAGGCATTTAATCAAATGTCTAGTGATCTTTGGTTGCTTGTTTTTATTTCCAAATGGAAAGGCAAATTGGAAGCTTTATGCTCTCAGCAAAGCTTGTCAACTACTAGAAATTATTTTAGGGAGAGCAGACAGGCAGGAGGCAGTTATTCAGGATCTCTACTCCCTTATATTTAAAATTCCAAAAGATTGAGTTAATATATTTGGCTCCTTCCTCTGTATTCTGGAACAGCTTTTCAAGTATCAACTGATTTAATTTTTTGAAGGAATCGGATTTCTAATTTTAAACATAAACCTTAATTTTACTAATAATTTTGAGACATAATATTTCCTTATGTCATCTCCCTTTTTAATTTTGTGTGCTCTGCCTACCATATCTCATTTCTCTTTTTATAAACTCCATTCTTAAAAGGTATAAAAGAGACATTTTCTCATTTTTTATTCTATTTTTCTTAGAGAAAATCTTTTTAAAAAGCATAATGATCTATCTTCGCATCAA
This sequence comes from Lontra canadensis, assembly GCF_010015895.1. Lineage (NCBI taxonomy): Eukaryota > Metazoa > Chordata > Mammalia > Carnivora > Mustelidae > Lontra > Lontra canadensis. The sequence continues at coordinate 6,804,796 of NW_022631010.1, forward strand.
ATATGCTATGGTCTCTTTCTTAAATCTTATTGAATCTTTTCATAAGTCTTATTCCACCTTTCATTATAAAGAGCTTATGTTTGCTCATAAAAAGATAAATTAATGCTTTCTCTATGGTTACTCTCATTATTCAGAAGTTTGCTTATAGAATCCTCTCCTTGAGAAGCTAGTTGATGTAAATTTACATTACTAGGTGACAATTCCAGAAATTGGAGAGTTAAAAAGGAGGAAGCTGGAGACAGGTCAAGCTCTATCAGAGGACTTTTCCTGTGCTGCTTCTTAGAAAGAATTCTCTATATATGTAATTCAGTTTGGCTCAACCTAAATGCCAGGTAAAAGCTTATGTGGGTCTGGCTTCCTTTCTTGTGTTGGCACCGAGTACATCCAGGACAAAGCAGACTCTGGGTTAACGACTTTCTTCTGGGTATAGACATACAATAAAACAGAATTTTTAAAAATTAAGTTTTAAGTGTCTGTAGTTCTTCTCTTGGCCTTCAAAAGACTCAAGAGTCTTTCTGGCTCAGAGAGTTATCAGGCCTCTGGTGTGTGACTCAGAGTGGAGTACTATTCCGTACCCTAAAGGCTGGTAATGAACGGAACTGGGGTGGGGGGAGAATGAGGGGGAAACAAAAGGAAAGTATTTGAGAGAATGACAATTACAGCTACAAAGAAAGGCAGGATCTAGAGAAAGGGATCTTGAGAGAAGGCTTATAGTTTTCACTGTGTGAAATGTTACATTTCCTCCTCACTGCCCACTCCACCCCATTAAACACCACCCTACAGGAAAGATCTATATTATCTTGTAAAGGTTTTTTGGGAGGGATTTTGTTGGGCTACCTGGCTAGGTCAGTCAGTAGCGCCTGAGATTCTTGACCTCAGGGTGATGAGTTCAAGGCCTATGGTATGCGTGGAGCCTACTTAAAGAAAGGAAAGGCATTTTGTTCCTTTTGGATGTGTCTCAGTGTAATGCGCCTTAAGGCATGAGTCAGAAGGGCTGCCTCATTTGGTTTGTATGAACCCTGCAGCCTCCTTGTGTACTGCCTTTTTTTTTTTTTTTTTTTTTTTTTAAGTAGTGCCCACACCCAGCACAGCTCTAGTGTGGAGCCCAATGTGGAGCCTGAACTCAAGACCCTAAGATCAAGACCTGAGCTGAGATCAAGAGCCAAATGCTTAACTGAGCCACCCAGGCGCCCCAAGTCCCCTACTCTTCTAAATTAGAGAGCACTGAGGCATCTGGGTGGCTCAGTTTGCTGAATGTCTGATTCTTGGTTTTGGCTCAGGTTATGATCTCGTGGGTGGTGAGATGGAACCCTGTGTAAGACTCTGCATTCAGGAGGAAGTCTCCTCCTCTCCCCTCCCCCACTCGTACTCACCCACTCTCTCTCTCTTAAATAAATAAATCTTAAATAAATAAATAAATTAGAGAGCATTACTGCCTAGCAGGGGCAGCTCTCACAGCCTTTTAAAGTTCTGTTACTTACAGTCAATCTGAGAATACTACAGTTTTGGAGCAGGAACAGTGGAGTCCAAGTGGTATGCTTCTTTTCAACCCCACAATCCACGTTCCTTCCACATTACAGGGTTAACCAGGCAAGAATCCATTTACTTCCAAGGGACACTGCTACTTCTTGGAAGGAGGGGCAGTAATTAGCCCTGGGCCATCCTTCCTATTCTATGCCTAATAGTATGTTCCCATTTTGAGCATGTCGATGCTCATTCCCTGTTTCTGTGCTGGAGCAGGTCATCTCATTGGGAGATGCCTACAGTGATGCTGTTAACCTACCAGGCCATCCTCCTTAATCTGTACCCTCCTTAATATGTACCCTTAATATGTAAAGGAGAGGGTGACCCCCCCTCTCCCAGACTCATTAATTCACTTAACAAATATTTACAGGTCATCTCCTAGACAGAAGGAATACTGAGATAAAAGATACTGTTTGGAATGCAAAAGATAACCTTCTTATTCCTCTAGTATGCTGTACTTATACAAAATTCTGCACTGTCCTTTCCATTTCTCTTGAATAGTTCTCAAATTATATGAATTTCTGAGATACAAACAACAACAATGAAAAGGCTTTTGTTTTCATTTGTTTTCAAGGAGCTTCCTATCCAGAGACCAGGGGTGGGTGGGAACACAAGTAGGGCTGCGTCCTATGTATAACATAGGACAAAGAAAGCTACAAGAGGAATCAGCTTAGGGTGCTGCAGGAGTAGACTGGAAGAGCAATGGACTCAGAAGGGGGAAAAGAGAGAGAGGAGGACAGAGAGAAACTCCTAGAAGAAAGGACAAAAAAGAATAGTTTAGGGACTAGATTTGCATATCATCTATTTTCCATTTCAAGTTTTTTAACTTGTTCCATGCTCTTGAGAGATCACTGCTAGCTTTTCAGTGTTATAATGATGCACACTCACATTGTGGGGGCCCTTAATAAAAACAGCAAGTGGCAGACAAAAGCCAGGCATACTGCCTTTCATACATACCTCGTATTTCATGGTAAAAAATCCATCCCCTCCAATGCCCTCAAGTGCAAAGGCCTGTACAATTGGCCATTTCTCTACTACAAACATATCAAATATCTGCAAGTGACCTAGAGGAATCAAATAAAACAACATGTATCAAATACTATCCTGGATATAATAGTCTAGACCTGATCTAATGTGGTTAGACAGGCATCACCTCTCTCAAATTCACCCCAGCCACATTTAGCAAAATAAAAAGTGAAACAGATAAAATGGTTAGATATTAAAACTAGAAATACAAAATCAAAGTCCAAGAAAATTCAACCCATAACAAGTTACATAAATTCAGATTTCCCTATAGCATATTTTCACATTCTGGTTTCCTAAGTGAGCAAGCTAAGTTAGTAAATAAATAGTGGCCTATTACATCTGACTTGTATCACTTAGTGGATATAATTATTAACAGACTCAAACTTGGCTCTCCCCCTTAAGAAACATAGCCAATCAACTTCCTCAAGGGAAAATTACCAAATAAAAAATTTTTCTTTCTGTGCTTGCTTCAGCAGCACATATACTAAAATTGGAACAAAAATTTTTCTTTCTTATAGCAATAGCTCTAAGTACAAAGTTTTTTTTAAAAATAAGATATAAGCACTGCTAAACTTGATTATTTTCCTTTATTTTTACACATCTTTTTTTTAAAAAAGATTTTATTTATTTATTTATTTGAGAGAGAAAGAATGAGACAGAGAGGGCATGAGAGGTGAGAGGTCAGTGGGAGAAGACTTCCTGCTGAGCAGGGAGCCTGATGTGGGACTCAATCCTGGAACTCCAGGATCATGACCTGAGCCAAAGGCAGTTGCTTAATCAACTGAGCCACCCAGGCACCCCTACACATCATTTTTGAGCCTCACTGTCAACATATTTTTAACAGCTGCCTGAATTACTATCTCTTATTACCAGGAGCCTCCACAGTATACTCTCCGTACGATTAAGTGGCACAGCTAGATGGCAACTGTGGTGAATCCCTTATCAATTTTTCTATCTGACTAGATGGCCTGCTGTGTTGTCATAGAAATTTCAGTTATGAGTACCAGCTTGCACAGAAAAATCCCAAATTTCATTGTGCTTGATTCTCTGCCTTTAATGAAAATAGATCAATGGGTTTCCCAGCTGAATGCCTCCAATGGAAGGAGGGAGCAGTAGAAACGCTGGATTCACACATCATCCAAGCAAGGTTCTAATACGGCTTGCTGTCAGATACTGACCTTGGGAGCTGTAAGGAATGCCAATTCTACTACAATCTCGAACCATGTCCACAAAGCTGGCAATTTTAAATTCTTCTGCAGCTTCCTCATCTTCATACTGAAGAGGAAAATTGAGGGAAAAATAGGTTCTGAGGAGACATCATACAAAATCCCCTATTTTCTTGGTATTTTATCAATCAGAGTTATCTCAAATGACATTTATAGAGGACTGCACCCAAGAGGGTGGTTCTAAAGGCCACGTTTTGTGTTTCCTGGTCAGATACCTGAATGCAAGAGCTGAAACTTGCCTCAAAAATTCCCCAGAAGCTCACATGTTGCTCAAGGGGCAACTGTATATCAGTATTTTTTATAATTTTATTTTATTTTTCTTGGTGGATCATAAATCTGTTGTGTTATGTTAGTGATTATTTAGGATTGATAGTAAATACCCTAAACTTAAAAAAAAAGAAAATAAAGAAGGGTTTTTGACCCATATTAGGTCACCATTTCCATGAAATCCTAAATCTCAAGTCCTGATTTGATTTCCAGCCAAACCCTTGAAAAGAACCCAAAAGGAAACAAATACCAAAAAATCCAAATACAGAAATGTTACAAAAGCTTATCAAACTCTCCTGAGGCAGTCCACGGCACTAGTCCCCTAAGAGAATGGGTACAGACTGGTGATAAACAAGCAGGACAGGAAGCTACGACTAGGTCCCAATTGAAGAATCCCTTTTGCCTGTCAGGCATACAATTTAACTATAGGGTAGCCTCATAATGAATTATGAAAATTTCCACTAAAACAAGTAACTTTTTTGTGTGATGACATCCTGCAATTTGATTTTTTTAAGGGGCCTCCTATTCTAGATCTATACTTTTCTGAAAGAGTATCCTCGGAATGTCTCTGAGTGCCTATTCTATCTTCCCTCCTTACCTCATTTTCAGTCATGCAGTGGAAATGCAGATTCCTCCAATGTGCCACATAGGGTAAGAGATAGCGATAGTTGACAGGATTACAGTACAGATGGACACTATCTGATTTAATCAATATAATTACATCTGTAAGAAAAACAAAATTAAATCACATTGTCAAAGTCATTTCCTTTACACATTTTCTGTTCACATCATTAATAATACCATTAAAGCCATTTCAGAGATAATGTAACAAAACTCTAAACTGAAAAGTTCTTTATATCTAGGCAACGTGACTCAAAGTGACTGTCTAACTCGTGTGGGCAGCAAGGACTTTCTAGTTCCTGTGCAATGCTCCCATCACTGTGGCCCTCTGGTTATGACAATGCAGACACAGAATAAGTCAAAAGAACAGCCTTCAGGATGTTCTGCTTTTGTAAAGTTCAACACCGTCAAATCTGTGGTACCAGACTTAGGTGTGTACTTTGCTACAGAGATAAATACCAAATGAAAACTCCATAGCCTAAAGCCACCGAGGCAAGAAATAGCATGGAATACCACCGGTGACATTCTTCTGTAGGCATGTCTAAAGTTCTTGGCTGTTGACTCAATGTAATCATGGGCCTGAGGACATCACTATTCAGCTGTGGGAAGGGTTACTGTGTATGAGGGTGAACTCTGTACACAGGAAAGGCTGGGAGGAAGGAAGTAGAGGCAAGAGGACAAGGCTTCTATAAATAGATCAGCAGCTCACAGACTTAAGAAAAAACCATGGATGTTGGTGGGTCAAATAAATAAAACAATCCCAAGTGTGCAAATAAACTTAGGTAAGTTAACAAGAGCCCTGGAATGGGGCAGGAATACTAAAGCAGTTTGAGGAATGAGAAAGAAAGCAGTCATACGTCCAGAAAAAGAGCAGAGCTCCACTGCCGGGCGTCTGAGAAAGCAGAGCCACCGCAGGCATCTAACAAGATGGTGCTAGGGAAGTTGCTAGAGGAGGATGGCTGGAAGTGAGAGGAGCAAGGGGGCATCTGAAACAGCAGGTTTAGGGCAATGCCAACACAGTAACACAAAGTGACAGCCTATATTCTATAAAAACCTAGGCCCGATGAATACCAATAGCAGCTGACCACGCCTCTTGAAATAAAGTTCCATGATGCTGACCTTCAGGTTTTCAAAAATCACTCTGTGCCCCACACCTGGTCAGAAGCAGGTGTTCTAGGGAACATGGTATAGGGCAGCCTATTCATTGATGACTCTCAGTTAAGCACAAGAATCAAAAGGTGGCAAAGGATGGGACAGAGATCACCTCTCATCCTGCTGGTTTTCTTCATACAGGCCCTCTAAGGGCCTTGCCCTGAATCACTTGCAGATTGCCTTCTGAGGAGTGAGAGTTTAAAGTCATACGGAGAGGCTGAGGGGGCTTCCTGTGTAGGCTGTACTTTACGCTAATGTGTAATACTCCACAAAGAATTAGGGTCCAGTAAAAGAAATAATGCAACAACTACTGTTCTACTCTCAGAATCTCATTGGACTCTGATGCCATTGCTCTGAACAAAATTAACGGTAAAAGATGAAAGTGTAAGAAAACTGGATGAATATGCAAACTATTTTAAAAGTGTTTTTAAAAAATAAATTCTTCATGTTGGCCTCTTTTCCTCTCCTATAGAGATCAAAATGTAGATGCATAAATCCAGGGACCACAGTTTGCCAACTACTTGAATTTTAAAAAAATGAATTTACTAACTTATTTTTAATTCATTAATGATATATTAAATCAGTCAAAGAAAATGCTCATTTTATAAGTACCCATTGTGCCAGATGGCAGGATAAAGACAATTATAAGCATGATAAGCAAAAAAGGCACACCTTTGAGGATTTAAACTATTTCCTTAATTTCAGGACTACAATATCCTTAGCAACTTGGGCTGCAGTGAAATATGTGGCTGGTATGAGCATCTGTCTTTTTATAATTCTAAATGACTGCCAAGATGAATTCTTTTTTTTTTTTTTTTTTTTTAAGTAGGCTCCATGCCCAGCATGGAGACCAATGCAGGGCTCCAACATACAACCCTGAGATCAAGACTCAAGCTTAGATCAACAGTCTGACCCTTAACTGACTAAGGCACCCGAGCACCCCAAGATGAATTCTTTCTAAACCAGTAGATGTTGTACAGCGTAAAGAGGCATTTAAAAAAAAAAAAAGATTTCATTTATTTACTTGAGAGACAGAGCACAAGCAGGGGAAGTGGGAGAGGGAGGAGCAGGCTCCCTGCTGAGCAGGGAGGCCAATGCAGGACTTGATCCCTGGATGATGGGATCATGACCTGAGCCAAAGGCAGAAGCTTAACTGACTCAGAGGCCCTGCAATAAAGAAGCATTCTTAATAAAAATCAAAACCTGAAAGTAAATTTGAAATTGAAAGAAATTTAATGAAAGTTCTAATTGCAACCTACTCCTTCTGCACTTCCTAATAAAAAGAAAATCTTTAATCAGTCTACAAGGATAAACACTATTAAGGATTTTACCACAGAAGAATTTTCACATCCCAGCAGACCAGGGCTCCTTAAACTTAGAACTACTGGTAGTTTAGACCACCTCATTTTTTGTTGTCGGGGGCTGTCTGGATGCACTGTAGATGTCTAGTAGCCACTATGCCCAGTTGTGACAATCGAAAATGTCTTCAGATATTGCCAAATGCCCCTCAGGGAATAAAACTGCCCCCACTTTAAAACCATTGCGCTACATCCACTGCAAGATGACTTCAATATCAGTATTCAGTATCAGATGTTAGCCTTCATGTACTCCCCAGCTGCTTCACAAGAGCTGCCTGTCTCTTGTCCAGTTTGATTTGTCTATTCCTGTGTCTCCTGATCCATTTGGCAGACAAGTCATGATGCTCAGTATGCAATATCAGAGACAGCTCCTGGGCATCAGCCCACAACAGCATCAACACAGGGAGAGTGTCTCAGAGCTAAAGAAAGGGGAATGTAAGCAGAAAGCCTCCATTGTAATCGTGGGCATTCTCATGAATTAAAGTCACACAGAAAACAATTCCCAAAGACAGAACTGGACAAAGAGCCTTTGTTCCTAGCTGAAGATCCACATGAAATCTTCCTTGTAGGAGTAGCCTGCAGGCTCATCCGTTACCCACAACTGAATGCACTTTCACAGGACAACAGCACATAATCTGAACCTCCCAGCACGTAAAGGCAGTGGGCAATTCAGAGGAAACCTAGTACCTTGCCAAGAAGATATAAAGCCAAACTAATATGCACATTTCCCTCTAAAGCTGATTTAGCCAGTAAACATATTCTGAAAACTACTTGTCACTAGTCTTACCCGAGTAAGATTACTAAGTAGATTACTAACAGGAGCATACTACTTAATACTATATATACTTACCATCTAGAACTTCTTCAGAAAATCCTGTTTTCTCAAAATCACATGTATTCTGATTGTACAAACCAAAGAGAAGGTAATTTGCCAGCTCTCTGCAGCCTTCATTGTACCTGCTATCGATCCCTGCAAAGCAAAGAAGGCTCTGATCAGCTGTACTATGGGACACAAATGAGCCCCCATAAATTGCCCCTGCTCAGCAAAATCCACATGGTTAGGCTAAAGGCAGAAGCTCACACCAATTTTGTGCCAGAAACCAAATTAGCAACTCTGTGAAAGAAGCATCAAGTACTCTTCCTTGGTTTTCAAGATCCATCTAGTTTAGACAATTAAATAGTACACATTATTGAAGCTATTTTTTCACTATAGAAAGAAAAAAAAGCAATTTTTTCACTATAAAGAAGCAGAAAATATGGGTCCTGCCACGGCTGGTTAAAGATTTTGGAATACTTTTCAGTTAGAATAGGAATACAGGATAAAAAATACTTCTCAAAGAGAGCTTTATCCAAACTTCAGGAATCAAATAAAGGCAGTTTAAGGTAGTTTGAAAAGAACTCAAAGTGAAAAAGAGTACAAGTGAATGGAACTACAGACACCCATCATTTCACAAATATTTATGAAGCTCAAGGACCATCATTGTGTTGGATGCTGGAGTGTGTGATAAACATGCCTGCACATGGACCCCATAAAGCTTACAGTCTAGTGGGGCTGGGACAGAGACAAAAAAATTTAAACAATACACCTTCACTACTGCCTTTCAGTGGCATGGGCATCGGTACTACCTGGTTCCTGAGTATATCTGAACATGTCACAGGCAGGTAGACAGTGGTAGCTATCTACATGAGGCTGAGGAAGGAGTTGGAGCAGAAAGCACTCCAAGAATAGAAATATGGCTAGAGCCTGGGAAAGAGGGCTGGCAATGGTCACTCAGACAAGTGAAAAAAAGTAATGGTCATTTAGACCGGAAGGGCCCAGGGACTACCTGTGACAGAGGACTTCTAATATAAGAGAACTCCCTTCTAAGTTGAGATCAAAGCAGCACGGGCCTGTTCTATCCCATTCAACGCTTCAGTGAAGGGAGGGGTGAAAAAGAATCAAAAGCCAGAATGGACTGGCCTATCTAAGACCCAAAGTTTAAAGGGCTACAGAGTTAAAAATAAACAGACTAGGCAGACCTAGCCTCAGCATGTCTACTTCCAGGGTTCTGGCCACATAAATTGCTGACATGAAAAAGACTGACCATGTCAAATTAAAGGCAAAAGAAACTCTATGTAGGCATGATGCTTTAGCTGACAAAGTTGTTTCTCATAAGGGTATTACAGGTTAATAATTCTGATACTATTATACATGTATATTGGAATTAAACAAGTAAACTGGATGATGGGTGCCAAGTTCCCTACTGGTGAAGTAGAAGTTTACAGATAAGCAAAAGGGGGAAACTAGAATAATCTATGTAATAAGTGGGTAGCTGGAGACATTAATCTGAATTCATGTATAGCTTAATATAGATACAGACGGTTACATAACAATTACAGGTAATATACACACAAACTGTCAGCTGTCAGCTGCCCCAGAGTCTAGAAGCATTTGACATCCTAGTAGTAACAAAATGTATCCAATGCCCAGATCCTGGTCTCTTTTCTTTCTTTCTTTCTTTCTTTCTTTCTTTTTTTTTAAGATTTTATTTGTTTACTTGACAGAGAGGGAGAGAGAGAAAGAAAGAGAGAGGGAGAGATCACAAATAGGCAGAGAGGCAGGCAGAGAGAGAGGGGGAAGCAGCTCCTCTCCAAGCAGAGAGCCTGATGTGGGGCTCAATCCCAGGACCCTGGAATCATGACCTAAGCCGAAGGCAGAGGCTCAACCCACTGAGCCACCCAGGCGCCCCCAGATCCTAGATTCTAATACCATTCTCTGGTTAAAGAAACCCCAGCACTCCTTGGTGAAATGGCTGATTCTAGGACTGGAGCAGGAAATATATAAAATAAGCCTAGGGGTGCCTGGGTGGCTCAGTGGGTTAAAGCCTCTGACTTCGGCTCAGGTCATAATCCCAGGTTCTGGGATAGAGCCCCGCATGGGGCTCTCTGCTCAGCAAGGAGTCTGCTTCCCTTTCTCTCTCTCTCTCTGCCTGCCTCTCTGCCTACTTGTGATCTCTGTCTGTCAAATAAATAAATAAAATCTTAAATAAAATAAAATAAAATAAAATAAAATAAAATAAGCCTAGAGTATCTTATAGTGCCAGAAAGTACAGAAGTGCTAAACAAGTGCTAAACTTTGATTACAGTAGGTGGAGGGGGGATGTACGTCAAAGGGAGGGACACAGAAGCCAACTGAAATGACTGCATAAGTACAGTAATGAACAGGTGCTTTTATTCATAGGTAAATTCATGGCAAAGACAGCCCCCACTCTTCTGAGGGTTATAGCTAGAGAGAGAATCCAATGAATGGATTCTTTAAATCCAGTTTAAACATTTGAAACCTTTGGTGGGAATTCCAGGTCCACCACAGCTGTGGTTTTGTTTTGTTCTGTTTTTAGGTAAAATACAGCTTTAACAAAAAATAGTGTCATTTCTACCATAAATCCATATTTCCTTCTAAAAGCAGAAAACTTGATCATATTTTCCCAAGTAAGCTCAGTAAAGTTATTGTTCAGTTTTTTAAATTTGAAACTTTGGCAATTTTTAAGGTTCTGCCCTTTATTTTCTCCCCTAACTACCATTTAAATTTCAAAGAGGGCTTCTGCAGGATTGTGTGTGTGTGTGTGTGTTGAGTGTATATGGTCAAGATGCATTCTTTGTTCTCTGCTGGCATCAGCTGCTATTCATTTTAATTTTTATTTTAATCCAATTAATATATAGTGTATGATTAGTTTCAGAGGTAGAGTTCAGTGATTCATCAATCATTTATATAATACCCAGTGTTCATTATATCACATGCCCTCCTTAATGTCCATCATCCAGCATCCCTCAGTTTATTTCCTATGATTAAGAGTCTCTTATATTTTGTCTCCCTCTCTGATTTCATCTCGTTTTATTTTTCCCTCACTTCCCCTATGATCCTGTTTTATTTCTTAGATTCCACATACGAGTGAGATATGATAATTGTTTTTCTCTGATTGACTTATTTCACTTAGCATAATACCCTTTAGTTCTAGCTGCAATCCCTGCAAATGGCAAGATTTCATTTTTTAGGATGGCTGAGTTGTATTCCATTGGATATATATACCACATCTTCTTTATCCACTGTCGATGAACATCTGGGCTCTTTCCGTAGTTTGGTTATTACACCATAACTGGGTTTTTATGGAAACCCACCAACCTCTGAGCTGAGTAGTGGAATCAGGATTCAAACCCAAAACCTGCCTAGCTCCAGAGCACATGTTTTTAATCACTCTGCACACTGCCTCTCACAAGCTTAAATGCAAGTGCTGTTAAGTGAAAACACAAAATCATGCATGGAATATGTGAGGAAAGACAAACAAGAACCTAGCAGTGTTTTGTTTCTGGGAAGGAACTTGGGTGGTTGATGGGCAAACCACCAGACGTAACAATTCCACTTCCATAACTCAATACTAAGGGTATAAATGAAAATGAGATAAAGAACATCAATCTGAAATGATGTTCAGAAAAATCTCCAAGATACATTGTTAAATGAAAACATGAAAATTTAAAAATTAGGCTAATGACAGTATGAATAAAATGTTCCCATTTGTGTTTAAAAAAAAAGATTCAATGCTATCTCTGGGGAGTGGAACTGGTACCTGGGATGGTTAGGAAGCTCTGTTCATTATCATTTGCATACTGTCTTAATTTTTAAATTATATGATGCATTTTCATAATAAAAACATTTAAAGAACAAATAAAGGCCCAGTTCTGCCACTCGCTGGTCCTGAGCAAGTCTGTTTCATGTTCTAGAGTATCAGACTCCCGCTCCGTAAAAAAGAGACAATGCTGTTCCCTTGCAAGGCGGCTGTGAGGAGAAATAAGGTAACATGTACAAAGTACCTACCCTGTGGTACTGTCTCCTGCCTCCTTATCCCACTGATAGGTCACCTGACCTCATAGGAACAGCAACAGATTTCAAGGGAAGAAGAGCTGGGAGAAGGACACTAACTCAGCTTATCTCACAATGATACTATTATTAATATCTTCCTTGAACAGAAGCCAAGTTGCCCCACCTTGTTAAAAGCACTGACCTAGGATGCAGAGGATCCCATCAGGTTGAGACTTGCTGCTCTGGGTCAAGATGCTCTGAACCTTGCGGAGTCGGCTACAGCTGCAACAAGAACAGAAATCAGCTCCTGAGTGTCAGTACACGAAGGCATGAGGATGAGGAATGATGCTAGGGATGGAAAGTGGTCCTTGCCTGGTTTTGATATCAGAATATAAAATGAACTGGGAAGTACTCCCTTCTATTTTCTGGAAGAGATTATGCAGAACTTACCTGAAGCCTAAATCTGAACTGCTGATTACGAACTAACTGGACAGTCTGTGGCTCAGTGGCTCAGTACAGAATGGAACCAAAGGCCCTCTCAAGGTCAATGCTAGACAGGACTGGGACTCAGCAGCTGATCAGAAGTCTCTCCGGTGACTTCTCATTTTTGAGGATTATCAGAGAAGAGTTTCCACACTTATTTGCCCTAACTGTGATCCCCATCAGTTTGCCAAAAACAAAAGTGAAAAATAAAAACCAAAATATTGGTTTAAGGACCTAAGTGAAGTTCTGATTCATGATTACAACTACCCCCAGTTAGAGTATCAGCAAAGGGTATTTGTTCCTGTTTCTGGGCAGGTTTATTCCTGTGGCCTTAGCGAATAGTCCCTCCTCCCAAACAAAGCATAAGGAAAGGCACTCCCAGACATTAATATCACTTCTAAGGATTCCATGCTCTTCACACCAACCCCTCCTCCTTCCCAGCAGTCCTGGAAAAAAGATGCTCAATTTCCTACTTAAGACTGATACTTCTGGGGCACCTGGGTGGCTCAGTGGGTTAAAGCCTCTCCCTTCGGCTCAGGTCATGATCCCAGGGCCCTGGGCTCGAGCCTCACACTGGGCTCTCTGCTCAGTAGGGAGCCTGCTTCCTCCTCTCTCTCTGCCTGCCTCTCTGCCTACTTGCGCTGTCAAATAAATAAATAAAATCTTTTTTTTTCAATTATATGCATATTTGTAAATTACATACATATACTGCCAGATTTATAAAAACATTATAAAATGGATACCAAAAAATGAGAAAAGTATGGCATAACATAAAAATAAATCGAAAACAAACTTCTAGGGATTTCCCTTAACCCTACATCTTTTTTTTTTTTATAAATTTTATTTTTTTTAAACATATATTTTTATCCCCAGGGGTACGTGTCTGTGAATCGCCAGGTTTACACATTTCACAGCACTCACCATAGCACATACCCTCCCAAATGTCCATAACCCCACCCCCCCAAACCACCCTCCCCCCAGCAACCCTCAGTTTGTTTTGTGAGATTAAGAGTTACTTATGGTTTGTCTCCCTCCCGATCCCATCTTGTTTCATTTACTCTTCTCCTACCCCCTTAACCCCCCAGGTTGCATCTCCTCTCCCTCATATCAGGGAGATCATATGATAATTGTCTTTCTCCGATTTAAATAAATAAAATCTTTAAAAAGAAAAAAAAAAGACTGATACTTCTGCTAGATCTCTCCCTGTCACCTCCACTATTCCCTAACACTCCTGTATTTAATTTTTTCCCTACAGTCAACATATCCCCAGCCTTACCACAACATTATTAACTAAGATCCTCCACAAACTGACTACACTAACTGTTCCATCTATGACAATCAGACTTCATCCCCACCCCTTGCTGTATCTGTTCAATTACACTCCCTATACTCAACAGAACAACAGTACTCAGCCAAACAACATTATTTCTCTCCCCTGAAATCTTCCCCCCCACCCTCACGGACTCTTTCTGATGTTTCCACTCCCCCAAAAATCCATTTCGTGACTTATCACTGTCTTCCCTTACAATGTTCATATATACCACCTAACATCAAAACCAGAAGACAGTATTCCCAGAAAAGAAAGCTATAAACCAATATCCATCATGAATATAGCTCTAAAAACCCTTAATAAAATATTAGTAAATAAAATTCAACAACAAAGAATAATTATACACCATGACCAAGAGGGGTTTACCCCAGTGATACAAGGCTGGTTCATTATTGGTAAATCAATCAATGTAATCCATCATAATAACAGGCTCAAGAAGAAAAAAAATTACACAACCATATAACTGATGCAGAAAAATCATTCGATAAAGTTCAATACTTGGTCACAATAAAAACACTCGGAAAACTAGGAATTAAGATATTTAAGAGTGAAAGAAAATGCTCTTGCCCTAAAAGGAGGAACAAGAAAAAAATGTCTGCTCTCATCACTCCTAATCAACATGATAATGGAAGTTCTAGCTAGTGCAATTAGGCAAGAAAAGGAAATAAAAGACATACATATTGAAAAGGAGGAAATAAAACCATCCTTATCTGCAGATGATACAATGGCCTATGTAGAGAATCTCATGAAATCTACTAAAAAAATCCTAGAACTAATAAGTGAGTTCAACAATGTTGCAAGGTCAACATATATAAATCCACTCTTTTTCTGTATCAAAGCAATGAACACATGGAAACCAAAATTAAAAACACAATACCATTTAAATACAAATTTAACAAAACATACAGGATTTACATGCTAAAACTGTAAAACACTGATAAAGGAAATCAACGAAGGGGCACAGTGTAGCTCAGTTGGTTGAGCATCAGGCTCTTGATTTCGACTCCGGTCATGATCTCAGGGTAGTGAGATAAAGCCCCACATCAAACTCCATGCTCTTTGTGCTGCAGCTTCTCTCCCTTCCCCTCCCTCTCTGCCCCTCTCTCCCTGCTCACATGTGCTCTTTCTCTCTCTCTAAATAAGTAAATAAAATCTTTTTTAAAAAAGAAATCAAAGAAGATCTAAGTAAATGAAGAGACACTGTGTCCATGGATTGGAAGACTCAAGATAATATGGATGTCAATTCTCCCTAAATTGATGTAAAGGTTTAACACAATCCCTTCAAAATTCCAGCAAGATTTTCTGTAGATATAAATAAGATTAACCCAAAGCTTACATGGAAAGGCAAAGGAACTAGAATAGTTAAACATTTTTGGAAGAAGAAAAAATAGGGAAAGGAATCACTCTCATGTCAAGACTTATTATACAGCTAAAAGTACTCAAGACTGAGTGGTACTGACTGAAAGACAGACACATATATCAATGGAACAAAACAACTGCCAGAAATAGACCTACACAAATACAGCTAATTAATTTCTGATAAGGGTTCAAAAGCAATACAATGGAAGGATAGCCTTTTCAATAAATGGTGTTGGAGCAAATGATAACCACAGACAAAAAGAATGAACCTCAACCTAAATTTCGTACTTTATACAAAAATGAACTCAGGATAGATCACAAATTTAAAATTTTAAATATGAAAATAAAAAAGCTTTAGTTTTTTTTTTTTAAGATTTTATTTATTTATTTGACACAGAGAGAAAGCACAAGTAGGCAGAGGGAGAGGGAGAAGCAGGCTCCCTGCCGAGCAGAGAGCCGGATGATGCGGGGCTCGATCCCAGGACTCTGGGATCATGACCTGAGCTGAAGACAGATGCTCAACCGACTGAGCCACCCAGGTGTCCCAAAACTATAAAATCTTTAGAAGATAACAAAAGAAAATCTTCAGAACTTAAAATTTAATGAAATTCTTAGACTTGATACCAATAGTATAATCCATGAAAGAAAAACAATCAATAAACTGGATTTCATCAAAATTGTAAACTTTTGCTTTGTGAAAGACCCTGTTCAAAGAATGAGAAGACAAGCTACAGACTGGGAGAACATATTTATATCACATATCTGACAAAGTAGAATATATAAAGAACTCTTAAAACAACAGTAAAAAAATTAAAATCCAATTAGAAAATGGGTAAAAGGCATAAAGAAACATTTCTTCAAAGAGGATATAGAGATGGCAGATAAATACCTGAAAACATGTTCTACATCATTATCCATTAGGAAAATGCAAATTAAAACCACAATGAGATATCACTATACATCCATTAGAAAAGCTAAGGTAACAGTGACAATACCAAAATGCTAGGGAGGATTCAGAGAAACTGGATCATTCATTTATTTCTAAAGGAAATTAAAGAAGACACCAATAATGGAAATACATCCATGTTCATGTACTGGAAGCCTTCATATTATTAAACTGTCAATACTACAGGAAGTGATCTCCAGATTCAGCATAATCCCTATCAAAATCCCAATGATTTTTTTTTTGTAGAAATAGAAAAATGCATTCTAAAATTCATAAGAAATCTCGAGGGACCCAGAATTCTCAAAACCATATAGGAAAAAGAAGGACAAAGCTGAAGGACACACTTCTTGATTACAACAGTAACTACAAAGCTATGGTAATCAAAACAGGGTGGTACTGGCACAAAGATAGACATTTGACCAATGGAATGGAACGGAGAGCTCGAAATAAACTCTTTTTGAGACTGGCTTATTTCACTCACTATAATATCCTCATAGTCAAATGATTTTTCATAAGGGCACCAAAACCATGCACTGAGAAAGGGCTTTTTAAAAGGTTATATTTATTTATTTGAAGAGAAAGAGAGCAAGAAAGAGCACACAAGCAGGGGGAGGGGCAGGCAGAGGGAGAGGGAGAAGCAGGCTCCCCAATGAGCAGAGAGAGCCCAACGTGGGGCTTGATCCCAGGACCCTGGTATCATGACCTGAGCTGAAGGCAGACACTTAACCAACTGCGCCACCTAGGCACCTGAAAGGACAATTTTTCAACAGATGGCTTTGGGAACACTGTATATCCAGATGAGGAAGAATAAACTTGGATCCTTAACTTTACAACCATATATAAAATTAAACTCAAAAGAGAAAAAAGACCTAAATGCAAATCTGAAAACATAAAACTTTTAGAAGACATATGGGAAAAGTTTCATGAAATGGATTTGGCAATGATATATTGCTAGACACCAAAAGCACAGGTAACAGAATAAAAAATATGCAACTTAGACTTTATCAAAATTAAAAACTTACGTTCACAGAAGGACACAATCAACAAAGTGAAAAGGCAAACCAAAGAATGGGAGGAGATATTTGTAAATCATGTATCTGGTAAGAGACTAATATCCAGAATATATAAAGCACTCTTATAATTCAACCATACACACACACACACAAAAACCCATTCAAAATAGGCAAAATATTAGATTACATATTTCTTTAAAGAAGATATATGAATGGGCAATAAGCACATGAAAAGACATTTAACATCACTAATCATGAGGGAAATGCATATCAAAACAACAAAGAAATACTAATCCCACACAAATTAGGATAGCTACTATTAAAAAAAGAAAAAAAAAGCAAGGATGGGAGAAATAGGAATCTTTGAGCACTGCTGATGAGAATGTAAAACTGTAGCTGCTGTGGAAAACCGTATGGCAGTTCCTCAAAAAATTAAAAATAGAGGGTAAAGGGAGGGAAAACTTTTAAAATAGAATTATTTTATAATCCAGAACTTCCACTTCTGGGTTTATATTTATATTTAAAAAAAAAACAACTGAAAACAAGGATTTGAAGAGACATTTGTATACCCATGCTCACAGCAGCATTATTTGCTGTAGTCTAAAGGTAGAAACAAGTATCACTGACATGAATAAACAAACAGTGGAATATACATACAGTGGAAGATTATTCAATTTTTTTTAAGATTTTATTTATTTGACAGACAGAGATCACAAGTAGGCAGAGAGGCAGGCAGAGAGAGAGGGGAAGCAGGCTCCTTGCTGAGCAGAGAGCCCCGATACAGGGCTCGATCCCAGGACCCTGGGATCATGACCCGAACTGAAGGCAGAGGCTTTAAACCACTGAGCCACCCAGGCACCCCAAGATTATTCAATCATAAAAGAAAGGAGATTCTGAAGCATGCTAAAAAAAATGGATGAACCTTGAAGACATCATAATAAGTGAAAAATAAGCCATTCCCCAAAAGACAAATATCATATGATTCCATTTTTAGGAGATACCTACAATATTCAAATTTATAGTGGTATTGGGCTGGTGGAAAGAAGTGGGGTTACTGTTTAATAGGTACAGAGTTTTATAGGATGAAAACGGTTCTGTGGGTGAATAGTGGGATTATAGCACAACAGTATGAATGTATGTAAAAATATATATATTTAAAAAATGGTTAAGATCGTAAATTTTGTTACAGGTATTTCACCACAAATAAAAAAAATTTTAGGTTAAAAAAGTCAATGCCATGTTAAACAAAAAGAACAAAGAGGGGGAACTCTTCTAATGTGAGAGAGTAAATAATAAAATGTAATGTAAAAACCTTAATTTGATTTAAAAAAAAACAAAAACAGGGAAATATCCACGAGACATTTGGAAAATTGTGAGTATCAACTGGGTATTGACGTTAGTAGGGGAATTACTGTTAATTTTCTTAAGTGAGATGTTATTGTATTTATACCTAGAATGTTCTTTCTTTTTTTAAGCAGATACATGAGGAAGTACTTAGCAATGTCATGCTATCTGTAACTCACTTGGAAAGGGTTTAACAGAAAACCAGAATGAGGAAAAGAAAAGAAAAGAAAGACAACACAAATGGCAAAACTGTTAAAAATTACTGACTCTAAGTGGTGGGTTATCAAATATTCACCATACTACTCTTTCACCTTTTCTGTATTGTTTGAACATTTTCTTAATAAAAATCTGGGGTTGAAGGTAAGGGTGGAGCAATTTAGGGTTTTAGAAGTGGCAGAACAGAAACTGCAAGAAGATCAAGATTAAAGTAAGAAAGCTTTCCCTGGGAAATGGTTATCTGCCCCTCTCTTCTCATGTTTACTACAAGATCAATCTTGCAATCATTCTCTGCACTAGAAATATTTTATCGAGTTGGTCCTTTGGCTCATTTCCTAACCCATATGAACAGCAGACAGACTGACTGCCAAGGTTACCAAGAGCTCTTTGGTTTTCAAACTAACCACCAGCCAGTGACAAAAAGCATGACTATGTCACATGACCAGGAAACAAACAGCTCCCTCAACTGCTGCTGTGGAAAGCCAAGACAATACTGAGAATAGGAGCAAAAAGCTTCTCTTTTCCACAAGTATCTTTGCCAAATAAAGTGGAAGCAGATAAAATATAGAAAGACCTTCCTTTTCCCAGAGTAAAACATTATCCTAATTAGTATCTCTTATTTTCCAGTCAAATGAATAAAGGTAATTCAGTTCTTTCCTTAAACATTTTCCTGCTTCCCAAATTTAATTCTTAACCAGAACATAACCTATTGTCACTGAACCATTAAACTTGTCACTTACTGAAATAACTTACCTGTTTAAAAAAAAAAAAAAAAAGCCACCAGGTATAGGGAAAACCACAATCACAGGTATTCCCAGCACCCAGAATTAGCCTCTATTAACATTTTGGCATACTTGCTTTTATTTACCTTGGTGCCACATGTAAAATATTTATTATCCTTTCTTTGATGAAAAAAATGGGATATTAAAATTGTCATTGTTCCTGACCCCCAGAGATCACCACTGAGTTTGTTGTATATCCACCAGTCTCTCTTTTTTTCAATAGAAACTTTCAAACATACACCACAACCAGCAAGAGCACTGCCCTCTATCTTCCGGGTTTACCTGGGCATGGCTAGCACATCCTAGGTAGACAGATGGCCTGAGTCACCATGGCTTTACAAAGTTCCTCTTTCAGAATACCTGTCGTCCAAGCAGACCCACTAATGTGGTTTATGTCAAATATGCTGCTTGTACACTATACTTTATTTCTGACTCTCCTTGGGTTCAGATTCAGAATCTACATATGATAGATAATAAAGTGAAGAAGCCAAGACCTAAACAGAAGCAGTTCACCCAAAATCGTAAGGTTGAGCCAGGATTAGCAGCATCAAAATGTAAAACCACCAGATACCTTAACTCTGAACTTTCCTTTCTGCTACACCTCACTGATGTCCTGACAATAAAGTTTGCCACAGACACAGTATTTCCGAATCCTAAACTGTCAGTCATCTCTGTTTTTCCCATCTTTGGTTTTATAATAGTTAATTCACTCCTCACTGCTTTTTAAGTTACTATATACACAGCCAGGTATATTTCTTGTTTATATTTCATTATCCTGATTCCCTGGAAATGAAGGACAAAAAACCTGAAAATTTTATTTCTGCCAGTTTTTTTGTGTGTGACTTTAACTTTTTTATTTTCAAAATTAAATAAGTATTGAATATATTGTCCTGTACGCTTTATGTTTTGATTGTTTCACAAAGTGAATCCTCATACTAATCTGATTCACTTTATCATAGAAAACTGCTGTGAACAAATTGGTGTCAATCTCTCTGTAATGTTTAGTTTGGGTGAGTTTTCTGGGGGGTTGGGTTATTTTTACATAAAATCATAATCATTTGATACATAACTGCTCTGCAACATGTTTTCACTGAACATTGTACCTTAAGACCTTTCCAAGTTAGTACACAGAACTCAACTGCATTCTTTAAAAGTGCCATACTGTATTCTTTTGTTTTTATTTAACCAGCCACTCTGACTGAACATTCAGGATATTGTTTTCATAATAGCAAATAATGCTTCAAAGAATAACTATATCCATCTTTGGCACTGTAAAAATTTCTGCAAGGGAGGGACCTAAAAATTAGCACTGCCCAGTTAAGAAGTACCTGCATTTTAAATTTTGATAGATGTTCCCAAATTGTTTTCTTAAAACAGTCACCTACAGTATACCAGAGTACCCGTTTCCCCACAACTTTTTAAACTATGTGTTATCACTCTTCACCTAATTCTCATTATCATACTTTTTTTTTTTAAAGATTTTATTATTTATTTGACAGAGAGGAAGAGATCACAAGTAGGCAGAGAGGCAGGCAGAGGGGGAGGGGGAAGCAGGTTCCCCACTGAGCAGAGAGCCCGATGCAGGGCCCGATCCCAGGACCCTGAGATCATGACCTGAGCCGAAGGCAGAGGCTTAACCCACTGAGCCACCCAGGCGCCCCTCATTATCATACTTTTACATTTCTCCCTAATCACTAGGGAGACTGTCAAATGTTTATTGATCATCTATATTTCCTTTTCTGTAAATGCATATTCTTGTTCTTGACTCATTTTCTATTTAGTCATAGGAGGGGGTGTTCTGAATAATTTACATATTCCATATTTCAAAAGCCATATTTTGGCCATATGCTGCAAATATTTTCTTGAAACTGCTAGACTTTGTTTATGGTATCTTTTTCATGCAGGAGATGTCAAGTTTTATTTAACTAAATCTGCTTAACTCTATCTTTAGGCTTAGGAGTTTTAGGTCTTCCTTTTGTGTCTTCCCCACTCAGTATTATAAAAAAAATAAAACGCCAATTATTTAATTGTGTGTGTGTGTGTGTGTGTGTGTGTGTTTTAAACATTTAGCTCTTTGCTCCTCTGGAACTTGCTTTTTTACTTTTGTGAAGCAGGCATATAACTGTGTTATTTTATCGGAGAGAAACCATGAGCTGGGGGACGGGCAGAGACAGCAGGAGAAACCGACTCCTCGCTGAGCAGGAAGCCTGAAGCTACTTGATTGGAGGACCCTGAGATCATGACTTAAGCAGAAGACAGATGCTTAACTGACTGGGCCACCCAGGTGACCCAATATAACTGTATTTTTCCTCCAAAATATAAATGACTGTTCCAAACCACAATCCTTTTCATCCTCTGATGTATAAAGCCACTTTTAGCATATGCTAAATTATTATATAAAGCAGGATCCATATATTTGATCATTATTTGATCTAGTCTCTCAAAAATAGTATAGTTAAAAAACAACCAAAATTATTACTTGAACTTTGCAATAAATGGGTTATTTTATATCTTAAAGGGCGAGTTCTATCATTGTTTCAAAGATCATGGCTTTTATTGAACATTTTTTTTTTTTTAAAGATTTTATTTATTCATTAGAGAGGGACAGAGCACGTGAGTAGAAGGAAAAGGCAAAGGAAAAGGGAGAAGCAGACTCCCCACTGAGGGGGGATACCAACGTGGGCTCGATCTCATGACCTGAGCCAAAGGCAGACACTTAAACCACTGGAGCCACTCAGGCACCCTTGAACATTTTGTCTTTCTTTCTTTGTCAGAGAGAGCGCACAAGAGAGAGCACCAGCAGGGGGAGTGGCAGGCAGGGGGAGGAGCAGGCTCCCTGATAAGCAAGGAGGTTGATGAGGGACTTGATCCCAGAACCCTGGGATCATGATCAGAGCAGACGCTTAACCAACTGAGCCACCAGGGTTCCTGAACATTTTCTTTTTAAGAAGAATTATAAAATCAGTTTGTCAAGTACAGACAAATTCCCGTTGAGAATTTGTATTATGAGCATACTGAATCTGGACAGCACTGAGCTTCCCACTCAGGAACGTGATGCATTGCTCCTTCATTCCTCTCCTGTTTATGTCCTTCTGTCAAGTTTTATATTTTTATTTATGTAAGTTTTACATATTTCTTATTAGATTGACTCCTAGGTATTTTATAGTTTTTGTTCCCGTTTTTAATGTCATCTTGAATCCATTACCTTTTTCAAACTATTTGATAAACCCAGTTCTAAGACTTTTATCTATTATCATAGTTTTCCAAGTAGTAAAACATAGTGGTTTTATCTCTTCAATATTTACAACTTGTATTCCAACTTATTAATTCATCACGTTTTTATTGAGGACCTACCATGTGTCAGGCACTGGTTATTCAAGAGCTGGGGGGAGGACTTAGCAATTAGTAAAAGGGCAAAAACCCTTGCAATGAAAACAGGAGAATTTACATTTCATTTATTTATATTTTCTTTCTTACACAAAGCTTGAACTCAAAACCCTGAGGTCAAGACCTGAGCTGAGGGGCACCTGGGTGGCTCAGTGGGTTAAAGCCTCTGCCTTCGGCTCAGGTCATGATCCCAGCATCTTGGGATCAAGCCCCCCATCGGGCTTGCTGCTCAGCAGGGAGCCTGCTTCCTCCACTCTGCCTGTCTCTCTGCCTACTTGTAATCTCTATCTGTCAAATAAATTAAAAAAAAAAAAAAAAACCTGAGCTGATATCAAGAGTCAGATGTTTAACCGACTGAGCCACTTAGGAGCCTCTAGGACTTACATTCTAATTGGGAAACGAGTGAGGGAGAAATAAAAATAAATAGGAAAAATACATTTATCATATGGTGATAAGTGGAGGCTTGAGAGTCCTAAGAGGAGGGTGGGCTGCCATTTTAAAGAGAGATAGAGGAAAGGTTTGGCCCTGAAGGATGCCAGAGAGCAAGGTGCACAGTAATTGCAAAGGTCCGGAAGCAGCAATGTTTACAGCAAAGTGAGGAAGACGGTAGTAATAGGAGATAAAGGGGGAAAAAACAAAAGTTTACTTAATAAGACACTCCACAAACTAAATTTAAGGACTTCAGAAAATGCTACCTATCACAAATGGAAACAACTGGCTGGATTAGAGTCTTGTCAAAGCTCATGATTTGAGATTTTTCTTAGAGTGTTTTGAAAATAAGGATGACTCATATGAGATGACTTATATTTTCGTAAGATCACTGTATTTACTGTATTGGAAACAGACCAAAGGGGGACAAGAGTAGAACCTGAGAGACCAATTAAGAGCCTACCCCAAGAAGCAGATGATCATTTCTTTTGCTTATCATCTTTTTTATTAAGTAGGCTCCATGCCCAGCATGGAGCCCAATGCAGGGCTTGAACTCATAACCCTGAATCAAGACCTGAGCATAGATCAAGAGTCAAAACCTTAACCAACTGAGGCACCCTGGCACCCCTCTTTTGTTTATCTTATTATATTAGCTGAAACCTTATTATATTACTTGATTCAAATCAAGAATAATATTAAGTTTTTAAATAGTAGATTGGGGGCATCTACTAGTGTGTTCATTTCATTGGTAGATTTTATTCATTTTTATTTATTTAGTTAGTTATCAGAGAGACAGAGAGCGCACACACAAGCAGGGGAAGCAGCAGGCAGAGGGAGAAGCAAGCTGCCCACTGAGCAAGGAGCCTGATGTGGGACTTGATCCCAGGACCCCTGGATCATGACCTGAGCCAAAGGCAGACATTTAACTGACATAGCCATCCAGGCACCCCTCATTGGTAGATTTCCTGATGATAAACAACTTTCGCATTTCTGGGACAAATTCTACTTATGTATAAAGTTGTTTTCACCATACTTCTAGATTCAATATACTATTGTTTTATTTAGAATTTTTGCACTTATAGGGGCACCTGGGTGGCTCAGTGGGTTAAAGCCTCTGCCTTCAGCTCAGGTCATGATCCCAGGGTCCTGGGATTGAGCCCCACATCAGGCTCTCTGCTCAGCAGGGAGCCTGCCTCCTCCTCTCTCTCCCTGCCTGCCTCTCTGACTACTTGTAATCTCCATCAAATAAATAAATGAAATCTTTTTTTTGCACTTGTAGTTCTCCTTGTCAAGTACCAGGATTATGCCAGCCTCAGAAGAAAGCAAGTGGCAAGTTTTCTGAGGTATGTACTTAACTCAGCATGCTTTCCACTTCTACCTCCCTTGATAACAAACACTGTGCTCCTTCTTTGCCACAGTTTCCAATTTTGACTTACCCAGGAACAAGCCATGGTAAGGGGAGTCCTTACCAGGGATTTCCTCATTTTAGACCTAGAAGAAGTGGCCTCAAGGGTCATAGTAATACACATAGAAAGAATGTGTATTTGGGGCTGTATGGATAGAGGCAACTATTATGATAAAAGAGTTTTGGTTCCAGTTCTGGAGGCCCTAGTTTCTACACCTCTTCCTGTAGGAAGGCTATCTCCCTATTATTCCTTCCAGTCACATAAGGCAATACATTCTTCTTACTTAAAACCTTTGAGTTGGATTTCTGTCATTTGCAATAGAAAGCATTCTTCTTTTTTTTTTTTTTAAAGATTTTATTTATTGATTTGACAGGGAGAGATCACAAGTAGACAGAGAGGCAGGCAGAGAGAGAGAGAGAGAGGGAAGCAGGCTCCCTGCTGAGCAGAGAGCCCAATGCGGGACTCAATCCCAGGACCCTGAGATCATGACCTGAGCCGAAGGTAGCGGCTTAACCCACTGAGCCACCCAGGCGCCCCGAAAGCATTCTTCTTAACAGAAAATCAATTCCAGGAAACATATCTATAACTTACTTTAAAAAGCTGTAAAAAAAGGAAATATCACAATATAGGATGGATTCATTGATAGAGGAATGGATATATAAGGCAAATATTAGCAAATATATTAAAAGTGTATAATCTATGTATGGATACACATGAATGCCACTGAAAATTCTTTCAACTTTCCTGTACTTATGAGCACTTTCGTAGTAAAATGCTGGGGGGAAAGTCAACTGTAAGAATAATACAAACAAGCCTTATAAGCATTAATTTAGGCTTCAGATACTAATTAAAAGGAGCTACTATAGGACTACTAGGGTTTAATAAACTTGGCCCTGAGTTAAAATGGCAATTATTTACACCCCTTGGGGGGTGTCTGGCTGCTCAGTCAGGGGAGTATGTGACTCTTGATCTCAGGGTTTTGAGTTCAAGCCCCACATTGGGTGTAGAGATTACCTGAAAATAAAATCTTAAAAATAAAAAGACCAAAAAAACACCAAAAACAAAAACAAAAACAAAAAAACCCACTAGAAAAAACCTAGACACTTGGAAGAAAGGCAAAAAGGCAAGATGTGTAGCAAGGCAGTAAATGTCATTGCCCACCAATGTCTTTGCTGGAGCAACAACTGGCAATCAAAAAAGCAATCCCAATGTTAGAACGTGGTTAACTACTGACTGTAACTGACTTAAACTGAAAGGACACATACATACACACACAAGATATGAATGAGAAATCACTAGCATCATTAAATACTTGATGACTTTAATTTTATTCCAGCACTTTCTTTTTTTTTTCCCCCTCCCAGCACTTTCATGTTTCATGTAGCTCATCGGACCCATCAGTAATCTTAAGCAATATAACTTTCATTCCACATCATTACCTCCCTGTGGGAGAGGCAATCAGCTACCTAATCCATATCCATTCTCCCCTTCTTTTTCATTCACAGTAGCCCAATTTTATTTGGGGCAGTAATGGCCCAGTTTCTCTGCTTCTAGAGCTGACCAATGAGACATGCAGGAGCCACCATGTGGAAGCTTCTGGAGAAACTCTCTGAAGGGAAAGAGCCGACTTAACTAGGAGAACCGTCCCTTCTCCTTCCCCTTACCTGACAGACATTATAGCTGGAGTTCTTCCAGCCATTTTGTGACCATGAAGCCATGGAATCCACTTGCTAAGAGCACAAAAATACACAGAAGAGGCCCAGTTCCCTCCCTGATGACTTCACACCAGGACAAGCCTGCTCTCCTTAGATGGACATCTTTTGAAAGAAAAAATAAACCCTTACATTAAGTCATTATCATTAAGGATCTTTTACCAGCTGCCAAATGTAGCTCTTAACCAACAGGCCACCTAACCTAAAATGGGTAAAACTGGTGCCTAACTGCAGTTCAAGTCTACACATATTTCATGAACTGGGGTTTATAAGACACTCCACAAACTAAATTTAAGGACTTCAGAAAATGCTACCTATCACAAATGGAAATTGTTATCTGGAAGTCTATTCATAATGCCCTGTGTAACATCTTACTTTCCATTTTCTTCCTTTTCTCTGGCTTTCTCTGCGCATTTCCTCACACAATCTGCTCTTTGTAAAGTCAGTTTCACAAGTCTTCATTCAGAAAGCATCCACAATTACTTCCCCTCACTTCTTTGACTATTAAGTGCATGCCAAATATAAATGCAATGTGGGATCCTTGATTGGATCTTAGAGTAGAAAAAAGACGTTAGTGGGAAAACTGCGGAAATTCAAATAAATAGTCCAGAGTGCTAAAAGCCAAGTAAACAAAAGTTTACTTAATAAATTAAAGCACTATACCGTTATTAATTTCTTAGTTTTGATAAATGTGCGTGGTTATATGTAAGATGTTAACATTAGAGTAAGCTAGAGGAAGGCTACATAGGAACACTCAACAGCATATTTGCAATTCATCTATAAATCTAAAATCGTTTATTTCAAAATAAGAAGTTGAAAACGAAAAGCATGCCAAATGAGCTGACTTTTCCTCAAACGAGGGCTCAAAATCACAGATAAAAGTTTTAAACACCCACACTGCAAACCCTTTTCCTTTTCCTTTTTTTAAACTTTCAGGGCAAAACAATAATTTAAGCTGTGTAACTCTCGAGTGGATCTGCATCTCATTTACTCCCTTCTCTAAAAATCAGAATATCACAGAAAATGCCAAGAGCTTCATATGAAACATTTTTAAGATACCGTACACTATAAATGCCACCATATTCAATAAATAAGAGTTCTCAGTACACAGTCATCCCAGACACAAGTGAAAAGGCAGATACTGAGACCTCTACCTCTGGGTCAGAAATAAGACCGTAAAAGCCTAACTAAGCAAACACTCTTTGCTTCTACAGGCACCACGCCAAGCATCCCTGGCCAGCATCTAAGCAAGTATACTGGAGGTAAAACTTTGTATTTTCATATATACAATACTTTGCATTCTGAGTTTTCTTAAGGCAGAGACCATCTGTACAACAGCAATTATTACTTCTGTAGATCTGTAAAGCCAAAAGAGTGCCATAGGTATTGGCCACTGGCCATTAAGTATCACCTGAAGAGATAACTTGCCTCTGTGAGGCTCTACTGAAGTGTTCCTGTAGATCATCATTGTCATGAACCACTTCTCACCAACTAGCTCACATGTGATTTTTCTCTGAACATAAGTGTTCTCTGAACACTTATGAAATTTAACATAGCCCACAGCTTCCCCTGTAACTATTCTCTATTCATTCAACAAATAATGAGTGCAAGCAATATTTCATAATAGCTTACAACAGCAGCTCATATTTAGTGAATGCTGTCTAGGTGCCAGACACTGATCTAAGTACCAGGGCAAGCAATGTGGGAAATGGCAATAAAAAATGGTCCCAGGCCTTTGGTAATTTCCAGGGGTAACAAAGAAAGCCTTTTCTTACAAGTCCCTTATCAAGGAAGAAACTCCACCTATACACGGTATAGAGGATCCCCAGCACAGGAACCCCTTAGTCAGACTGTTTTGCTAGAACACATCCTCCAGTGGCTTCTTTTTTTTTTTTTAAAGATTTTTTTTTTTAATTTATTTGACAGACAGATCACAAGTAGGCAGAGAGGCAGGCAGAGAGAGAGGAGGAGGAGGAGGGGAAGGAGGAGGAGGAGGCAGGCTCCCTGCTGAGCAGAGAGCCCGATGTGAGGCTCGATCCCAGGACCCTGGGATCATGACCTGAGCCGAAGGCAGAGGCCTTAACCACTGAGCTACCCAGGCGCCCTCTCCAGTGGCTTCTTAATAAAGGGTGCACGTAAGGTCAAACTTGGAGAACTAGCATGTGTGAAATATCTTTAACCATCCCTCAAACCTGCTTGAGAGTATGGCTGGATATTGAATTCTGGGAAAGAATCCACTTCCTTCAGAAGGCATTGTTTCTCCATTATCTTCTAGTTTCCAGTCTTGCTGCAATCCTATGATTCCTGACCCTATCTATTTGTAGCTATTCTTTTGACTCTATAGCACTCAAAAATTTCATGATCTACCTCGGCAAGGATATTTTTAAACTAGTTGTGCCGGACTACTGAAATGTCCTTTTGATCTAGAAACTCATATCCTCTGGTTTTGTGAAAAATCAATCAATCAACCATAATTAGTTTATTTGTTTATTTAACTTCTTGCTTTATTTTGGGTGAAATCTTCATGCCATCAAACAATAACCACCCGCTAGCCCTTCTTGTTACAAATACTACAAATCTCTGGGATTCAGTTCTCTACATTCCCTAAAGATTTTTAGCTTCTCGATCACTATCTCTTTTGCTATTATTACTTCTATCTTCATTCATGATAATTTCAGTAAGCACTAAGACAAGCAATCCTCCCACTATCCTTACCTCTCAGTTCCTTTATTCCAGTTTTCCAATGATGTCCTCTACACTACTTGAGCCACTCCCTTCCACAGTATCCACCTCCAAACAGCTCAACAAAGCTGAAGGAAAATCATACAACCATGCTAACTGGGTCTCACCTTAAATTTATGACAACAAAGAGCAAATGGGTACTTGGAGCTGCCTGGCAATCCTAAAATATTTCTTTATTCAACTAATTTTCCCCAACTCTCTTGGATGGATTTTACACCTTCTTTCTTCTCAAACTTCTAACACCTTCTCTACTCTTCATTTTTAGCTGAGATCTGCCTTCCTATTTAATGGCAAATACAGAAGTAAACAGAAGAGAAATTTCATTTTCTCCCACCACCAAGCTACCAACACACCAGCATTTGGGTCTATATACTCACCACAGATGAACTGTCCATGTACCTATATAGTCTGAGGCTAATATATCCATTTATGTCCTAGATCTAATTCCCTCTCAAACTGCTCAAGGACTTCACCCCTGCAATAGTCCCTTTCTTTCTTTTAATAATCAATTTCCCTCTCTGTACTCCATCATTCCCATCAACTTTGTTTTAGGAAGGCTATAATGTCTGTCCACCTAAAAACAAAAGAACTCTAACACTTTAACCCTTCTAACCAGACCCGTTTCTCTGCTTTCTCTGATAGCCATAGTTGCATTATTCTCCTCTCTCTCATAGTCACAGCCTTACTGCTCTGCTCTTCAGTCCTTGAAACAACATCATTATGACTATCTATACTCACTGTCTTCAATTCTTCTCCTCTATTTTCTCTTGAACCCATTGCGCCAAACCTGTTCTTGTCAAGGTCACCAATGACCTCTATATTACCAAATCTAATAGACTGTTCATATTCCTCATCAGCCCACCAATGGTACTTATTATTTGGCTTCCCATGACTGTCCTGGATTCTTCTCCCATCTCAGAAGTAGGAAGCTACTTTTCATCAGAATTTGGAACTGTTACACTGTCTTTCCTAGACAGGATATCCCAGGGCTTGCATGTTAGTCTTCTCTATCTAATTTGTTCTCGGGATCTCTACCCAGTCTCAAAGATCTAAATAAAAATGTGAGAGACATCAGCATAATATTTCCGGTTCCAGTCTTTCTCCTGAACTCCAGATTAATATATCCAACTGCTTATCCAAGATCTCCATTTGGATATATATTAGGCAACTCAAAATGAATAAGGCCAAATCTGAACTCCCTTTCTCCACAAAAATGCTCTAAATCCAGTGTTCCCAGTATCAGTAAATGACAATTTCATTTTTCCAACAAACTCAAAATTGACTATACCTTCTTACATTATTATTACTTCAGCCCTATTTCTTCCTCAGTAGTTATTTCTCAACTCTCTGTATTATGATTTGCACCGTTCTTGTCTCCTTCCACTTATAAAGGAGCTCTTTG
The DNA here is from genome assembly GCF_010015895.1 of Lontra canadensis. NCBI lineage: Eukaryota > Metazoa > Chordata > Mammalia > Carnivora > Mustelidae > Lontra > Lontra canadensis. The sequence continues at coordinate 6,835,355 of NW_022631010.1, forward strand.
AGGGCAATGGCCTACCTTATTTGTCTCACAACACCTAGCCCAGTGTATGTTGGATTATTTGTATAAAGAGGAGTAAAATGGCGGGCGCCTGGGTGGCTCTGCCTTCAGCTCAGGTCATGATCCCAGGATCCTGGGATCGAGCCCCACATTGGGCTCTCTGCTCAGCAGGGAGCCTGCCTCCTTTCCTCTGAAGTAGGAGAACATAAGGGGGGTACTCTTTAGGGATGTCAAGGAGAAAGGCTCTAGAGGAGAACTACTGTAGGGGAGATTTAGTACCAGTCAAGAGAGTTACTTGGTAATAATTCCAAAATCTCAGTGCCTTGAAACAATGAAGGTTTACTAATTGCTCTACATGTCAAACATAAGTCACCTTGAAGTTTGCTCTGAGTCCCAGACTGATGGACTTGCCACCATCTGAAGCACTAACAGACACCACAGTAAAGGGAAAGATAGTGGCAAATTATACACTGGAAGCTTTTACCATGAAGGAATACACATCATTCCTGAACACACTGATGGACCAAAAGCAACTCATAATGCCATACCCAGATTCAAGGGGGCAAGTATAATTGTACCACATGTCCAGGAGGCAGAAACCAAAAATAGCTGATGCACAGCAGTAATGACTACCACATCCTGAAAAAGCAGCTTCTAGTTCTAAACAGCGTTTTAACTCCTGATCTCTATTCCCCGTCTGTGAAAATTAACTCCATTGCTAGAAGGGAAACACACACTTACAAAGTGCTATCTATGGGTCTTCAGGAATGCGACTTCACCAGTTATGCCTGCCTCTTACATCACTCAGAGTCAGAGTGCTGCAAAGAATTCAAATATGGGTGACAGGAAAAGTGCTGAGTCCATAACTGCCATTCAATGTCAAAAGTCAGGGAAAGGCTTGAATGGGTAAGAAAAGCATGTTCGGTTATGTAGAAGTAGGGTAAAGGAGGAGAACCTTGACTCAATTTCCTTTACCAAAGTAAAACAGGCCTTGGGGTTCCGTGCACTATCCCTTGTCTGAAGACCAACAAGTTCCACTCAACCACTTGTTTTAAGATTCAGAGTTTATGATTAATAAAGCTATCCATCATTAATCTAACAACAAAACCCTATTTAAAAAAAAATGCTGTGCACTGCCATGTTCCTAGAAACAAGGATAGCAGCAGTTATAGAGATGGGAGTTCACTGGGAAGCTTTTTTCTCCTAAAATTTCAAACTCAAGATTCCTAAGCTCAAAATTATCTGGGATGAACCCCAAGTCTATACAGAGCTTAGATTTAATGGATAGCTGCTCTAAATTCTAAATATCCCGTGCAAGGGTGCCTAGCTAGCTCAGACTGTAGAGCATGCAATTCTTGCTATTAGGGTCCTGAGTAGGAGCCTACTTAAAAAAAAAAAAAAAAGAAAAGAAAAGAAAGAAAGAAAAGAAAAGAGAAAAGAAAAGAAAAAAGAAGTACCCTGTGCGGTTTCTATTCCGTACAAAGTTCAAATACCTTCTAACAGTGAAAGTGGCTGCCAGAAATGTTAGGACAGATTGGAGATCGTTAGCATAAGGAGCTAAACACTTAGAACACAAGGAATTCCCCTGAAGAGCAGAGCAGGAATTCAAACAATGTCACCTGCCAAATTAGAAGCAAATTAAGACTCCCAAATGCAACCACGGGTATCTAGCCCTATCTCTCCCAACCTTTATTCATTCAACAAACGGGGTGGGGGAAGGAATGTCAGGAAGTAAGCAAGGGACAGGATTTTAAGATTTAGTTCTCACTCTCCATGAATTTGTTCTCGTTAAAACAAAATAAAAACAAAACAAAACAAAAAAACCAGACTGGCCAGCAAAAAGTTAAAAATACAATTCCTTAAGTACCATAACAAGGATACAAGAAGAACCATTTTTCACATATAAATTAACAACCTCCTTTCAAGGGAAAAACATATTTGCTTTGCTAAGCTACTAAAATAGAGAAAAAGCAAAACAAAATTAAAAAAACCCTCTTCTGGTTTAATGACAGTTTAGCAGATCCCAAAGCCCATTTCTCTCGCTCTCTTCTTTCTTCTCTCAACGATCTCTGCCGCAAATGCTCCTTCATTCCAACCTCCACACTCTGCTGGCGGCCTCATAACAGCTCCATCGCAAACAATGCCCAGACTATCAAGGTCAGCCCCAAAGGCACTGGGAGCAGAAATCGGAAACGGGTCTTCCTATAACGAAAGGGGGTAGAGACACTCCCCATTATCACCCTCCCCATCATTAGGCACCCAGGGGTTCTGTCTCTAGCCTCAGGGGCTTAGGGTCTGCCAATTCCTCAGTGGCTTGGAGTCCGCCAATTTTGGGGGGGTACTGGGCCTCTTTTTCCTATTCACCAGTTAGTTTTCTCTCCTGCGCCTCCCCCAACCTGAGCTCCCTATTGTGGAATGAGGGAGCGTCGCGATGCAGGCTGGGGCATGGGAAGGTGGGGGAACCCGCAATAGTGAAGATGCTGTCAGCGTGTATGTATGTAGGGGCGGGAGGGGGGCACTCTTTAGGGATGCTGCTGTCAAGGAGAAAGGCTCTAGAGGAGAACTACTATAGGGGAGATTTAGGTAAGCCGTTTCTGGGGAAACCCATTCAAGGGTTCTACCCAAGGGAGCTACTGTATGTGTTGGGGGGGGGGTTTCTCCACAGACAGCCGTTTCTGGGGGAAATATTCTAAGAGAAAGGCAAGTGAGTTACGCATAGAGAACCCACTGCAGAGGTTCTCCACAGGGAAACCTTTCCTGGGGGAAACCTACAGGGACGGGGATGTCATAGCAGGGGGTCTCCACGGAGGAGCCGCTGTGGGGCTGTCTACAGGGCAGCCATTGTGGGAGCCGCTACACAGGGCTCATTTCCTGGGAAAACGTCCCCAGGCAGCCGTTTAGGGAAAACCTTCTGCAAGGAAGCCATGTCGGACCACGCCCTGCAGCGGGAGGCGTCGCCGGACCCCCACAGCCCGCAACCCCCCGGCCCGGCCGCTCCTCTATGGCCTCGGCCCCGCGTACCTGACTGAGGGCGACCCGCGGCCGGGGCCGCCGGGGGACCGCGTGCGGGGCAGCCCCAGCCGGTGCGGCGGGTACACGTCCATGGCGGCGAGCGGCGGAGAAAGACGTTGCCGCTGCGAGGGTCGCTCAGGCCCTCCGGCTTGCTCCAGGCCCGCTGCGGCCGGGCGGGGCGGCGGGGCGTGCCGGGTGGGCGGGGGGCGCGGCGCGCGGGGGCACGTCGGGGGCGGGGGCGGGGCCGGACGCGCGCAAGGATGGCCGAGGGGGCGTCGGCACGCGTTGGGATGGGAGTGGGCGCACCGCCGCAGGGCCGCGCCCTCCTTAAGCTGCGAGGCAGCACAGCAGGACGTTGGGAGCGCGGGTCACCCGGATGGGGGCTCTCACGCCGAGGCTCTGCACTGTCCTCAGGCCCCGCATCATGGAGTGGGGCTCTCTGCTGCGCCCCCAGCCACGCACGCGGACGCGCCCGGGGGCGGGGCCTGGGTTTGCCCCGCCCCGCTCTGCCGGCTTCGGCCTCCAGCAAAGGCTTCCGCTGCGGCACCCAGGTCCCGGAGCATCGCAGGAACCTGAACCCCTCCCACGTTCTGGGCTCGCTTCCCTAGGTCTCCCAGGCGAGTTCCTCGCTGCTCTTTCTTCACCCACTGCTAATCAACTGCGCATCCTCCCTTCAAACATCCAGCTGATTGCTAGCCGACCTCAGGATAGCGGTACGCGCACACACAAGCTCAGGGAATGGGCGTCAGGGGCCCATAGGTTCCCAGGGGATCCTTGCCCTTTACCGCTCACATCCTGGCTGGACCTGTTTCATACTCCAGGGTCTTGTACAAGAAGCCTAATCCCACCGAGACTGTGTAAAACGGGGGAAATCCTTAATTGTTAGGGTTATCAGGAATTTCACTTACGCAGGACGCGTTTTTTGTCTTGTATCCCGTACTTTGTCAGGATGCCTTACATGCCTGTACTGATCTTTTTGCAATCCATTACAAAAATTTTAGAGTTCTTTTTCCGCCGAGGCAATGTGAGCTTAAATCACTTAAATGGCAACAGCTGAAATATCCTACCTCCGCAACTAAAAAGATCTGAATAATCCCTGTGTTCTTCCATAGGTTTAGCTGAGGGAAGACCAAAAGAAAGGACTAAAAATTAAAAGTACTTATTATTCATATTCAAAAAAAGGACTTTTCTTGGCTCAAGTTGCAAGCAGTGAACAAGTAACCACCATTGTTTAGAGATAACTTCGCATCAAAACACAGGCTCTGAAAATCAGCCAATCAGCGACAGCTTCACTCCAGTGGCTCCGCTTCTGAAAATCAGCCAGTCAACAACAGCTTCACTCCAGTAACTGCGCTTCTGAAAAGTTAGTAAATCAACGACAGCCCCCAAGGTTCTGAAAGTTAGCCAATCATTGACAGCTCCACGCTTTTAGACAACAGCCAATCCGCAAGTGCCTCGCTCCGATGACGGGGCTTCAGAAGTTAGCCGGGTCTTCAGCTGCCTTGGTGACCACACTAACAGAGCTGGAAGTCGTCGATAGGGACCTGGGTTCTCCCGTTTCTGAAATACCTTCAATCTCCCAACGCAAGACTTTCCAAAACATTATGTATAAGATCAGCTCTGGTTTTGTTGAGGGTGGCTGTGGACTGTGACTTGCAAGTACAGCTCTTCTTTGCAGGCAGAGAAGTTCATCTTTTTTCTGCATCAGATATTGAGTTCAAAAATTTTTTTAATCCAAAGTTTGAAATCCTTTTAAGACTCAACTCCCAGGTACCATTAGTTATGAGTTTGGACTTGTGACAACTCAGTCTCAGCCGGGAGATTTATAAATACAACCTCTTCAAGTCTTGCTATGATTGCTATTACCACTTTCTTTACTTTTCTTTTTGAAGATTTTATTTTTTAAAAATATTTTATTTATTTATTTGACAGACCGAGATCACAAGTAGGCAGAGAGGCAGGCACAGAGAGAGAGGGAAGCAGGCTCCCCTGCTGAGCAGAGAGCCCCATGCAGGCAGGGCTCAATCTCAGGACCCTGAGATCATGATCTGAGCCAAAGGCAGAGGCTTAACCCACTGAGCCACCCAGGTGCCCCTTGAAGATTTTATTTTTAACTAATCTCCACACCCAACATGGGCCTGAACCCACAAGCTGTAGATCAAGAGTCTCATGCACCACTTACTGAGCCAGCCAGGTGCCTCCAGTTTTTTATTTATTTTGCAATTCTATAGGTATGTTCACAAAATTGTGTAGTCACAACAAACAACTTTAGAACATTTTCATCACCCCAACACGAAAACCTACACCTTTTATGAAAGCAGCCATTCCCCCATTTCTCTCCAATGGTCCCAGACGTAGGCAACCCTTAATCTTTCTCTCTCTCTATGGATTTGCCCATTCCCAACATTTCCTGTAAGCTGAATCACACAGAATATGGTCCTTTGTGACTTATTTCACTTAGCATAATGTTTGCAAGGTTCATCCATGTTGTAGCATGTATAAGAATTTTTATAGTCAAATAACATTCTATTGCATGGATAAATCACTTTTCTTATCCACCTATCAGTTGATGTACAATTGGGTTTTTTCCACATTTTTACTATTTTATAGCTAATGCTGCTATAAGCATGAGTGTACAGGATCTAACGTGGACATATGTTTAAAGTTCTGTTGAGTATATTATCTAGGCATGAAATTACTGGGTCATATGGTAACTCTTTAACCTGTTGAGGATCCCCCAAACTATTTTTTAAAGCAGTGCACCATTTACATTCTCACCTGCAATATATCTGAGTTCCTATTTCTTTAAATCCTTGCCAAAACTTATTATCCATCTTTTTGGTTGATTATAACCATCTTAGTGGGTGTGAAGTCATATCTCATTGTGGTTTTGGTCTGCATTTCCATGATAGCTAATGATGTTGAGCGTCTTTTCATCTATTAGCCATTTGTACATCTTATTGGAGAAATGTCTGTTCAGATCTGTTGCCCATTTTTTTCAAAGATTTTCTTTATTTATTTGAGAGAGAGCACGAGTGGGGGGCAGAAGCAGAGGGAGAAGCAGACTCCCCGTTGAACAGGGAGCCCCATGCAGGGCTAGATTTCAGGACTCTGGGAGATGCTTAACTGAATGAGCTGCCCAGGTGCCCCTCTTTAGCCCATTTTTTATTTGGTTATTTCCCTTTTAAATTAAGTTGTAATAGTTTATATATTCTGGATACAAGTCCCTTATCAGCTATATGATTTGCAAAATTTTTCTCCCATTCTGTGTATTGTCTTTACACAATCCTGACAGTGTCCTTCAAAGCACAAAATTTTTAATTTTGATGATATCCAATTTATATATTTCTTTCTTTCTTTTTTTAAGTAGGCTCCATGCCCAACGTGGAACCCAGTGTGGGGCCTGAATCCCCATGACCCTGAGATCAAGACTTGAGCCAAGGAGCACTGGGTAGCTAAGTCAGTTAAGTGTCTGCCTTCAGCTCAGGTCACGATACCAGTGTCCTGGGATCAAGTTCTGTATCATGCTTCCTGCTCAGCAGAGTGTCTGCTTCTTCCTCTGCCTCTCCCCAACACTTGTGCGTGTGCTCTCTCTCAAAAATAAATAAAGTCTTAAAAAAATAAAATCTTAGGGGTTCCTGGGTGGTGCAGTCAATTGAGCGTCCAACTACTGGTTTTGGTTCAGGTCATGATCTCGGGGTCATGGGATTGAGCCCCATGTAGGCCTCTGTACTCAGCTTGGAGTCTGCTTGAGATTCTCTCTTTCCCCCCTCCTCTGCCCCTCCCACTTGTGTGCTCTCTCCCTCTCTCTCATAAATAAACCTTTAAAATAAAATCAAATAAAATCTTAAGAAAAGAAAATGGTATAAAGTCAGATATAAACTAGCTAAGTTAACATACAGTGTAATTCAGGTGTCCAGTACAGCAATTCAACACTTCCATATAACAATTTTTTGACTAAGAGAAATCCAGATGAACAAGATAAAATGATCATAGCAGAAGTTCTAATGGCTTCCCACACTGTATATTGTCATCAGTCTTTCAGCTCAAATGACTATTTGAATGTACTGCTACCAGAAGTATTTTCTAATTCCAAACTATAAGCAAAATTTCAAATGCCAGGACAAAATCTACCGCAATAGTTAAAAATGCAATAATTCCTTTTACTGCTGTAGTGATTATCAAAACAGCACTCTGCCTGCCTCTCTGCCTACTTGTGATCTTCCTCTCTGTCAAATAAATAAATAAAATCTTTTTTTAAGATTTTTTTAAAATTTATTTGACAGAGATCACAAGTAGGCAGAGAGGCAGGCAGAGAGAGAGGAGGAAGCAGGCTCCCTGCCGAGCGGAGAGCCCGATGGATGCGGGGCTCTATCCCAGGACCCTAGGATCATGAAGGCAGAGCCGAAGGCAGAGGCTTTAACCCACTGAGCCACCCAGGTGCTTCATAAATAAATAAAATCTTAAAAAAAAAAACTCTAAATGCTTTATCTTCTCACAGCATCATCACGAATGCAAGTAATGACAATGCAAGAAAACTTTCCCTTTGTGCAATACTCTTCTTGTGAAAAGGTTCACTTGTAAGGCTCTTTTGAGTAAAATCCCTTCCTGAGACCTCAGAAACAAGAGAAAATTTTTGTAGACTCTTTGAGGTAGGAGTTAATAAGGAAAATTGTACTGCTTTTGGTGGAGATAATACAAATACAAATGTTGGTAGATGTTTACATGAAGTGCAGACATTGTTTATTCAAAGCTGAAAGGAAAGCGTGGGGGTGCCGGGGTAGCTCAGTCATCAAGCGTCTGCCTTCAGCTAAGCTTGTGATCCCAGGGTCCTGGGATCAAACCCTGCTGGGAAGGGAAGCCTGCTTTTCCCTCCCCCACTCCCCCTGCTTGTGTTCCCTCTCTTGCTGTCCTTGTCAAATAAATAAATCTTAAAAAAAAAAAAAAAAGAAGATAAAGCATGAATGAGTCTATGAAAGCTGTTGGTTGTCTTGCTCATATTGTACGTGAGGCTGCTCTAACGCCAGCTCTTATCCTTCCATTGCTTTGATGTAATTGTCATGAAATTGTTCTCTTCTGCCAGCGTTTATACAGTTCAAAGTGAACAATTAATGGATTTTTGTGATTTTGCTGGCACTGAATGTTCTTTGTGTCTCTCATTGGCTCTCTTTAATAAGTGGAATTGAGAGAATCCTCAATTTGTTTAAAGCACTGGAATCTTACTTTAATTCTTTAAAAAAAAGCCCCCCGAATTCTTATCCACTTTAGGAATAATCCATTAAGGGAAACCAATTTATTTCTTGTTCATAGTACACAATATCTCCTTGGCAACAGAATCATGCAAACTGAAAGACAAGTGTCATTGCAGCACCCCATTGCTTAAGGAAACTGTTGAATGTATTAAAGGAATGACTGATGAAGGAAAATTTATCCCTTTAAGTATCGAGGCTGTGCTTAAAAGGGACATTACTTATGAAAAGGAAGAGAAATTCTGAATTGAAGTGGATAATTCTTTTTTTTTTTATTACATATAATGTATTATTAGCCCCAGGGGTACAGGTCTGTGAATTGCCAGGTTTACACTCACCATAGCACATACCTTCCCCAATGTTGAAGTGGATAATTCTTAAAGTACTTGTCATGGCTGCCTTTTGAAATGAATTTCATCTCATAGGGAATTTGATTCTTTTATAGGGATATTGCTAAATACTCCTATCTGACAGCATGGGAACAAGTGGAATCATCATGTGTCGTATTGAAGAAGAAAGGAGTAAAAATTAATGACAATGTTGTTCTTTTGTCAGTGGACAGTGTTTTAAAAAGTTATTGACTTGCGGGGTGCCTGGGTGGTTCAGTGGGTTTAAAGTCTCTGCCTTCAGCTCAGATCATGATCTCAGGGTCCTGGGATTGAGCCCCGAATCAGGTTCTCTGCTCAGCGGGAAGCCTGCTTCCTCCTCCCTCTCTCTCTCTCTCTCTCTCTGCCTCTCTGCCTACTTGTGATCTCTGTCTGTCAAATGAATAAATAAAATCTTTTTTTAAAAAAAGTTATTGACTGGGGCCCCTGGGTGGCTTAGTCAGTTAAGTGCTGGACTCTTGGTTTTGGCTCAGGTTGTGATCTCAGGGTTGTGAGACTGAGCCCTACATCTGGCCCTACACACAACATGAAGTCTGCTTAAGACTCTCTCTCCCTCAGCCTCAACCCCCGGCCCTCTCTCTCTTGAAATAAATAAGTAACAAATAAATCTTTTTTTAAAAAAGTTACTGGGTAAGAGATGCAACATAATACTGAAGATTGGAAAAGCAAGTCATGTCGTGAAAGATGGTATCTGCTTCAACAAACCAAACTTGAAGAGCAATTTTCAAGGTCGTTGACTTTATCCTAGTACCTGTTCAGTGTACTGGCCCATAATGCTAATGTTGAGCATGTTTTCTTATTAATGAATGGTCAATAGACAAAAGAACTAAAGAAGTTATATGTGACCATTGTAGAAGCTATGATACAAAGAAAATGAATATAGATTTCATTGTAAGGAATTTCACAAATTCCACAAAACAAGGAACTATTTTTTTAATGATTTTTGTTTTTTTTTATTTGACAGAGAGATCACAAGTAGGCAGAGCAGCAGGCAGAAAGAGAGGGGGAAACAGGCTCCCTGCTGAGCAGAGAGCCCAACGTGGGGCTCTATCCCAGGACCCTGGGATCATGACCTGAGCTAAAGGCAGAGGCTTAACCCACTGAGCCACCCAGGCACCCCAAAATAAGGAACTAGTAAAAAGAACCGGAAGGTCAGAAAAATACAATTAAAGGAAGAAGTATATAAGTTACTTACAATTTATTTCCTTTAAATAACAAGTACATTTTAGTATATATCCTATGCAATAGTTTTCTTTTATATCAATGTACATAGGCATAAACAATTAGCTATAATTCAAATTTAAGAGGGGCCCCTGTTTTTTTTTTATTGCTAAATCTGGCAACCCTCCTCATGGATGATCTGAGGTATTATATGTAATCCATTTAATTAGGGTCTTTTGAAAGGTTTATCCCCAATAATCTTTTTTTTTAAGATTTTATTTATTTACTTGACAGAGACCACAAGTAGGCAGAGAGGCAGGCAGAGGCGGGGGTCGGGGGGTGGGGAGCAGGCTCTTTGCTGAGCAGAGAGCCTGATGCGCGGCTCAATCCCATGATCCCGGGATCACAACCCGAGCCGAAGGCAGAGGCTTTAACCTACTGAGCCACCCAGGTGCCCCAATAATCTTTTTTTCAATGGAGGTACAATTTCTCTAGAATAAAATGGGTATGAAAATGTACAGTTCAAACAGTTTTGACGAAGTATATAGTTGTAGGATCATTGCTTCCCAGTCAGGACTCAGGACGTTTCTATGACCACAGGAAGTTTCTTGGGGCCCCTTCGCAGTCAAATTCCCCACCCTGGCCCCAGGCAACCACTGATTAGATCCTAATAGCCATAGATTAGTTTTGTCTTCTTTAGAGATTTACATAAACAGAATCAGCATCATGATTTGAGATTGATTTAACTTGTTGTATGTATCGGTAGACTATTCCTTTTTATTGAAGGGTGGTATTCCACAGTTTGGACATAACAATTTATCCATTTACTAGTTGATAGACATTTGGGTTGTTTCCAGTTTGGAGAAATTATGTATAAACTCCTATAAACCTGTTAATTCTTCATGTGACCAGATGTTTTAATTTTGCATGGGTAAATACTTGGGAGTGGAATTGCTACCTCACAAGGTATGTGTATATTTATTTATCCTTTTTTTTATTTGTCAGAGAGAGAGAGAGAGTGCAAACACAGGCAGGGGAAGCACCAAGTAGAGGGAGAAGTAGGCTCCCCGCTGGGCCAGGAGCCCAATGTGGGACTGATTCAAGGACCCCGTATTTATATATCTTTATAAAAAGCCATTGGAATGCCTGGGTGGCTCAGGTGGTTAAGCATCTGTCTGCCTTGGGCTCCGGTCATGATTTCAGGGTCCTGAGATCAAGTCCCACATCAGGCTCCTTCCTCAGTGGGGAGCCTGCTTCTCCCTCTGTCTGTTGCTCCTCCTGCTTGTGCTCTTTCTCTGACAAATAAATCAATAAAATCTTAAAAATATAAATAAAAAACCAACAGTTTTCCAAGGTGGTTGTGCCATTTTACAGTTGTAGTTGCTCCACATCCTCACTAACACTTACCAGAATCGATCTTTAATTTTAGCCATTCTCCTCGGTATGCAGTGGTTCCCACTGCAGTTTTAATTTCCATTTTTCCCTAGTAATTAATGATGTGGGGTACCTTTTCATGTTCTATTTACTAGCTGAATTTCTTCAGCTGTGAAGCGACTTTCAAGTATTTTGTCCACTTTAAAAAATTGGGTTGTTTGTATTTTATTGCTGAGTTAAAGGAATTCTGTATATATTTTGGATATGTATCATTTATTGGATGTACGCATCAGGAAAAGACACTCTCTGGTGCTCTAGTGGTTAAGATGCAATGGGAACATTTTCTCCCAGTTGGGGGTTGCATTTTCATTTTCTGAAGGGTGTCTTTTGTGGAGGAGAATGTTTTAATTTTCATGAAGCTTAATTTTTTTTTCATTTATTTAAGAGGTAAATGTGGCTGGCTATGGTGTCTGGGAGTAGGGGAACAGCATGAGTTATGAAGGCCTGGACCAGCTACAAGACCTTATCTGGATAAGGATTCCCCTTCCCCTCAATACCTCAAATACTTCAGAATCCTGAAGATGCAAAGTAATGAAAGTTTGAACATATCAGATTTTGAATTTTTTTTAGCAAGGCTATTTCATAACTACCTATGGTGGTCTGGAAGGCTACTCAGAAGTGACCTTTGTGCAGGGGGCCAGAGGATGAATGATAATAAAGAGGGATTATTCGAGAACAAGGTGGTCTAAGCACATTTCACGAAAACTTTGGTGGTAGCGAACCTCCAAGATGGCCTCCAGTGATCCTCAGATCCTTTATTCATATCGCAGTATGTAGTCTTCTCCAACACTGAATCATTTCTGGCCTGTGAGCACCAGAGTTTGGCAAAAGTCACACTGTATGACTTCCAAAGCTTGGTGCTTAAGGATATATGCACTTGTTCTAGAGAGAGGCAGCTGCCATTCTGTGAGGACACTCAAGAAGCTCTATTAAGAGGAACCTAGGTGGCTCAGTCAGTTAAGTGTCTGCCTGCTGCTCAGGTCATGAACTCAGGGTCCTGGGATTGAGCCCCAGGTCAGGCTCCTTGCTCATCAAGGGGAGTCTACTTCTCCCTCTCCCTCTGCCCCCCTGCTTGTGCTCTCTCTCTCAAATAAATAAAATTTTAAAAAAATAAGCTATGTTAAGAGACGTACATGGTGAGAAACTGAGGCCTCCTGTCAAAACCCAACATCAACTTGCCAGTCACGTGACTGTGTCATCCCGGAAGCACATCTTTCAGCCCGTGAAACCTTCAGATGACTACAGCCTCAGTTGACATCCTGACTGCAGCATCTCAGAGACCCAGTAGTAGGAAACAATTTGCTCCTGAATTTTTGACCCACAAAAACTGCTTCAGGTAATAAATGGGGTTTTGTTGTTGTTGTTACAAGTCACTGCAGTTAAAACAAAACAAAACAAAACAAAAAAGTCACTGCAGTTGAGGGTAATTTTTAATGCAGCAATAGATAACTAATATATCTCACTATAATTTTAAAAGATAAGAATTAGGGATATTTCCTATATACAAATAACAAAACTGAGCTTCAAAAAGATTAAGTGGCTTGCCCAAATAAGTACCAGAACAGGTTTTTCCCTTGACAAATAATTTAAATTTTTTCACAATTTCCATGGAGAAACAATAAAGAAAAACATCATAGCTCAGATAGCAAATCTCCTCAGCCCTCCTTGAACCTATTTTTATTTTATTTTTAAAAAGATTTTATTTATTTATTTTTTAAAATATTTTATTTATTTATTTGACAGACAGAGATCACAAGTAGGCAAAGAGGCAGGCAGAGAGAAAGGAAAGCAGGCCCCCTGCTGAGCAGAGAGCCCAATGCGGGGCTCGATCCCAGGACCCTGGGATCATGACCTGAGCTGAAGGCAGAGGCTTTAACCCACTGAGCAACCCAGGCACCCCTTAAAAGATTTTATTTATTTGAGAGAGAGAGAGAGCATGGGGTGAGAGAGAGGGCCAGAGGGAGAGGGAGAGAGAATCTCAAGCAGACTCTGCACTGAGCTGGGAGCCCTTACAGGCTTACAACCCTGAGACTATGACCAAGCCAAAAAGAAGAGTCGGATGTTCAAACTGACTGAGCTACCCAGGTCCCTAAACCTCTTTTATTCTTCCCCAGTGTTCCATCATCATTTCTCACAAACCCTCAGGCCTGACCAACTTCATATCCCGTCATTTGGCAGTGTTCACTAAGCAAAGCAAATGCTGGCTACATTAGAACTGAGTTTTGATTCTAGCTCTGTCTTTCCCCATTGCCCCTTTCCTAATCACTGAGTTCTAGAATCATTTTCTAGGAAGAGAATAAGGGAAGGGCATTATAGGCAGAGAAAACAATAAATGCAAAGAAGTGAGGGTTTGACAGAAACCGGCTGCTTCTGAGGGAGCAGATGGACAGTGGTTCGATGTGGGTAGAGATAAGACTTCCTGGAAAAGGAGGTGGTGGGTGAGGCAGGAAAGGAGCTGGTAGTCAGTGTGGAGAAACCTATAGGCCAGGCCAACAATTTTGGATTTTTCTACAGGAAAAGACTTTAGGTGGGTGAAAGACATGCTTTTTCCCCTGAGTTTTCAAAAGACCCTTTGGTGGTTTGGCAGACGCTGTTGGTGCTCCTTGGCATGTACCACTTCCCTGCTTGTTGGCCCACCTTCCATATCAGCAGGCTGTTATAAATACCCTGAGTCCTTGCTCCCTACATAGGATGAGTCCAAGTCACATACTCCAGTGTTTCTGAAGGCTCCTCAGTAGGACTGAACTTCTGTTGCTCACAGTGATTACTTGCTTGAGAATGGGCACTTCATTGGCTGCTTTCCTTGCCTGGAATCTCTTCCCCACTCTCCAGCTGGGTTTTCCTGGTATTATCTCCCAAAATAGGTACTTGTGCTCAAATTCTTATCTCAGGATTTCCTTCTGAGCAAGAGGAAAAGGAGGACTACAAAATGAAACAGATGTATTAGGAGTTAATATAGCCCACGTTTATTCAAACGCTCACGACAATGTTAATTTCTCCCAAATTACTCTATGAGCTAAATGCAATGTCCAACAAAATACTAACAGGATATTTTTAATGGAACTTAACTGATCTCTATGGTCATTAACAGCAAAGCTGGTTATGGAAGAGAAGAACAAGGAGAGGGACCTTGCCCTACCAACTAGTTGGATTTGTTATAAAGCTATTAGTAAAGATTTACTCTAAAGCTATCGTAATGGTACACGGAGGGGCAAACAGATCTAAACATGTATTAGACCTCGCTGTGTAATAAACAGGGTATGACAAAGCATGGGGGAATCGGTGGACTATTCAATAAGCAGTTCTGAACAACTGACTACCATTTGCAAAGAATTAAATCTCGATGTGACATAATTACAAAATAAACTGCAGATAATTTAAATATGAAAAACTGAAACTTCAAATTATTAGAGAATATCTTTATAATTCAGGGAAAGGGAAGGATTTCTCAAAAAGATAAAAAATGGAAATCTACAGAAAAGACATATATTTGATCAAATCAAAACTTAAAACATATGTACAACACATGGTCACCATCCATGCTATAACATGGGTGTAACCTGAAAGGATTATGCTAAGTGAAAGATGCCAGTTGCAAAACATTGCACATTGTAGGATTCCATTATTTTAAAAGATTTATTTTTATTTTATTTTATTTTATTTTATTTATTTGAGAGAGAGAGAGAGAGAATGAGAGAGAAAGCATGAGCGGGGAGAGGGAGAAGCAGACTTTCTGCTGAGCAGGGAGCCCGATGCAGGGCCTGATCCCAGGATCCACCCTGACCCAAGGTGAAGGCAGATGCCCCATTGACTGAGCCACCTAGGCACCCCAAAATATTTATTTATTTATTTATTTGAAAGAGAGAGAGAGAAAGAGCATAACTAGGGTGGGGAGGGGCAGAGGGAGAGAGAGACAAACAGACTCCCTCTTGAGTGGGGAGACCCATGCAGGGCTGGAGCCCAGAAACCCAAGATCATGACCTGAGCTGAAAGCAAGACTCAGACACTTAACTTACTGAGCCACCCAGGCGCCTCTGTATGATTCCATTTTTATGAAAGTTTCAAAGTAAGCAAATCTATAGAGACAGAAGGGAGATTAGTAGTTGCCAGGGGCTGGGAGGAGAGGGAGAATGAACAGTGACTGCTAATAACTACAGGATTTCTTTTAGAGATGATGAACACCCTCTAAAATTAGACTGTGGTGATGGCTGCACCACTCAGTGACTCCAAAACCCAATGAACTATACACTTTAAAAGGGTGAATTCTATGGTATGTGAATTATTTATCAATACAGCTTTTTTTTTTTAAAGGCAAGACACACACTAGGAGGAGATATTTGCAATGAATATCACTGACAGATTGTATCGAAGAATTCTGTAAAGCAATAAAAATGACAAACCACCCAATATAAAAATGCACAAAGAGGTGGCAATTCAAAGATGCAGAAACTCAATAAACATACATAAGTTTGCTCAACATCATTAGGAATGAGGGAAAAGAAAATTAAAATAATGAGATACTATCAAAAAAAGGCAGATGCTTAACTGACTAAGCCACCTAAGGACACTTCTGTCTCCTTCTTTCCTATAATAAATATCCTGCACCCCAAATTCCATCTCAGAATCTAATTCCAACCTATGATATGGACACTTTGGGCTGCACATAAAGATCCTGATACATACACGGGAGTATTCTTTAGTCTCAAAAAGGAAATTCTGACACCTGTTACAGCATGGATGGATGTTGAGGACCTTATGTCAAGTGAAATAAGCCAGCCACAAAAAAACAAATACTGTACGATTCTACTTATATGAGGGACCCCAAGCAGTCATAGAGAAAGAAGGTCAAGTGATGGTTGCTAGGGTCAGGGGAGAGGGGGATATGGTGAGATACTGTTTAATAAGTATAGAGTTTTAGTTGGGTAAGATAAGAACCATTGTTGAGATGGCTTTTGTGATGGTTGTACAACAATGTGAGTGTAGTTAATGCCACTGGACTACACACTTATAACTGGTAAATTTTATGTTATGTATATTTTATCACAATAAAAAACTGGCTTTAAAAAGTCAACTGTAAATCAAAGCACTACACACCAAAGGCAAGTTTATGAAATGTAAGGATGGCTAAATGTCAGGAAATCTTGGTGAGATGCTGAAAGTATAAAGGACTTAGTCTAAAGTCTTTAGGACTGTCCTGTAAGAAAGTGCCCTCAAGGTGTATTTCAGCAGCTTTAGCACAGAATGACTTTGGCACTGAACACACTTAACAAAAACATAAGAAATGGGGCAGAGACCATGCTCACTCTTTTCATATGACAGAGGCCTGGATGGTGACATTTCCAGGCGGAAAACTGAGGATGCTGAGGGACTGTACCAGTCTTCCCTGGTCCCTTTCAGAATACAGGGGAGGCTGTGGTAGAAGGGAACTGAAAGTTTCAAAGTGTTGTGTCCGTTAAATAAGCCATCATGTTTAAAATCACTATGACAGCATAATGCACAGGGCCCTGATTTTCCTAAAAATAAATCGGTGTTTGGGGCAGCTGGGTGGCTCAATAAGTTAAGCATCTGACTTTCGGTTTTGGCTCAGGTCATGATCTCAAGGTCATGGGAATGAGCCCCATGTCGGTCTCTGCGTTCAGCGCAGAGTCTGCTTGTCCCTCTTCCTCCCCACGGCCACTCTCCTGTCCCCTCTCCCTCCCTATTTGCTCTCCTCCCCACTCATGGGCTCTCTCTCTCTCTCTCAAATAAAATAAATAAAATCTTAAAATAATAGATCTGGGTTCACATTTGTGGTAGAACTATTAAGTGACCTGTGTCCATCTCTATCCATGACATTTGTCAGTCACGTTGGTAATGATGCTAAGTGTAAGCCACTGGTCAAGATGGTGACCACCAAATCTCTTCATGGTAAAGGTACTTTTTCCTCTTTGCAATTACTAAGTATTCTTTGGGTAATACTTTTATTTATTTTTTTAAAGATTGTATTTATTTATTTGACAGACAGAGATCACAAGTAGGCAGAGAGTCAGGCAGAGAGAGAGGAAGGTAAGCAGGCTCCCTGCTGAGCAGAGAGCCTGATGCGGAGCTCGATTCCAGGACCCTGAGATCATGACCTGAGCCAAAGGCAGAGGCTTTATGGGTAATACTTTTAGATCTTTTTTTTTTTTTAAGATTTTATTTATTTATTTGACAGAGATGACAAGTAGGCAGAGAAGCAGGCAGAGAGAGAGGAGGAAGCAGGCTCCCCGTTGAGCAGAGAGCCCGATGCGGGGCTCAATCCCAAGACCCTGGGATCATGACCTGAGCCAAAAGCAGAGGCTTTAACCCACTGAGCCACCCAGGCACCCCATAGATCTTTTGATTATCCTTTTTCTCAACCCCTTTCCTTGCAATGGTTTTATCTTCCATTGATGAGTCCTGTCTGAATGGGAATTCTATTACTAGAATGTATTTATAAAATGATCTTTGCATTTCTATCATTCCTTCGACATTGGTTAGTTGGCATTCTTCTATGAAGAACTTTCCTTTCTACATTTTCCCCCTAAAATGTTTTGTGTTAACATCAAGATAAATGAATAGATTTATTTTCGTTCAATACATTATAACCCATCTGGTGCATTATTCATTTGAGGCTGGTGTTGCCCCAAGTCTGACATAAAATGTAGATTCCAAGGTACCTTCTCCATCTTCTGGGGGTGGAGTCTGGGATTGTGCATTTATAACTGGCTCCCCCTAGTGCTACTTGTGCCCACTCAAGTTTGAAAAGCTGAGGTAAAGCCCTTCCAAAAGACCATCTGAGCAGTTTATTTTAACAGTGGCCTCAGACCCACAAGGCAATGCACTTAAAACTTGAAAAGGTTGGGGCGCCTGGGTGGCTCAGTGGGTTAAAGCCTCTGCCTTCAGCTCAGGTCATGATTCCAGGGTCTTGGGATGGAGCCCCGCATCGGGCTCTCTGCTCAGCAGGGAGCCTGCTTCCTCCTCTGTCTCTCTCTCTCTCTCTCTCTCTCTCTCTCTCTGCCTGTCTCTCTGCCTACTTGTGATCTCTCTCTGTCAAATAAATAAATAAAATCTTTTAAAAAAAAAAACTTGAAAAGGTTACTCTTCTGAGCCAAGAAAGGCCAAACTAAGTCTGCCTTCCATGAATGGGCAGGAATGAGTAAGAAGTGGGTGGAGAGGTTAGGAGACAAGATACCTAATTCTTGTAATGTTACAGTAGTTTTTCTGAATAATAGGAACCATTGCTTCCATCCACAAAGGTGGGGAGCTCCTTGATATTTGAAACCAAATACTGATATAATCAGGAAAAGGCCTACATCATGCTGGCAAACAGAATATTTGAATACACACTGTTATTCCTACTGAGAACTCCCAACAAAATCCAGAAAAGATATGAAATAGGGAAAGTAATAAGTCTACAGAAGCGTCGGGTAGCTGAAAAACCCAAAAGGCCAGCTGTTTCAAGAAAGTCTTGGAAGACAGAACAGAAAGAAATGTGTGGTCAAAAAAAGGGGAATTGTGCTGAAGCTTTTTTGCCTGCTTCCTTTCCAAGCCTCACTAAAATAACAGTAAATTAGGGGGGGGGGGAAGAAAGAAAAGAGCACAAACCCTATAAAGATAAAAAGAACAGGTACTGAGGCAGCAAGACCAGGCTAGTGATGTCAATAATACATTAGATGTTCTTACCTGAAGTAGGGGAGAAAGAGAACTTGAGTCTACACGTGCAAGAGAGGCAAAGTTATGATTGACTGCTTCCCAGTACTTTGAAAAACACCTTCACAAATCCTGTTTAATGGAAGTAGAACCTCCTGTCCTGGGGGATGAAATTCATTACCACAATGTGTCTAATGGATCCACAGCAAGAGGGAAGGGTCAGTTTTATGGTCCTATATAGTTACAATTTAACTTTAGAAACCAGAGGGTTCTGTGGTGTTATAGGCTGTTGCATGGGTAAACACTGAATTTTAATGCCCTGTTGAAAGTTAACTAGCCTTGAATCATACCTAGCAAATTGTTTTTGGAATTCCTTTCATTAACCTTATGTTTGTTTGTATACACACACACACACACACACACACACACACACACACTTCTGTTTTTCAAGCATTGGCAAACCACTTTTTAAATTTTTTTTAACCTGCTGGTTCCTTCCTTAAGGAGTTAAATAAAATTTTGATATATGTTCACAATCTCTTGGTTTCAGAACTTTGCTGTTTCAACATTGCTTTCAGTTTTCTCTGTTGTGCCAGGTAGATGGAAGGGAACCAACAAGAGGAAAACCAATTTGTACTTCAGTACCCCCAGAAAGGCTCAGAGACTAGAAATACCACATAGCTCTGATGTCACAAGTGAGGGCTTGAGCTGGAACAGGAAGACACAGCTGAAAATCTTGGTCTTTCTCTATCAGGACAGAAAACTAGAATTTGCCATTTGGAAAGGTTAGACCTCAAAGCCCTTACTTTAGGGAGATCAGGTACAGCAGAAAATGAAGCTGTTGGAGTGGACACGGGAATGGAGTATAGTCTGCATTATGAATGGAGAGCCTGGCATTATCCCCCACTCTGAGCCAGATAGATTCCACTACTCTCCATTCTTTCCCTTCCACTCACATAAAAGCTCCCTGTCAGCAGGCAGAAGATAAGAAGTGCCTTGGCTAGAGAAACTGAGCAGTCCAGAGAAAAATACTTTCAGAAATTGGCATTTTGCAGGGATTCTTCCAATGAAACTTCTAGGTCTCCCCTCGTCTATGAAGCCACAATCAATAAACACCTACAAACGCAAGGCTCTAGTTCTTGTGCATATGAACAGAGGGCCATAGGTCACCTAACATGGAAAGCTGTTAACGTGGAAATCAGAGACTTGAACAAACAGAAAAAAAATGGAACTTGAGGAAACAGAGAAAATGACAAGGAGCAGGAAAGAATTTGTAACAATCTACTATAATTAATATTCCCAGAGAGATTAGAGAAGATCTTATATCCATGAAACAAGATTAGGATGCTATATATACAAAAAGGAATATTTAACGAGCATAAAAAAAGATTTTAGACATTAAAAGCTTATAGCAGAAACTTTTTTAAAGACTGAAAGTTTAAAAGATGACTTTGAAAAAATTCTCCCTTGGAGGTACCAAAAAGAAAAAAAACCCAAAGAGATTAAACAGAAGAAAAATAATATGATGATTAGAAGAATAGTTCAGGAAGTCCAACTCTTCTCTTCCCTTTGGATCGAAGTCCAGATAGGAAAATCGATCACAAGCAATGTAGTTCAATAGAAGAACATTAATTTAGGGTGTGTGGGTGGCTCAGTTGGTTAAGCAACTACCTTTGGCTCAGGTCATGATTCTGGAGTCCCAGGATCAAGCCCTGTATGGGGCTCCCTGCTCAGTAGGGAGTCTGCTTCTCCCTCTGACGCTCCCCGCTCTCATGCTCTCTCTCTCTCAAATAAATAAATAAAATCTTTTTAAAAAAAGAACATTAATTTAGAGAAATCAACACAATAGTGGCAAAAGAGTCACAAGACCCAAATGAGATGCCCGGAGATGAGCTGCAGCACGAAGCTGCCATCATCCCCAGGACTGGAAGAGAGAGGTATGAAGTGATGTTACTAGAGGTGATGTTATTCCAGTAGCTGGAGTCTACCAGCAGGAAATGAAATCGTGGCAGAGGTAACCCAGCAGGAGATTCAACCCTTGCTAGAGATACCACCCAAAGCAGATAGAAACAGGGAGAAATACCCTGGTTTCCATTCTTCCTACCTTCTAGTTTCCTGCCAAACCCTCCCATAGCTCAAAGGATGTAAGCATAGGAGGAGCAGGCAGGAAAGGGGTATGTGAGTCAATAAACACTTGCCCAGCACACCCTTGAAACACCAGCTAAATTCAGACTGAGGAAGAAAGACAGAGACAGTGAGATAGGGATAGAGACAGAGAGACAGACAAAAACAGAAAGGCAGAAACAGAGAGATAGAGACAGAGACAGGAGAAGGACAGACACACAGAAAGACATACAGAGACAGAGATACAGAGAGATAAGATGAGAAAATCCAGGAGAGAAAATTGCCAAGAGGATAATCCAATTTCCCAGAATCAAAGGTCACAAAGTTCTAATGGGAAAAGTCTCACCAGGAACTAGGCACAACGAATAACTTTTAAAGTATAAATAGAGACAATTAACATGAACTCATGTTTTATATATATACATGTATGTGTATATATATATATATTATACACACACAAATTAGACGCATACATAGATAGATAGATATAGAGATAAATTTAGAAACAAATGTGTATCTACCCAAGTCAGTTATTCATATATATATATTTCCCCACTGTCTGCTGAGAGATCCTGGGAGCAGTGACACCCCAGTGGTCACCCACCCACAAGAACCCTCAGTGTCCAGATCTTGGCTTCTTTCTTTTCTTTTTTTAAAGATTATTTGTCAGACAGAGCACATGAGCAGGCGGAGCAGCAGGCAAAGGGAGAAGGAGGCTTCCTGCTGAGTAAGGAGCCCAATATGGGGTTCGCTCCCACTACTCTGGGATGGTGACCTAAGCTGAAGGCAGATGCTTAATGGTTGAGCCACCCAGGTGTCCCAGAGATCTTGGTTTCTAATACCATTCACCGGTAACAATCTGGGCTCTTTGGAGAAATGACTAAATTTAAGGCTCAGAAAAGACTAAATTTAAGGCTCAAGATGTGCCCAGTGCATTTTGTAGTATTAGAAATTAAGGAAGTATTCAAAAACTATAAAAACAACAATAAAGGATAGGACATGTCAAAGAGATGGCAGAGCCAACTTGGAGGAGTTCCCAATGGCCAAAGCTGGAAAAAAACTGGGAAACAAAATAAATAAAGTGGTGCTGAATTATAACTTAAAGTATAAAATAAATATACATGACTCCATACTTATATAAATAAGATGGCTGAATAAATAAACAAATGGGGAAGAAGGGACAAATCTTCATAGAAGAATTTCAAATAATATAAAGTAGACATGCTCCCTCTTTTGCAGAAGGTAGAGTTTAATTCCTTTCCATGTTCCCTTCAACTTTGTGACTTGCTTCCAAATAACAGAATATGGAAAGGAGAAAAACAGTAACTTTACAATAGAGAAACCTTATAAATAATACCTTGACCAAATGATCGAGGTTAACATCATCAGTAATAGGTTGTGCTGATATTATGTAGTCCCCTGATGTCATGTGATCAGGAGGACACTTCCCCTCTGTGCTATTCTTTCCCCAAATAGAAAATATCAAGCAAACCCAAATTGAGGGGCAATTCTATAAAATACCTAGCTAGTACTCTCCATAAAGATAAGGATCATGAAACCAAAGAAACCCTGAGAAAAGCTGAATACGAAAGGCTAGGTCATACATACCATGCAAATGCTAAGCAAAAGAAAGCTAGTATAGTTGTATTCATATCAGACAAAACAGACTTTAAGGCAAACAGCATTCTAGAGACGTTTTATAATGGTCAAATGTTAAATTTACTGGGAAAATATAATTCTAAATTTCTAGGTACCTAATGTGGTCCTCAATATGACAAGCTAAATAGGTAGAACTAGAAGGAAAAATAGAAATGTCCACAATCATAACGAGCCATTTTTTAAAAAGATTTTATTTATTTACTTGTGAGAGAGACAGGGAGAGAGAACATGAGAGAGGAGAAGGTCAGAGGGAGAAGCAGACTCCCTGTGGAGCTGGGAGCCCAATGCTGTACTCCAGGATCATGACCCAATGGGTATCCAATTCTGGTACTCCAGGATCATGACCTGAGCCAAAGGCAGTCACTTAACCAACTGAGCCACCCGGGGACCCCCGCAATGTGGGGTTTGAACCCACAACCCTGAGATCAAGAGTCATGTGCTCCACTGACTATGTCAGCCAGGTACCCCACAGATTTTTTTTTTAAGATTTTATTTATTTATTTGACAGAGAGAGATCACAAGTAGGCAGAGAGGCAGGCAGAGAGAGACGGGGAAGCAGGCTCCCTGCTGAGAAGAGAGCTTGATGCAGGACTGGATCCAAGGACCCTGGGATCATGACCTGAGCCGAAGGCAGAGGTTTTAATCCACTGAGTCACCTAGGCGCCCACCCCACAGATTTTAAAAGTAAAAAATATGAGAGAATTAAAACACACACATACATATAAATATATATAAACATCATTTGGGGAGAAAAAGGTTTTCATAAACAAGACACAAGAGCCAGAGTTGATAGCTACTGTATGCTTATCAAGTTTGCCTTTTCCTTAATTCTCCCATGACAAAACTCTTCCAATTCATGTAGAGCACATTCTGAATAGTTTGACATGACTTATACAGTCATCAGATACAGGAATCGATATATAATATATATTGGTCAGAGTGCCCATAACAGGTTAACAGGCTCTCCTGAGATTCTTTTGCCTAAACCATCATACAGTCTTTCTCTCTTCCTTTGGAACCATCCAGTATAAGAATATGGGCTATGTTTCCAACAAGGCAAAGGGAGCTTCAAAAGGAAAGAAGCCCACAGAACTCATAGATGAAGAGAGAAATTATCCTAATGACATTGTTGGAATTATGATTCTAGTTGTGGCTCAGGACCAAATAATATAGAATTTCCAATTTTGTTAGCCAATAAACTGTCCTCGTATTTGAACTAAATTGAGTTGGGTTTCCTATACTTTCAACCAAAAGAATCATGTCTAATACTCCAAAAATGATAAAGGTTAAGCTTGTTGATCTAGACTCCATAAAATTATAATCTCCTAGCTAATGAGAAATATCATAAACAAAGTAAAGACAAGTAGTGGATTGGAAAAATAATGTACAGTAAATAATGGAGAAAAGGCCAATGTCTAAAATATATAAAGAGTGACTCTAACTCAATAAAAAAAAATAAAATGACTCAAAGGAAAATTGAGAAAAAAGGTATGGTGTTAGTCAAAACTCTTTCCTTGGGACGCCTGGGTGGCTCAGTGGGTTAAGCCGCTGCCTTCAGCTCAGGTCATGATCCCAGGATCCTGGGCATCGGGTTCCTTGCTTGGCAGGGAACCTGCTTCTCTCGTTGCCTCTGCCTGCCTCTCTGCCTGCTTGTGTGTACTTGCTTGCTCTCTCTCCCTCTCTCTGGAAAATAAATAAAATCTTTAAAAAAAAAAGCTCTTTCCTTTGAAAGTAATAAAGCTTAACTCTTACTCCTTTAAACAAAAGGAATTTATTGACTCAAATAACTGAACCCAAAGGAACAATATGCTTCAGGAATGGCAGGATCCCAGTGCTTAGATATGCCCACAACAACTGCTTGTTCTTGATCCCTCTCTTAGTTCTTTCTTTTTGAAAGAACTGTCATGCAGGGTCTCTGCATATGGCAGCAATATATTTTCTTATAGCTGTAGGCTTACCATCATTGAATCTGTCATAACTGCTTTGGTTTTAAGGGTTCTAAAAACCAACCCAAACTGGATTAAACAAATAGAGAAATTAGCCTGTAAAACCAAAGATGTATAATCTAAAGTCAGACTGTCCTTGAGTGGAGCTTGAACCAAGAGTTCCAACATTGTCCATGTAGTACTCATTTCGCCCTTCCACAGCGTCCTTCCTTCTGTTGTGCTGGTTTAAAACTCAGGTTCCTCATGATGGCCTCTAGTAGCCCTAGGTTCCCTTCATCCTTGAAGCTGTAACAGGGTGGGGGGGTAGTTTTTCTCTCTCTCAACCCATATTTCAGTGGCTCTGACTGGGTCATAGGATCATTCCAAATAATCTTTGTGGCCATTGAATATGATTGGTTACAGTGGGTCATATGCCCACCTATGGACCCAAATAGAAGTCGCCTTCACCCAAAGTAGAAGAACTGAGAATAAGAGAAAGAAGTAGTTCCTTCTCCCTTCCTCCAAAATCAATGTATTATTACCAGAAGTAGAGTGAAGTACATTTCAGGGAGTGAACATGTAGTAGTACAGTGTTCTTACATACAACTCATAAACTTAGAGAAAGACAGATCTGCTTTCCGAGATGCTCCCAAAGGCCCAGCTATGCTGGAGACATGTGCCTTCCTTTGGGCCAATTCATCACTGTGTCCCACTCAATGTGTCCTAGCTGGGCATCCAAGAAGCAGAGCCTGAGACTTGTACCTGAGCAATTGAGGAGTGCTTTCAGGAAAATCCTATAAGGGAGCAAAAGAAGCAAGATAGGGTCAGGAAAGAAACTGTGCAAAGGAGATTCAGCTGATCTCTTGGGGGAGTTCTGATGCATAAATTGCACTGCAAAATTATCTACCCCACCTTCCCATGAGGCAGAGGAGTGGTCTTCTGTATTTCCTTTTAGATGTGGAACACCCCCGGGTGGGAGGGGATAATACCCCAGTCAAATTGGCCCCCACCTCCTGAGGGCAATTCTCTGAAGAAAAATGCAGCAGCAAGCCTCTAGTGGCAGCACTCACCTGAACTGCAGGATGGGTGCACTGGCCAGTAAAGGGGAATCTGACTGGGGCACCTACAGTGTCTACTACAATGACTACAATGACCGAGTCTTCGGGGGTCATTCGTATGCCTTGTGACAGGGGATAGAGACCTTTTGGGGGAGAGTCCCCCCCAGAATCATATGGAGTAGGAAAAGGGTGATTCTGAAAAGCAGAACCAGATACTGTCGGCATTTTGCTTCTTTAACTGGCCAGCGCTCACACACATGTGCCTACAGTTTAGTGAATGTCCCCATTTAAGGTAATGAAGCTGACAGATAAGTGACCAGAGGCCCTCTGAGTTCTTGCAGCAGATGCTGTCACTGCCTTGCCCATATCCTCCTGTTCTTACCACTCTCATGCATACTGGCCTGGTTTCCAGAGGCCAGCACGCACGCTTCTCTGTATAATGGCTTTCTCAGAGTCATCCCTCCTTTGTCACTTACACAAGAAGGCTGGAAGTACAGAGGAATTAATGTATCTTCTTCCCTGGGAGCTCCTCTCAACCGATGACTGATGGGGCTTGATATATGGACGCCCTATCTCCCTTACTCCTTGTAGTGGACTAACACTTCTGTGCATGTTCTACACTGGTTCCCAGTTTCCCATGGGATTAAGCCCCAATTGTACACAATGGTAACTGGCTTGATAATGCCCACTATATTGGTTGCATAAGTTTCTCTCACTTTCCCACTCTTCTACCAGTGTTGTTTTTTAAAGATTTTATTTATTTATTTGAGAGAGAGTGAGCAAGAGCACAGGAGCAGGGGCATAGACAGAGGGAGGAGACTCCCCGCTGACCAAGAGGCCCGATGCGGGACTCGATCCCAGGACCCAAAGATCATGACTTGAGCCAAAGGCAGACACTGAACTGACTGAGCCACTCAGGTGCCCCCCTACTAGTATTTTTTTTTTAATCTCCCAAATAAACTATTTGCAGTCAAGTCTTTGTGTCTCAGGATAGGCTTCTGGGGGCACAGAAATTAAAACATCTCCTCCCCAAACAGAAATAGCTTGAGTCATGCCCTGTCTGCTGCAACAAGATGTGTGTGTTTGGGGGGAGGGTCCACATGTGACTCCCCATAGTCCAGCAACATACAAATAACACTCACAAACAAATTGCTGGAAGAGGGATGAAAGAACCTCACTAAATAAAAACTCACATTTGGAACAGGAGAGAGAGAGAGAGAGAGAGAGAGAACAGAAGTAGCCACCAGTTCACAGTGCAGCCTACCCCTCTCCAAGGCAGGACCAGCGAGTGCTCTTGGCTTTGTCAGCAGACAACATCCTTGTTCAGTCCATCTCACTGTCTCCGGGCTATTCTCTGTGCTCATCTCTCTTGTTCATTGTCCTCCATGGCCATTTCTAAAGGGTTTCTGGCATGGATTCTTCTTCTGAATTCTGTACAACATGAGCAGCTCATTTCCTGTCCATGTGAAATCTGAAGCCTGAGGATGCTGTAAGGTCACATCAGCCATACTAGTCTGATTATAAGACTCAACTGGAATTCTTATTAAATACATAAATTCCCAGCACTGCTTTTTACCTTTCTGAAGGAGAAGATCCTGGAAAGTTTTCTTGTCTGGATTTCCTAGAGAACAGAGCAAGAGGCAAAGGTTTCATGTTAGGGTCTTAATGGGAGGTGCTATCCCAAAGCAAAAGTTAGAGACAAGGGGGAAGGAAGGAAAACAACTGAAAGGTGGTCTATTTTTGAGCTCACTGTAGTTGCTTAGTTACACAGGAGTCTTCTTAAAAAGTTATGCAAATGCACCATATTTTGAAATGGTCCACTGTGCGGTGAAAGAGAAAGATTATTTGCTGGTTCCTTCCTCTTACCTTGCACTGGCCGAAGTTCACCTGTCGGGTGTTAACTCCCTCACAGCCTGGGATTCTTTCCCACTCTCCCCGAAGGGGAAGCCAAGTTCCTTGACGGACAGGTTCATGAAATCATGGTTGGTGGGAGAATAGCAACTTCCTCAAGTGAGGAAATGCAGGCAGAGAACAATTAATTCAAAGGATTTGGAGGTTAAGGGATGATAGTCAAGATATTTAACAATTAATACATGCACACAGTTGAATGAGAAATTATTATAGGACAAAGAAAATGAATACTTATATCAATGACATTAAAAACCAAGATTCTGGGGCGCCTGGGTGGCTCAGTGGGTTAAGCCGCTGCCTTCGGCTCAGGTCATGATCTCAGGGTCATGGGATCGAGCCCCACATGGGGCGCTCTGCTCAGCAGGGAGCCTGCTTCCCTCTCTCTCTCTGCCTGTCTCTCTGTCTACTTGTGATCTCTGTCTGTCAAATAAATAAATAAAATCTTAAAAAAAAAAAATAAAAAAAAAAATAAAAAAAAAAAATAAAAACCAAGATTCTCAGGCCAGGAGAAAGGAAATATGAACATAAACTCCAAGAAGTTAAGTACAACTCTGTAGTCCTTTTGTTCTTTAATTTTAATTTTTAAAGATTTTATTTATTTGAGAGAGAGAATGAGAGCGAGAGAAAGAACAAGCATGGCAGAGGGAGGGTCAGAGGGAGAAGCAGACTCCCTGAAGAGCAGGGAACCTGATGTGGGACTCAATCCGGGGACTCCGGGATCATGAACTGAGCCAAAGTCAGTCGCTTAAGTAACTGAGCCACCCAGATGCCCCTACTCCATAGTCCTTTAAAAAAATTATTTAATTAATCTCTACCCCACAATGTGAAGTTTGAATTCATGACCCCAAGATCAAGAGGTGCATGCTCTTCTTACTGAGCCAGCCAGGTGCTCCACAACTCTGTAGTCCCAAATTTAAATTTGGGTATGAACCTTCAGTATGAACCTAAGTTGTATTTTCTTTTAAAAACAAAAAAGATTATTTTCTACCTCCATATACTTAAGATTTTATTTATTTATTTGAGAGAGAATGACAGAGAGAGATCCTTAGCAGGGCTAAGGGTAGAGGGAGAAGCAGACTCCCCACTGAGTAGGGAACCCAGTGTGGGACTTGATCCCAGGACTCTGGGACCATCACCTGAGCCAAAGGCAGATACTTAACTGACTGAGCCAACCAGGCACCCTTGCTCTGTATACTTAAAAAAAAACCCAAACCACCAAGTCACTGGGAATAAGTACCCATAGCATCCAGATTGTGGTCTCTAAATAGTATTTTTCTCTAAAAGGAACCAAGGATACTTGAAGAAATGTCTGAGTTCTTATCTGGAGCAGAAAATGTACAAGAAGAGCCTGAAACATCTTGTATTTGAAATAAAAAAAATGAAACAGACAAACCTACAGAATATTACTGTAGGAAACAACCTTTAGCACATAGGAAAAGTTGAACATCAAAAAGAACAGTACTTCCAGTGAACTGAAAGACATCAAATATGTTGTTTGTGAGTTCATGATGATATTCAAAACAATAAAAACTACAAAATGCTTTGGTCAAGTTTGGAGGATGCCAGGCAATCATTTCATTATCCTGAATACTGCTACATAAAGGCAATAAGCACTTGTGCTTTTATTCCATGAACTATATCTCAGAGCAACTAAAGAGTCGAAAAGGGAATGTTATTCTTTATAGAACAATTACAGCTGATAAACATATAAAGGATGAGAGATTAAAATGAAATACTAGAAAAAAATAAAATGAAATACTAGAAATAATAAATATTAGAATTAAAATGAAATAACGGTTCCAGGCTAGCTCTCTCAAATACAATATCCTGGGATAAAGGAAAAATTCTGTATTTGCATTGTTCAATGGAATAGGCATTGTAGCTGTTGAGCACTTAAAATGTGCCTAGTGTGACTAAGGAATTAGATTTCTAATTTTGTTCAATTTTCATTGCATTTAAATAGCTGCATGTGGCTAGTTGCTATTGTATTGAACAGTACAGTTCTAGGGCATGATTATCTTTGGCTGCTGAAATCACTGGGTGAAAGACTGGTGGGGAATTTACAATGCATAGATTAGAATTACTACCCCTGAATTTACTGATCCATCCTAAAAATCACAAAAAGAGACAAAGAGACATCATGTCATCTGAGGTGATACAACGAGAAATATGCAACACACCCCCCATGAAATATTCTTGCCAAAAATATCAAACCTAAATCTGATTCAGCTTCTAGATCTAACTACGAGTTTTGGAAATACACGGAATAGGAGCACATGATATACACCATAGCAAAAGAGATCAGCAAAACCTAGAATGTGGTAAACTCCTCAAGACAAACAATATGATTTTTTTAATGATAATCAAATAATTGTAGGGGTACCTGAGTGGCTCAGTCTGTTAAGCATTTGCCTTAGACTCAGGTCATGATCTTCAGATCCTGGGATGGAGGCCCACATTGGGTTCAGTGCTCAGTGGGGAGCCTACTTTTCTCTCTGACCCCCCACCCAACTGCTCATGCTCTCTCTCTCTCTTTCCTATATAAATAAATAAAATCTTAAAAAAAAAAAAAATTTTAAGGGAAAAGAAGTGGGAGGGGATGAAACCTATGGATCAGAGAGACTTTGTTTAGAATCAACTGTGTCTTCTCCTAGGGCCCCCAGAAAGCAGAATCTGTAGTAAAGATATGTGCAAATACTTTATTGAAGAGACAGGAATGAGGGACAATAAGTGAAACAGAGGAGCACCAGAAGGCATGATCAAGTTGGCCACCATGAAGAGTGATTCCTTAATCCCACAACTTTCTGAGAAGTTACATATGCTGTGTCTTCAGAGTGTTGATCTGCACATGAAAGGGAAAGCGGTTGTCCATTGGTTCTCATCCTGGTTGGTTAAAGTTTGCTTCAGAGAGGTGGGTTTTTTTTTTTTTTTTTTTTTTTTTAAGATTTTGTTCATTTATGTGACAGAGAGAGAGAGAGAGCGAGAGATCACAAGCAGGCAGAGACGGGGGAGGAAGCAGGCTCCCTGCTGAGCCAACCCCAGGACCCTGCGATCATGACCTGAGCCGAAGGCAGAGGCTTAACCCACTGAGTCACCTAGGTGCCCCTGCTTCAGAGAGTTTTAAGTCCCTGGCACTTTTGGGTTGTACATGCCAAGCAGATTTCTAGAGTGTTCCACACTGCAGCATTAAACAGAAGCCCTGAAGAAGGGCCAGGCTATACCTGCGTGCAGCTGGTTGGAGCCTGTGCAGGACTGATCTGGGCAGCAATGGCTGGATTAAGTGACGTGAGCCCAAGAGGATCTGGAGTTATGCACAGAGATGTTTGATATAAACTATTTAAAAAAGAGAGAGAGGGCAAGCAGGAAAGGGAATGAATTGGGGGAACTTAAATGCTATTGAATTTTGACTGGATATATCTGGTGACATTAAGGAATTATTGTTACGTTGTTAAGTTTTTGTATGCCTATGGTACAGTGCTTATGACATTTCTTCAAGGCTTATCTTTTAGAAATCAATACTAGAGTATTTACACATGAAACAATACGATGTCTGGAATTTTCCTCAAAATAATGCAGTTTGTAAGGGAGAGTGGATGGAGGCACAGCTGAAAAAGAACTGCTGTGAGTTACGTGCTGGTTTTAAAAACATCCGCTAATGCTAATATTCCTCCCTTCCAAAAGCAGAATCTAATTTCTCTCAACTTGAATGTGGATGGGACTTAGTGACTTAATGAATACAATGTGGTGGAGGTGATCTTGTATGTCTTCCAAGACTGTTATAAAAGTCACTGCAACTTCCGCCTTCCTCTCTTTTGGCTCACTTGCTCTGGGGGAAGCCAGCTACCATGCTGTGAGGATGCATCAGCTGCTCTGCAAAAAGGGCCAAGTGGCAAGAAACAGATGCTTCCTGGCAACACCTTCCCAGCCAGAGGTGAGGGTCACCTTGGAACAGATCCTTTAGCCCCAACTAAGGCTGAAGATGTCTGCAGGCCAGGCCAACAACATGACTGCAACCTCATAACAGATCCTTAGCCAGAACAACTCTAAAGGCCTAAAATCCTGACTCTCAGAAACTGTGCAACATCATCAATGTTTATTACTGTTTCAATTTGCTAAGTTTGGGGGTAATTTGTTATACAGCAGTGGTCAAATGAAATAAGTTAGTAATTGTTGAAGCTGGATGTTGAGCTCATCGTACTCTTCTTATTTTGGTGTATGTTTGAGATTTTCCATGATAAAAATTAAATACTGAATTCCTGTATTATATTTTCATATAAATCCTTTCCAAGTGGATCAAAGACTATCTGTAAGAAAGCAAAAATTCCTAGTAAATTATCATCTTCGTTACCTCAAGGTAGGGAAGGATTTCTTAGGCCAGGCATGAAAAGCATAGACTATCAAGAAAACACTGATAAGTTCATACATTGAAGATTAAGAACTACTTATTGGATGATACTATAAAGAAAGTGAAAAGATAAGCCATAATCTGGAAAGTGATATTTGTTACATATACAATGGAAAAGATCTGGTTATATATGTGACTCCTACAAATCTGTAAGAAAAAGATAGGCAGGGGTGCCTGGGTGGCTCAGTGGGTTAAAGCCTCTGCCTTCAGCTCAGGTCATGATCTCAGGGTCCTGGGATCAAGCCTCACATCGCATCGCATCGGGCTTTCTGCTCAGCAGGGAGCCTGCTTCCCCCTCTCTCTCTGTCTGCCTCTCTGCCTACTTGTGGCCTCTCTGCCTACTTGTGATCTCTCTCTCTGTCAAATAAATAAATAAAATCTTAAAAAAAAAAAAGAAATAGTTTAAAAAAAAAAGATAGGCAATCCAATAGAAAAATGGGCAAAGGATATGAATGCTCAGTTCACAGAAGGGGAGACCTAATGGCCAATGAACAAATAAAAAATGGATCCACTGATCAGTAGTATCTGCTTCTCTATGTTGGTCCCCACACTAATTAACACTCCCTCTCCTAGCAACCCTCAAAAATGGCTGACTGGAGTTGCTATATAAATACCCTCAAATACTCTAGCCTTCTTACCTCTCTGAGGCATGTGTCCTCTTCCACTTCCCAGTTTCCCCTGTGGAATTCCCCCTGGAATTGTTCACACTAGTCACTGGCTTGATAACACAACTCTGTATTATTGACTGCCTTCCCCTCCCTGTCTCACTTCTGTACTCCACTCCCTGTTCCCTGGGATTACATACCACATTAATCTTGAATTCTTGCCTTGGGGCTTTCTTCTGGGGGAACCTAAACTAATATAAGAGTGTTCAAGCTTCCTTGCCAGTATCACACTGAGTCTGAGCCCTGGCAATTCTGTGGGAACTTTACACATGAAAAAAAGCTATAGCCTTGAAATGCATAGAGGAGAAAGGGGCCTGATGACTTTAAGCCAGCCCAAGGGTGGGGGGCTCACACCATGGCCATAGGTATACTCTTCAAAGCTGCCCCAAGCCCAGAACTCTGCAGGTCTGCTTTCTTTCTGCCCTCTTTGAACCTTGTCCATAATCAGTGTCCTTGGCCCTGACTTGCTGGGGTTCATAGCTAAACTCTTTCTGTTGCTTGAGTCATTTTTGATATGCTGATCTGGTTTTAGACTGTTTAACTTGGTAAACACTGCAATCTGGGTCACAGGCCAGGTTTTTTTGGTGAGCTGGTTCTGTACACATGGTTATCTGCCACCCCTCCCCCACACTGGGGTTCTAGCCATGGTCATAGTACAAGTGAACACAAGAACCATTTCCCTGTAATGAAGGCTGCATTGCTGCCAGTGGCTTCTCAGATGATGGGGGTTGGTGCCAGTGGCTTGGCAGCAACATGAGATGGGGACCTCTGTGTGGGCACTAGAAATCTTGATCACAACAGTCTGTATCAGTGCCTTGGGCGAGCACTAGGAATAGAGATGGTGCTTCTGGCTGCACCAGGACAGTGAGCTTTGATGGGAATCAGCTTAGAGAGGAGTTGGCTTCACTATGTGCCAAGGCAGGAAACAAGGCAATGGATACCCTCCATGGGTTTGCCATATTGTCTCGGTTGTAATATCTTCTGTTATGGTGTTGGGTATGTGTATGGAGACTTCCAAATTCTTGTGGCCTATATTAATTACCTATTGCTGTGAGACAAATTGCCCCCAAATTTAGTAGCCTACAACAACTTATTATCCTCACAGTTTTTGTGGGTCAGAAATTCAAGAACAGCTTGACTAGGCAATTCTGACTCAGGGTCTTTTGTGAGGTCTCAGTTAAAATGTTGGCCAGGACTGCCGTCACCTGAAGCCTTATGGGCGAAAGGATCCGTTTTCAGGTTGACTTTCACATGTTTCGTAAGTATGTGCTAGTTCTTGGTGGCAGGCCCTAGTTCCTCCCCACCTGTGCCTCTCCATGGGCTGTTCAAGTGTCCTCCTGACGTGATGGCTGGTTTCCTCCAAAGCAAGTGGAGAGGGACAGGGAGGAGAGGGACATTGAGGAGAGGGAGATGGGGAGGGAGAGGAAGAAGAAGGAGCAGCTATCCTTTGTATGACCTAGCCTCAGAAGTCACGTAGCATAATTCTACCACATCTTTATTTGTTAGAATAGAGTCACGAAGTCTGACCTCTATTTTACATAGAGGAATTAAACTCTAAATTTTAATGAGAATATTAAAGAATTTGTAGCCTTTTTTTTTAAGCACCATATTGCTTCTACTTTAAAGCTAACTATAACTTGGATTATAAGGTCTTTTCCAGCTTCTATTTCTGACTAACTTCATTTTTCTATTCTTTCCTTATGTAAGCAGTAAGATTTAAATCATCAGTTGGGGATATAGTATGGTCAACTTCTATTTCTTTAATTAATAACTAGAATGCTTGTCTGTTCCTCAATCCCTCTCTCCTTTCTAGTGAATTACCTAGGAAACCTGGGGCTTGTTCAATCTAAAGTGGCCATTCCAATTTCCAAGTCGGCTGAGCCAGCGCTGTACAGTTAACATGTGAAAAGGAAGACATTTGGAGATGTCTCCTGATTGACAGACTGTCCTGCTCATCTCCAGGGTTGTGGTGAGAAGAAATACTGCCAGGTATGGTGGTCATGAAAATGCATGGCTCAGTTCTCCTGTTGGGGGGACTGCCATTGACTAGAAACCCAGCCGCTGCCCTTCTGGTCCTGCCACTGGTTCTGTGCTGGCTGGTGCAGACCCATTCCTGAGACATGCACGGCTACTCCAGCTAGCAACTCTGGCCCCAGTAATCCCCTTTGGCCTGGACAAGCCTTTTTCAGAACTGCACCACAGTCTTAGACTCTTTGTAACCAGTCTGTCCTCCCCACTTCCCCTCACAGCTGTTGGATTTTTCTTTCAGTCTGAATCTTCTCCTTGCTTTTTCCTCTTTCCTTCCTTTTTATCCCTCTCAGATATTTCTCCTAGTAAGTCTCTTGCAGGTCTGTTTGGACATTTATTGATCTCCCAGGCATACACAGTGCTGGAGTTGGTTCCCACTGGCTTGGGAGAGCAGGTCTGTATATCTTCCTGATTCTATATTCAGTGACATCATGTTGGTAGCTTGAAATAGGCCATGGTGGGAGTACTTACACACAGAAATCAACAAATGCTACCTATGAGGGTGTTTTCCTCCAAGGGAGCTGGTTGATAAACATTTATCAGTATACCTCTGGTGTATACCCAACAGAAATGTGTATGTATGCTCACCTAGAGACTTGTACTGGATTCTTAGGCTGTTCATAGCACCATTAATCATAGTTGCCTCAAACTGGAAACTGCCCAAATGTCCATCAGCAGTAGGACAGATAAATAAACTGTCATATTATGGCATATATATGTTTAACTAGTAGACTATAAAAATAAAAACAAGGGGCACCTGGGTGGCTCAGGCAGTTAAGCGTCTGCTTTCAGCTCAGGTCAAGATCTCAGGGTCCTGGGATTGAGCCCCATGTCAGGCTCCCTGCTCAGTGGGAAGTCTGCTTCTCCCACTCCCTCTGCCCCCTGGCTTGTGCTCTCTCTCTATCTCAAATAAATAAGTAAAATCTTTGAAAAAAGTAAAATTAAAAAAGATCCAAATTATTTATACAACAATATGGATGAATTTCACAAACATAATGCTGAATGAAAGAATCTAGACACAAAAGACTCCATACTATAGTACTGCATTTATATAAAGTGAAAAACTGGCAAAAAGAGTCCATAATGTAAGAGGTTAGCAGAGTGGCTCCTGCATGGACATAGTGACTAGGAGGGTCCAAGAGGGATCCTACGAATTAATTTCTGACCAAGGCCCTAGTCATATTTTTACTTAAAAAAATTCATTGAGCTATATATGGATGATCTCTTCACTTTTCTGTATACATGTTATACTTCAACAGAGAGTTTATAAAAAATTATATATAATTAGATATTCCATAAAGGCAGTGATTTAAAAAAATAAAAAATTTTAAGGGCACTTGGGTGGCTCAGTTGGTTAAGTGTCTGATTCCTGATTTCAGCTCAGGTCATGATCTCAGCCATCTTTGGATGGAACCCTGCATCAGGCTCTGTGCTCGGTGTGGAGCCTGCTTAAGATTCTCTCTCTACCTCTCCATCTGCCCCTCCTACATTCAATGTGGGGTTTGAACTTACAACCCCAAGATCAAGAGTTGCATGCTCCACTGACTGAGCTGGCCAGGTGCCCCTGAGCAATATTATATGTATATATTAGATATATATATATCTAAAAATACATATATATAATAAATATATACATATATAAATATATATCATGTTTTGTCTATCTGTTCATCTGTTGATGGACATTTAGGTTGCTTCCACCTCTTGGCTATTGTGAACAATGCTATAGTGAATATGAGTGTACCAATATCTCTTCAAGATCCTGCTTTCAATTATTTTGGATATATATCCACAAGTGGCATTGCTGGATTATATATATATATATATTTTTTTTTACAGTGGGCTCCACACCCAGTGTGGAGCTTGAACTCACAACCCTGAGATCAATAGTTGCATGCTCTACCAACTGAGTCAGCCAGGCGCCCCATGATAATTCTTTTTTTTTATGTTTGGAACTGTCAAACTGTTTTCCACAGTGTGCTACCGTTCCCACTGATACACAACAGTTCCAATTTCTCCATATTCTTGCCATTTGTTATTTTCTATTTTGTTTTGATAGTAGTCATCCTAATGAGTGTGAAGAAAGGAAGAGATTTTTATATGCTTTTTTACTGTTGCCTCCACAGAGCCTAGATCAGTCTCTGGTATATAGTAGCCACTCATTAAATATTAGTTGTAGAAGTGAATGAATGAGTTGAGATCCTGTATAGGGTTGTGTAGTGGGCTGAATAGTGGCTCTCCTAAAGATGTGTCCATATCCTAATCCCCAGAACCTATGAATATTACCATATTTGGGAAAAGGGTCTTTGTAGATGTAATTAATTAAGGATCTTGAGATGAGAAGATCATCCTAAATTATCGAGATGGGCCCTAAATCCAATGACAAGTATCCTTATAAGAGACACACACAGGAGAAGACAACATAGAGGAGAGGGCAATGTGATGACAAAGGAAGACACTGGAGTGATGTAGCCACAAGCTAAGAAGGCCAAAGAATGCCAACTTCCATCAGAAGCTAGAACAGGAGGGATTCTCCCCTAGAGTTTCCAGAGGGAATGAGCCCTGCTGACACTCTGATTTTAGACCTCTTGTCTCCAGAAGCGTGACAGAATAAATTTCCGTCGGTTTTTGTTTTTGCCACTGAGTTTATGTTAATTTGTTACAGCAGTTACAGGAAACTTAGGAAGGCCAGTTGTCTTTTAACTCTATTACTGTTTTTTTTTCTTTTTAAAAAATATTTTATTTATTTATTTGTTTTCTGTTTTTTTTTTTTTTAAAGATTTTACTTATTTATTTGATGGACAGAGATCACAAGATTTTATTTATTTATTTGTTTTTATTTTTTTAAGATTTTATTTATTTATTTGACAGAGATGACAAGTAGGCAGAGAGGCAGGCAGAGAGAGAGGGGGAGGCAGGCTCCCTGCTGAGCAGAGTGCCCCGATCATGACCTGAGCCAAAGGCAGAGGCTTTAACCCACTGAGCCACCCAGGTGCCCCTCTATTACTGTTTTCATAATATCTTATCTATGCACAGGAGAAAACTTTTGTTTCTCTACTGTAGAAATCTGAGAGCTAGGGCATGCGTCCAACTCATCTAACAGAAAGTTCAAGTTCTCTGCCTTTAAATTGGTGATCTCCTTTCAAGATTGGGTCTTGTCCTTCATGTTGATATCAAGGCCATTTCCTATATTCGTGGGGCTTCCCTGTGGAGGCCACCAGGAACTCAGCCAACAGCTAAGGTGGCTAACCCTGGGCTCCTAGATCAAGGATCCCTAAACATTTTCCTGTAGAGCCTTCCAAGGAGTGTTGGGATTTTTATATTTGTAAGTTGACCTATCCCTCACAAGGAAGTTGCTACCCTGTGGAGCTTCCTTCTTACCTAAAACCCTCCCAGTTGTGTTTATTCCAAACCCTCAAGATCAACCTTCTTCACAGGCCACATAGTACCTTATATCTTAGGTAAGATCCTGATATCTATAATCAGGGAATTGCTTTGTTCCATGCAGACTGAAAGTGTAAGAAGATCTCTGACAAACGAAAAAATGTTGATGTGTCAAATAGCGTAGACGAGGTCCCGTGATACTCGGGGAAGGTCAGACAGCTGGTAAGATAGATCTTACTGGGGCAGCATTCATCCTTGCAATTGAGTGCTCATAGATATCCATTGTATATGGTAGACTGATGCCTCCCCTAAGCTTCCTTTATTGGATCCTTTTTACAGCTGTGCATGCTGGCTAGCTGCTAAATGAGATATATATACAAAACATGGCTCTCTGGCCTCAAGGTGGAATCAGCTCTATGATATAATCCATGTCCCAAGTCTCTCCATAGGATCAGGCTGAAGCTTGACTCCAGATAAGACCACATCCTGGCTTAGCTCCCTTCCCTATTCTGTTCTGCTTCCTTTATTGCCTTTCTCCAGAAAGCATTCTCCTAAAAACTTATGTGCTCAAATTATGCTTCAGTCTCTGCTTGTCAGGAAACTGACCTAA
The DNA here is from genome assembly GCF_010015895.1 of Lontra canadensis. Classification (NCBI taxonomy): domain Eukaryota; kingdom Metazoa; phylum Chordata; class Mammalia; order Carnivora; family Mustelidae; genus Lontra; species Lontra canadensis. The sequence continues at coordinate 6,874,013 of NW_022631010.1, forward strand.
GACAACACATGAGTAAAAGCTAAAAAACTATAGAACCATCCATGTCCCTGACCTGGAGACAAAGCAAAGATATAGAAAATGAGGACATGAAATCAGAGAGAGCAAAGGGTCACACAGAGAGAATGCCTTTCTTGAGTGGGGAAAAAAAAAAAAAAAAGAGCAGAGGTAACGTCAAACTATCCTAGTGGATACAAACCTCCTTGGGCATGTAGTTAGAGCAGTTCCAGGAATTCTTTGCCACAGACATTAAAATTTCCAGGTGGTAGTGGTTCAATTTTGCTGTGGGGAATAAAGGAAAAGGTTGGTTCCACTTCTGGCCTAGAGGAGTAGGGCGAACAGTATCTCCTGTAGCCAGGTCATGGTTTCATGGAACCACCTCCATCTGACTGGGTCCTTGCCAGACAGTAGGGCCATGTCTTCCATTTCCCTACCTCATCCTACACAGTCCTTGTAGGATACTGTAGCCAAAACCACCTGCAAACCAGAATGCCAGTGGTAGGGCCTAGACCAAACAATACATTTCACACAGGAATAGGAAGGATGTGTGGGTGTAGAGCTGGGGTGAGGCTGGAGGCTGGGGTGCTGCTAAGCTTCATGAGGCTTGACGTGGTTGCCCAGGAAGGTAGGTCAGGACCTGGGCATGAGGGTGGGGGTATATCCTAGAATCAGAATTCTGTGTTCTATGGTAAAGCTGAAAGTCTCCACAGGTATATGAGGGGATTTCTTTGTTTTCCAGGGAGTGTAGAGTGCTCAGACTCTGAGGTGGCTGCCACAGGAATATTCCTCACAACAGAAGGATTGTGTCAGACAATGTTCTGGTTATCTATTGCTGGGTGGCAAACTGCTCTAAAACTTATAGGCTTAAACCAGCACCCAAGTTATCATTTCTTAGGATTTTGGAAAAGGCACAGTAGGAAAGACTTACCTCTGTTTTAGGTAATGAGGAACAGCTCAGATGGCTTCTCCCCTCAATGACTGGTCCCTCAGCAGGGACTCATCAGGGTTCACCTGGGTTCATCAGGGTTCATGTGTCTGGGACCTCAGTTCTTGGTGATAACTGGGTCCTTACTTTTCCTCCATGTAGTCTCAGGGCTTTTGCCTCTCCAGGTGGTGGTCTCTGTGTGCCATCTTTCTACAGCAAGGTGAGAGAGGGGGAGTAGCTCAGAATTATAATGAGCTTGAAATCAAGGTTACCAGGTATTCTCAAAGCTCATCTCTGTAACTGGCACAGTCACTTCTGCACATTCTTCCATTGGTTAAATCAAGTCACAGGTCCAGTCCAGGTTCCAGGGTCGACGACCACATAAGGTTATACTGTGAGGAGGCAAGTTTCAGGGGGGCCACCAAAGTAACAAACTACCTGACAAGAACGGCTCTAGGAGCAGACGTGTGTGGGCCGAGGGTGCTCCAATTCCTAATTTTATGCTGGCTTCTCTTCAGAGAGGTTTGAGAACAAAGAGTGGGGGTGTAAGGTAGCCCCGCGCTTCCTCCACATTATTAAAGGTGGGGGGTCTGGTCGGCCACTGGATCAGCCTGAATCAAGAAAGGCCGGGCTCTGTGTGTCTTCACTCGGTCTAGAGGCATTTATTGCGCATAGCCTATGCACTGGTTTCTTAACACACGTGTTACTTCGTTATCCCTACTTTACGGAGGAGAAAGCGGAGGCTGCAACACAGCACTCCTTCAACAGTCCGCACACCACCGTACACACCACGACGAAGACTCCTAGGCCCTTTCTACCCCGCAGGTAGAGTCGGGGCAGAGCCGGGGTTTCCGGGAGGGCAGTGCTCAACACGGTCGCCCACCAAGCAGAGCGGATGGCTCCCAGGGAGCCAACGGGAAGAGGACGCCTCAGAGATGCTAACCTGTCACCGCCGGGCTGCGCGAAGGGCAGGCAAAACTGGAGCGCCTTGACCCCGAGGCGGGAGGGGTCTCAACCTGCACAGGTCGGGCCCAAGACCCGCCTCCAGGGCACCGGGTGCAGGAGGAGGGCCCGCGCGCCGCGCCCCGCCCACGCACGCACGCATCGCCCCGCCAGCCGCGCAGTTCTGGCCCCGCCCTCAGGATTGACCGCCGGAGCCACCGTCCGCACAGCCCCGCCCCGCACGGCCAGGCAAAGCGGAGCCGGCCGTGCGGTGTGTGTGTATGTGTTCGCGGGGCGCCGTCTCAGCCCCGGGAAGATGGTGGCGGTGGCGGCGGCGACTCAGGCGAGGCTGAGGAGGAGAACGGCGGCGACGACAGCGCCTGCGGGCAGGAACGGCGGGCAGCGCCGGGGCTGGGACGCGACCGGGGCTGGGAGGCCGGGGCTGGGGGCCGGGCTGCGCCTCCCGCGGCGGCTGCTGCTGCTGCTTCTGCTGCTCCCGCCGCTGCTGCTGCTGCCCTGGGCGGCCGAGGCCGCGGCGGCGGCGGCGGCGGTGTCGGGCTCAGCCGCAGCCGAGGCCAAGGAATGTGACCGACCCTGTGTCAACGGCGGCCGCTGCAACCCTGGCACCGGCCAGTGCGTCTGCCCCGCTGGCTGGGTGGGCGAGCAATGCCAGCACTGCGGGGGCCGCTTCAGGTGAGTGGGGGGTGGTGTTGGAGGGTCGGGCCCAGAAGGAGGCTGAGGCTATGGGGCGCGCGAGATGGTTCCAGGCCGGAGGCAGATGCCGGACAGAAAGTGGGGAGGGTAGGGCCGTCCCACGGTGTTTGAGGACCATTTGCTCCCGAGGAGATCATTGTCTCTGGCCAAGGGTCCTCTTGTACCGGAAGATGAACAGATTCGAGGCAAGGGTGGAGGCACCCCAGAGAGGTTTGGGTGCGGCGGGTACAGGAGAAGAAAGCTCAGGGTCCCAAAGAGTATCAAAGCCAGTCCCTGAAACTGGGCCTCTTTCGGATAAACGAGGTATACAGGGAAAGATGAGAGAGCTAGTCTTACTTAAACACTTCCTTTTAACATCCCCTTGTTCCCTAGGGCCTGATGAACTACCCAACTCGTTGGAGATTTAGGGTACTCAGAAGAAACAGGGCCCTGGAAGTGATTTGTTGGCTCAAGATAGAGGGGAGAGGTTAGGTCAGAGATAGAAGAAGGAGTGGTTGTTGGATAGAGGAAAGTGAGGAAACTAGCCTTTTGAAGCTCACTAGAGGCAGCTGATTGGAACAGGGTGGAGAGGGCATGGAAGGAGGTTCTTGTTTGCCCTGGTTTCTGGAGAATATGGGGTTATGAGTTGGCCTGGTTTGGGACAGTACCTCCTGGAGAGATCATCAAATCATTCATTAATAGTTATCTGTTATTTGCTTTAATTGTGGAAGGATTTCCAGGTAATACACATGAACAAATAGATTAGCCAGACTTTGGCCTAGTCCACATGGAGTTTGGAATACAGCAAGAGAAAGATAGGTACACAAGTGACCCTAGTCATAAGGACTACAGAGTCATTCATGCCTTTGGCAGATTTTACAAAAGACTTTTGATGTTAGCTGTGGAGGAGTGGGGAAATACCGAGACCCAGACAGACAGGGTCCCTCCTCTTAGAGATTTTACATTCTAGCAGGGGGGACAGAGGCAGTTGATTGGTAAATAAGCAAATAAATAAAGAAATAAATGAACAAGATAATTTCAGATAACAATGCTGTCAAGAAAGTAAAACAGGACACCCTGATAGAGAATTGTAACTAGTGAGTTTCTCCTAAAGTTTTAGGAGAAACCTCTCATTTGAAGTGACATCTGATCTGAGCTGAATGAGACCATGGAGAACCTGTGGGAATTCAGGGAGGGAGGTTGTGACTAGCCGTGGGAATGCAAGGAAGACTTCCAGGAGAAAGTGACATTGGATTTGAGCATTTGAAGCAAGTAGGCTTTGGAACTATGTAGCTGGGGAAGAAATTCCAGATGGGAGGAAGGTTGCAAACAAAACTGTGGAGGTTTGGAATGGTAGAATTGTAGATGCATATAATGTCAGTTTTTCAGGGGAAGAACTCAGAGGACATTGAGGAGCTGAGCACTTTATTGTTATGGAGAAACCAGGCGCTTTCAAGACCAGTGTGTAGTGCATCTTGGGATGTAATTTACTTAGGGTATTGTGATTTATGAATTACATTAGCCTACATATATTTGTCGAGGGCTACTCTGGAGTAAATTGTGAGATACAGTGGCAAACAAGACCGACACAGTCCTACTCTCATGGAGCTTGTATTCTAGCTTGGGAGTAAGAAATCTAATAATCAATTTATTAGTATTTTGCTTGAGTCTGTGGAGGCAAAGGACAGGGGCAAACAGAGGACTTGACTTAGTTTAGAATGTTAAGACTAATGGCTGAGTAAGTGACCTTTGAGTTGGGATCTGAGGGGTAGGATAGCACTACCTACGTGAGGGGTGGGGTGCTAAGAGGCCAGCATGTACAGAGGCTTGGGGATGAGGGGTATCATGGCAAGCTGAAGAGAAGGCTGGATAGCTGAGGCAGAGAGCAAACGAGAGCATGGCAAGACTGGAGAGATGGGGGGTGGCCAGGCCATGTGAAGTCCTGTAGGTTGGGTTGAGAATTTTGACCTTTAGCTCTTGAGCAGTAGAATGGCACAGTTAACTTGCATTTTCATGACATTACAGGCTTTTAGATGGGAGCCAGAGCAGGAACGGCCTTGAAGTTAAGGCTGCCAGAGCATTTTTAATTTGAGGTGCTTCTAGAAGCAAGTGAATAGTTGGTTGTGTCAGATGAGAACCCTTTAAGTTCTGAGAAGGCAGTGGGGGCCCAGAGGGTGTAGAGGGACATGCATAACAAGATCAGTCCGTACTATCCAGAGTAGGTGGACTCATTGTAAGTATGAGAGGTGGTGGGCAACTGGGTGGGAGGTGTTGGGCAGGGTCCGGACGGCAGTAATGAGAACCTAGGATAGGCTGTGGGGATGGAGGCAGGGTGCGTCCTAGCTGGTATTGCAGAGGTAAAAGACAGGTCTTGCTTTGAAACTGGTTTGTTCTTGGAAGGGAGAGGGTTGGTGAGGGAAAGAAAACTAGATCCTATCTTGGGTGGCTGAGGGGATAGTAATACCATTAACAGACACAGGGACACAGGAGAAGCAGGTTTTCTACATGGAGATTAGGTGCTCTCAGGGTATCCACTTGGCAGGACAGGCGTAAGTGTCGGAGGTCATCTGGATATAGAGGGACACAGCCAGGGAGAAAGAGCAGGTCTCTCTCATCCAGAAGATCGGAGAAGAGCCACTTGTGGGGAATAAGCAGTCCTGACACTGGTTGTCTCAGATGGAGTCATGCGTGAGTGAAGGGGCTCCCCTGGTTATTGTGGATGCTCCATTTAAGCGGGTTCAAGCTGGTGGCGGTGCTGTCTCCTGGGCAAACAGTTATGACTTTGGTCCTGATGATTCTGGTATATTTTGTGGGCTTCTGGAATTTGCATTTTTTAAAATGAATGTAAGAGGAACTTAACGTCTCTGGCCTTTTAAAAAAACTTTCCTTAAATTGTTAGTGGAAGGATTATTTTAGGGAAAGACTGAAATGTTGGTTTTGATTATAGTGGTATGTATCTTCATTTAACTCACAGACCTCTTTGTTATTAAACGAAGAGACATTCAAATGAATGCCTTTCTGGTATGGAATGGCATCAAGGCAGTGTGTTTTTAAATCTTTTTAGTTCCATAAATTCTGTGTTATAATTGTTGTTAGAAGGTCTTTCCTAGTAATTGAAAGGAATGTAGGATAATAAGAGGATTAGATGACCCCCAAGTTATCACTGAATGCATAGCATATGCTGGGGATCTGGTCAAACATTTTCATACACATCATACCATGTAATCTTCTGACTCTGGGGGTGTTGTATGAAATTTGTATTAGCATATGGTTGCAGGTAGAAAATCACTTAACTTTTTTTCCAAATGAAAGATACTCCAGAAATGATTACCACATGGGACAATATTATTGGTGTCAGTTTAGTAAAAATAACTGTGGAATCTTTGGAAGACGATTTCTTTTTTTTTTTTTTTTTTTTTTTTTTTTTTTTTAAGATTTTTTATTTATTTATTTGTCAGAGACAGAGGGAGAGAGAGCGAGCACAGGCAGACAGAGGCAGAGGGAGAAGCAGGCTCCCCGCCGAGCAAGGAGCCCGATGTGGGACTCGATCCCAGGATGCTGGGATCATGACCTGAGCCGAAGGCAGCTGCTTAACCAACTGAGCCACCCAGGCGTCCCTGGAAGACGATTTCTAAAGCAGCCAGTTTCATTCAGTTTTATCTTACCGTTCATAATTCAGTGATCATTCTTTTCTTCTGGTGACATCACCATGGAAATTTTTCTTCAGATGATAAATACATCCCATCAAATTAGAAATAAAGATATTAAGTCCACTTATGAAATTAATATGCATTTAATTCTTCTGCGTTTCTGAAGTATGGAGAGGATAGACTAGAATAGCCTAGTGAATGGGAGCCTTATAATTACCCAGGATGTTAAGAACTTACCTTCTCTAGAATAAGGAAAGAAGTAGGCATTTACTGAGCATCTATTTTGTTCCCGGCATATGGAGTAATGGTAGTAGTAGTCCCAACACTAGCAGCCAACAACAGTTCTCCATTTTCTCCTAGGTGTTGTGTCAAGCGCCTTTTAGAAATTACTCCTTTTAATCCTTAGAGTGAAGTTATTCCCATTTCACAGGTGGGTGAACTGAAGCTTGGAGATACTGAGTAACTTGCACCAGCTCACACAACTTGTGAAAAACTGGTCTGGGATTTGAATTCAGGCCTTGTTAATTCCCACTCTCTTGCTTTCCATTGTACCATTTGGCCTCTCATTTTCTTTCTTTCTTTCTTAAAGATTTATTTATTTATTTGACAGAGAGACAGCGAGAGAGGGAATGCACACTGGGGGAGTGGGAGAGGGAGAAGCAGGCTTCCTGCCGAGTAGGGAGCTGGCTGCAGGGCTCCATCCCAGGACCCTGGGATCATAACCTGAGCCCAAGGCAGCTGCTTAACCGGCCGAGCCTCCCAGGCACCCCGAGCCTCTCATTTTTTGAGTCCAGTCACCCTACATGAAATTCTTTGGAAGGGCTGCCTAATGCCATTGAGAAACAGACAAAGAAGGAAAAATAGGTTTATTACAACAGTAAAGCCAGGATTAAAAAAAAAGAAAAACAAAACAAAACTTAACTCACTCAAACCTGTTTGGCTACTGGTCAAGGACATAAATACCTATAACTAGTGAAATGAAAATTCTGGAAAATAAAATTTGAAAGAAGAAAAAGGTAAAAAAACCCCAAACAAACAGGGTGTTTATATTTACTAGTAAGTAGTATTTACCTAAAGCCCTAAATTCATGTTCATGAATCAACTAGGCTTGTCTGTTTTCTCTAGTAGAATATAAGCTCCATGAGGGCAGGGATTTCTGTCAGTTTTGCTTGTTGTTCTATTCCCAGAGCCTAGAACAGTGCCTAGGACATGGTGTGCAATAAATATTTGTTGGATGAAAGAATGAAAAGTCATCTTTACCCATATAACTGCCCTATCTAGAATAAGGAAAATCTGCCATATCATAAATCTCATGTACTTCATTGTCTTCTGTTTGCTGGGCATCTTTTTGGGGATGTTTTACTGTCACCTCATAGTAAGCCATCTGAGACAAACTTTTTTTTTTTTTTAAAGATTTATTTTTATTTATTTGACAGACAGAAATCACAAGTAGGCAGAGGCAGGCAGAGAGAGAGGGGGGATGCAGGCTCCCCACTGAGCAGAGAGCCCGATGCGGGGCTCGATCTCAGGACCCTGAGATCATGACCTGAGCCGAAGGCAGAGGCATTAACCCACTGAGCCACCCAGGCACCCCTGAGAGGAACTTTTATTCTCCTCGAAAAGAGTAGTCTTTCCCTTTATCCTCCCTTATTTCAGTATCAGTAGTAAATCCTATGTGAGATAACCAAAGGTCAAACCATTGGAGTAATCCTTCACTCTTTGTGTTTATTCTTTGTTTCCGAAAGTCTTAAAATTTTGTTCCTTTCCACTGTTGTTCCTGCTATCCTAGAACACCTGGCCCTTTACCTCCTTGCTGAGCTTCCTCTCTTTTGCCCTGTCTGATCTCTTTGCACCTCCAGAGTCCATCCTACACTTTGTCATAGAAATCCCCTGAAAACATGATGTCACCGTCTTGCTGAGAAACCTTTTTTTCCCCTACTCCTCTTATTACCTGTAAAATGACTCTGAGCAGAAGGCTCCCACTGCTTCACACACATTCCTTTCTCTCTACCCAAATTCTTCTACTTTGTAGTTTTTCTGCATATTTGCTAAATTTAACAGCTTTCCTCCTCCCTGCCCCCAGATTCTTTCTTTTCTACTTATCTAGGTTCTACCTCAAGGTCCATCTTCAGTTCTCTATATCCATAACAGCCAATTCTCTGTAATCATACCCATTAACTTTTTTCTGAGAGGAGTCGTCAGCCTGTTCAATTCATAGATAGCTTTTGAGTGATTATTATGTGTTAGGTACCGTGCACTGCCTTGAGGATATGAAGGTGGGTGAGAATCAGGCCTTGGTTTCCTGTTGGAGAGCTCATAATTCTGAAGCGAAGACAGCTTTGTGCACAGGCAATTAGAACTTAATAGTAAAAATACGGGCAATTTGTGTGCTGGACTAAGATGTGGTGGGGAGACTCTTTTGAGGGCCATGGTGGAAGGCATCCCAAAGAAGAGACCATTTGGGCAGATCTGAGGTTTAGTATGAATAGACCATCTGGGAGAGATGGGCATTCCAGAAGGAGAAAAGAGAGTGTACAAAGGCAAAGAATCATGGGCTGTTGTGCTTACTTAAGTGTATTAGTTTCCTAGGTGGTTGTAACAAAGTACCACAAACTGGATGGCTTAAACCAACAGAAATGTAATCTCTTACTGTTCTGGAGGTCACAAGCCTGAAATAGTGTCCGCAGGACCATGTGCTCTCTGAAAGTTCTGAGGAAGAATCTGTTCCATGCCTTTCTCCTAGCCGCTGGAATTGCCGGCAGTCCTTAGCGTTCCTTGGCTTGTACATGCATCACTTTAGTCTCTGCCTCCATCACTTCAAACTCAAACCGACCTCTCCCCGTGTGTCTCTTCTTGTGTGAGGATGCCAGTCATGTTGGACGTATGAGTATGACTTCATTCTTAGTTTGATCATCCGCAAAGACTGTTTCCAAATAAGGTCACATTTCCAGGTAGTGAAGCCTAGGGCTTCAACATAGCTTTTTGTGGGACACAATTCAACCCACAGCCCTTAGAGAACTGGATATAGATGGATGTTGTCAGAGCATAACTTGTGCGGAATGCGTTGGAAAGGTGTGAGACTGGAAGATGTTAATGACCTTCTCTCTTCCTTTCCCATCACCCTTCAACCTCAGGATGCATCTTTGACCTGGGTTAAGCCATCAGGGCATTCCAGCCTCTGGTGGTAATGATTGTTTGGAGGTAGGCATGTGATCCAACCTGACTCAGTCTAAGTGAATCTCAGGACTTGCTGGAGACTCTCCTCTGGATGCTCATGAAGGAGATGCTTTGTTGTCTTCTGCTTTGTGTGCTGAGGAAATAAAACCACGAGTTATCATAGCTAGTATTGTTGTTGTGAGAAGAGCCCACCCGTGGTCAGACTAACTTCTAGAAGTGGGAGGATGTCAGAGAAATGGAGCTGGAGACCTGATGACTTTTCTGGATCTCTGGATCAAATGTTGCCTGAAGCTGTACTTTTCAGTTTTGGTGAGGTGCTGCAGTCCGTGTTTCTCTTAAGGCAGTTACAGTGGGATTTCCTGTTCCTTACAATATAGAGCAGTTCCTAACATGCAGACGAACATAGGACTGGATCATGAAGGTCTTCATATTAGGCACTGAGGAGTTTGAGCCATGTTCTCTTAGAACCATGATAGGCCGTGGTCTAAATTCCTGACATTTTCTTGCCAAATCTTTTAGTTTTCCAGTGTTGATGGGCACATGATCGGAACCGTGAGTTACCACAGGCAATGGTTTTAGCTTGTTTCTTTGATACTGCGCAACTCAGTTTGCCAGCTTCCCCCTGGGAATGAGGCTGTTCTCACTGCCCTGTACCTCCCCTCTATTTAGCCAATTTCCTATGTGAGGGCTCATTAATTTGTATTTCTAAATCGTATTGGGTACGATTCCTGTCAAGTTTCTTTTTTTGTTTTTTAAAAGATTTTATTTATTTATTTGACAGACAGAGATTACAAGTAGGCAGAGAGGCAGGCAGAGAGAGAGGAAGGGAAGCAGGCTCCCTGCTGAGCAGAGAGCCTGACGCGGGACTTGATCCCAGGACCCTGGGATCATGACCTGAGCCGAAGACAGAGGCTTTAAACCACTGAGCCACCCAGGTGCCCTTCAAGGTTCTTTTATTAACAGATAACCCAACTCAGACAAGCTTAAGAGAAAAAATATGGGAGAGATTTATTGGTTCATGTGACAGAAAAGTCAAGGGGATGTTGTTGGGTTTGTGTGTGTCTGGATCCAGGGGACCACTTGGTCTCTCTCCCTCCATCTCTTAGCTTTGATCTGCCTTCTGCTGACCTCATTCTCAGGCAGGCTGTCTTCAGGTGGTGTCTCCAGAAGTTAAATCAAACTGTCTTAGCATCCTCCACTGGAGAAGAATGACCCTTTCTTAGAAGCTTGTTGCAAATAAGCAATGCTGAGAATCTCACTGGTCCCTTGTCCTTTACTGAAGCAATCTTTGGGGTCATGGGAATGTCCTGATTCATCAGACCTGACTTGCATACCTGCTGTGGAACTGGAATGTGAGGTCCAGTTCCATTAGATGGAGTAAGTGGCACAGACTGAGAAAAGGGGAGCAGGAAAAGGGAACACATACTGTACCAGAAAAGTGGGGCCCATGCTGGGGAGGTAAAAACAGTGACACCCCTGCATATTCCTAGAACCTCCAATTTGGTGAATACTCAATAGGTGTCTGTGAGAAAAATTGGGAATGCTCTGGAAAATACTGTATCAAGTAATGAAATGCCAGGCCCCTAGTTTACCAGGAATTCACTCAGTCATTACTAGGGGTTGTGAGGGTCCCACTATGTGGAATGCATTATGCTGGCTCTTTGAGATTGTCTCAGTGAGGATTGTGCCATACTGAGTTTTGGTCTGGCACTCGAGTTAAGTCACTGAATGGCCGTAATTCATTCCCTGATTTTTCAGTGGGGGGGAATAGAAAATGGGAGGAATCAACAATGTAAAATACCACATAATAAACATTTGAGGCTTTTTTGCTGATTCCTAGAAGATAGAATTTACTTATTTGGAAAGGTAAAAATAAGTTTATTAAGTAAAAAGAAAAGTTGAGCCTGATGTCTTAATATAATTGCATACGGTATATGTTTGAAAGCAGATATCTGACATTTAAGCTTTACTTCTGTGAAAGGTTCCCAAGATAAGCTTTTTATTTACTACAGTGTAGAGGATGGATAAATATATAGGAGAAAAACAGAGTATGTATGATCAAACAGTCTTTCCTAATATGATGAACTGACTTAATAAACTTATAGGTTATGTTTATCTTGAGTATTAAATACAGAAGTAGATATTTGGTACTGTGGTGGAACAGAAATCATACTGGTTTTTCTCTTTAACACAGACTGATTTCTAAAACTGAAATGAAAACCACTGTTGTACTTTTCAGAGTATTTGTGTTGGGAAATTTATCAGCTGCTGGCCCATGTTTCTCATTTACACTCTTTATCACTTTGTGATTTCTTTAGTGCATTGTGGCAAAAGTGAGTGCCATCCATATACTGTATACTAATCTCATTCTTCAGTTCCTGACTCTCTTCCTTCCATTTCCTCCTTCTCCCTGTACTTTCAAACTAGCCCTTTATAATCAGCCAGATGTTGTCTCATTTTCCCTTTTGAGGGTGGCTTTCTCCTATTTGTCTTGGCATTTTTCTTTCTTACCATTTTGTGGATGTCCTCTTCCTTTGGATGCTTTTCTTTTAGCACTTGGGACCCTGGTTCTATTTTATTCTCTCAGTTTTTTAAAAGATTTATTTATATATTAGAGAGAGAGAGAGAGAATGCGCATGCACATGTGAGCAGTGGGGAGGGGCAGAGGGAGAGTATCTCCAGTGGACTCCCAGATGAGCATGGAGCCCAAATTGGGGCTTCATCTCTTGACTCTGAGCTGAAACCAAGAGTCCAAATGCTCAACCAGTTGAGCCACCTAGGTGCCCCTTGGTCTCTCAGTTTTTAATTCTCTTAAGTTTTCTGTTTTTTCAAGTTAACACTGTGAGCAAACTTTAGTTTTAGCTGTTTGTTTACATGTTTACTCATCTAGAATTCTCTTGCACTTACAGAAGTTAATTTTAGTCATGGCTGACTTGCCTGTTTATCTTCTTAGAATTTGACATTAATAGTATACAGTTATAAGTTGAATGAATTTTCCAATTAATTCCTCTTGGTCCTTTGTGCAGTCTAATTAAGAATTTTCTAATTTGTTTATACTCGCAAGCCTATAAGCATTAGGGGCTGGGACTGTATCAGGTGCTCTTAAGAGACATGTAAGTCACCTTTCTTGACCAGTGTTTCCTGTATTTCTTGATTCACACATCCCTTCACAAAAATGTATAATCTTGGGGTGCGGTGGCTCAGTGGATTTTGAGCCTCTGCCTTTTGTTCAGGTCATGGTCTTGGGGTCCTGGGATTGAGCCCCGCATGGGGCTCTCTGCTCAGCAGGGAGCCTGCTTCCCTTCCTCTCTCTCTGCCTGCCTCTCTGCCTATTTGTGATCTCTGTCTGTCAAATAAATAAATAAAATCTTAAAAAAAAGTATGCTCTTGTGGAATCTTAGGAATTAAAGAATAATCTTTTTCAAAAAAGTATCCTGTTTTGGACAATGATGATTTTAAATAGATTAAAAAGTAATTTCTTAATAAAGACTATAACATACATTTTAAACATAATTTGTAATGGTATTCACAATGTTAAAAGAAAAATTTCATCTTTTCCCTGCTTAACATGTAGAACATGTTGTTTAATGCATTTTAAATTAATTTTGTAAGGGAAAGCATGATTTATAGACAAAAAAATGACACTTAATTTTGGATTGAATTTATATTACAATGCAGATTCTGTGCTAGAAAAGTAGACTTTCCTGTCCTCATGTTTGGTATTTATGCATTTGTGCTTTAAAAATTATGTCTTAGAAATTTTTTTTGTTTTTTTTTTCTAAATCATAAAATGATAGTGGTTTCCAGCTGTTTGTAAGCATTTTTCCTGTGTAGATGGTTTTGTTCAAAATTGAGCAGAAAGGCCAGATTGACTATAATTGTCACTTAATTTTCCCCTTTTGACATTTTTTTTTGAAGTACTAGAGACATCTTGCAAAGCTATACAAGGATTTTGATCAGAAGGTTTGGCAGGATGATCTTGAGGCAAATTTGCAGAATTAGATTTCTTTTATGCCCTTCTGTAATGTGTATTTAAATATCATGTCCTATGCTTCTCTTTTAGTAGATGCTAGTACTGTCTTTTATTCAGAACATCTTTTGGGCCACTGGTTGAGAAATACTGACCAACCATGACAGTTGCTTTAAAGTAACTAAATGGTTGGATTATTTTTTTTATTATTAATATTATTTTTAAAAGATTTTATTTATTTGTCAGGAAGAGAGACAGAGAGAGCGCAAGCAGGGGGAGTGGTAGGCAGAGGCAGAGGGAGAAGCAGGCCCCCTTCTGATCAAGGAGCCCAATGCGAGACTCAGACCCAGGACCCTCCCTGGGATCATGACCTGAGCCGAAGGCAGACACTTAACTGACTGAGCCACCCAGGTGCCCCTAAATGGTTGCTTTAAAGGAGTTATGTTTGGTGCTGGCTCAGTTTCTGGCTAACTTTAACTTCCTTATAATATGAAACATTTCAAACTTATGGAAGAGATACAAAGAGTAATGAAATGAACATCTTTGGACCTACAACCCTACAACCTACCTTTGCTGAATTTCCTTCATATTATTTTTAAGATATAATAACATTAAGTTATGTAATATAAAATGTTACAGATACCAACCAAAGTCCCCATGTTATTCCTCGCTAATCCTGTTCCCCTTAATGCTCTTCGCAGAGGTAACTAGCGTGGTGAAGTTGATGTTTATTATTTCCTTGCATGTTTCTACTTTTATTACAGACATATACACACACACAAACACACAGTCTTATTTCCAAAAACAAGATCATGTTTTCACATGTCATAAAAAGTAACTATTCTATACATGTTCTTTTTCACCAAAGCCCCATTTTTAAATGCTTTTGAGATTTGTTTGTATTGATAACTGTAGTTCTAGTTGATTCATAGCTGTATTCAGTATAGAACTCCCAACTTATTTACCCATTTTCCTGCTGACAGGCATTTAGATTTTTCCAACTTGTCCTGTTACCAAAACAGCTACAATTAACATTCTTTACATATTTCTCCGTGTACCTGTGTATGATTTTTATATCAGGTAGTTCTCTTCAAACTTCTGAAGCACCTCCAAAATAATTTTAAGATTCTTTTTGCTTCCTTGCATACTTTTAGGTTGACAGACTGTTGACATATATCATTTTTTAAAAAGGGATTTATATAGTTGCAAAGAATAGTTACTAAAAAAATTATGTTATTTTAAAAAACTTATCGGATAGAAACCAAAGTCCATAGCACTTTGATAACCATCCCCTTTCATTTAAAAAAAATACATGTGTAGGGGCACCTGGGTGGCTCAGTGGGTTAAGCTTCTGTCTTCAGCTCAGGTCATGATCTCAGGGTCCTGGGATTGAGTCCCGCTTTGGGCTTCCTGCTCAGAGGGGAGCCTGCTTCTCCCTCTGCCCTCTGCCTCTTCCCCACTGCTCATGCTCTCTGTCTGTCTCTCCTTCTCTCTCAAATAAATAAATAAAATCTTTAAAAAAAATACATGTGCAGTCTTCTTTAAGTCAGTTTTTGTACTGTTCCTTTTTTTTTTTTTTTTGCTTAAATTCTTATTTTCACTCAAATAACCCCATATAATTTTATAATTCTTTTCTGGCTTAAGAATTCTGCACACTGATTTAGATGTCACATGTCATAAAGCTCACCACTTTAAAGTGCACAGTTCAGTGACTTTTAGTATATTCATAAAGTTGTGCAACCATCATCATGATCTAATTCAAGAATATTTTCATTATGCCAGGTGAAAACACTGTACCTATTAGCATCCACTTCCCATTCCTTGTTCCTCCCAACCCCTGACAGTCAGCTTTCTGTCTATGGATTTGTCTATTCTAGACATCATATGTAAACGTTATCATACAATATGTGATTGTTTTGACTGACTTCTACTTACCATGTTTGAAAGATTTCATCTTTGTATCATGGATCAGTACTTCATTCCTTTTTGTGGCTGAATAATATTCCATTGTATGTGTATACCACATCTTATTTATCCATTCCTCAGTTGATGAACATTTAGGTAGTTTTCATCTTTTGGCTGTTGAGAATAATGCTGCTATGAACGTTCATGTACAAGTTTTTGTGTGGACATCTGAGTATATCTCTTGGATGTACACCTAGGAATGGAATTGCTGGGTCATGTGGTAACTCAGTGTTTTACTTTTTTCTTTTCTTTCTTTCTTTTTTTTTTTTTTCTTTTTTTCCGAGAGAGGGAGGAACCGGGAGGGGCAGAGAGAGAATCCCAAGCAGTCTTCATGCCCAGCACAGGACTGATAGGGGGCTTGATCTCATGACCCTGAGACCTGAGCCGAAATAAAGAGTCCAATGCTTAGCTGACTGAGCCACCCAGGTGCCCTTCAGTGTTTTACTTTTTGAAGAAATGCCAAGCCTTTTTCACAGAGACCACACCAGTTACATTCTTACCAGGAATTTATGAGGGTTCCATTTTCTCTACATTCTTACCAGTACTTACTTTCTGTGATTTTATGCCATCCTAGTGAGTGTAGCTTATATCCACAATGGCTTTGATTTGCATTTTCTTAATGTCTGTTGATTTTGAGTGTATTTTCACGTGTTTATTGGCCATTTATACATCTTTGGGGAAATGTCTACTCTGATCCTTTGCCCGTTTTTAAAAAAAATTTATTTATTTTTTAAAATTTATTTTCGGTGTTCCAGAATTCATTGTTTATGCACCACACCCAGTGCTCCATGCAATATGTGCCCTCCATAATACCCACCACCAGGTTCACCCAACCTCCCACTCCTCTCCCCTCCAAAACCCTCAGTTTGATTCTCAGAGTCCATAGTCTCTCATGGTTCATCTCCCCCTCCAGTTTCCCCCAACTCACTTCTCCTCTCCATCTCCCCATGTCCTCTGTGTTATTCTTTATGCTCCACAAATAAGCAAAACCATATGATAATTGACTCTCTTTGCTTGACTTATTTCACTCAGCATTATCTCTTCCTTCCTTTGCCCATTTTAAAATTAGGTCCTATTGGGTTTTTATATAGGTTTTTATTGTTGAGTTGCAGGTGTTCTTTATATATTCTGGATATTCTAATATTATCAGACATGTGATTTGCAATCAATTTCTGTTAATTTTTTGGTTGTTTTTCACAAAAGAAGACAACCTTGAGAGTGTCTTTTGACATACAAAAGTTTTTAATTTTGGTGAAATCTTATTTATATATTTTTTCTTTGGTTGCTTGTGGTTTAAGTGTCTTATCTGAGAAACCATTTACTAATCCAAATCATGTAAATCATGAAGATTTACATTTGTTTTATTTTTAATAGTTTTATGGGTTTGGTTCTTACATTTTGGTCTTTGATCTGTTTTGAATTACTTTTTGTACATGCTGTGAGGTAGGTACTTTATATTCTTTTGTATGCGGATATCCAGTTGTTCTAGTGACATTTATTGAAGAGACTATTTTTTTCTCTATTGACTGGTCCTGGGTCCCCTGTCAGTTGACTCTAGATGTATGGGTCTATTTCAGACTGTCAGTTATATTCTGTTGACCTGTTTGTTCTTTTGTCAGTACCAGCCTATCTTGATTACTTTGTAATATGTTTCCAAATCCTCCTATATAATTTTTTTAATGTTTTATTTTGAGATAACTGCAGATTCACATAAGGTTGTAAGAAATAGTGCAGAGATCTCCTGTCCTCTCACCTGTTTCTCTTAATGGTAACAACTTGCGTAATAGTGTATGAGCACAACCAGAAAATTGGCATTGATATAATTTCATCAGTCTTATTCAGATTTTTACCAGTTTTCATGCACTAATTTGTATATGTGTATTTCTGCCTTAGGATTTTATTCTAATATATTTCTATATTGAAGATAGTTGAGTATGTTATATTTCTTCAAAACGAGGATTAGTATGTAAATGATTTTTTTTCAGGTTTTTTTTTTTTAAATTTTAAAAAGATTTTATTATTTGACAGAGATCACAAGTAAGCAGAGAGGCAGGCAGAGAGACAGAGAGGAGGAAGCAGGCTCTCCGCTGAGCAGGGAGCCCGTTGCGGGGCTCGATCCTAGGACCCTGGGATCGTGACCTGAGCTGAAGGCAGAGGCTTTAACCCACTGAGCCACCCAGGCGCCCCTTTTTTTTTTCAGTTTTATGTTACTGTGAGACCTTACGTGAAGATTTTTTTTCTGAATTAACTGATCATTATGATTATTTTTAGTGCATCTTTGAACAAACCATATAAATATAATGGACATTTTAGAAATAATATTTAAACATATTAGGTAGATTTTTGTTGGAGAAACATGTCTTATTGAGATGGCTAGTACTTAAAAAAAATCTATGGGTAATATAACTTACTGCTAGAAGGAGACAAAGTTCAGTATAAATCTTATTCCTTTTTTCCCCCTTTGGTAAATGTAAACCTGAGAAGCCTTGTCTGTGCAGTCATTGTATACACTTGACAAGGGTAGTAACATGGTGACATCGGTGCTCTAGGAATGTTGTTCCAGCTGTGGGGTGCTTAGTAGACTTTGTGGGCAGGTCTCTGAAGCTGTGAAGATAGCCAAGGTCTTTGGCAGTAAGACTACTATGAATTATTTTGGTCTTGGGGTAGAGCATAGCAGTGGGAATGGAGATGAAGGGAAGAATCTTAGGAAGGCTTTCATGGCAGTTGTATCATGAATTGGTCATACACTTGATGAAGCAGGTAAAATAGAGGGAAAAGCTAACAAATGTCACACCAACATTTTAAGCTTAGGAGAATGGAGCTGTTTTATCATTTCAGGTGGACTATAGTTGAATGGAAAGAGCTATCCCTCCCACAAGATTAATTTAACATTTCAAATTATTAGCTAATAATGTATCTAGAAAACTGTAAGAAACAAGGGGTCCACACAAAGCAGAGTCAAATATAGCTTGTGTCAGAGTCATATTTTTTGGCTCCTGGTTTCTTTGCAGGGTTGAGTTTTATTGATTCTGGAACTCTCAGTTTTTGCTGTTGTACTACCCTGTTAGGCTCTGAGTTTTCATTTCTATTTTTTTTAAAGATTTATTTACTTATTTGAAAGAGCAAGGGAGCATGGGGATGGGGAGGGGCAGACGGAGAGGGATAGAGAGTCTTAAGCAGATTCTACACTGAGCGCAGAGCCCGACTCAGGGCTCGATCTCATGACCTTGAGATCAAGACCTGAGCCAAAACCAAGAGTCAGACACTTAACCGACTCTGCCAGCCAGGCACCCCTTCATTTCTATTTGTATTCAAGACACAATACAAATAATCTTCATATGGATGTTTAAGGAAATGCTTAACGTAAACTCTCAGACTTTCCTAGTTCTTGAGCCAAACTAGGCATCCACAAGGCACCTCCTTATTTGAGGAAATAGAGCCAAGTCAATGTTTAGATGTCTTTGAACAAAGGCTCTACCTTTAGTCTTTTAGCTTCTGAAATGCTCTTCTCTCTAGAATATCATAGATACATATAGGAGTTTGTCCTGGACTTTCTTTGTAGTAAGCTGCTGGTGGTAGTAAGAACTTGAGAATTTTTGTTGTTGTGAACTTTGCTGGAATTGGTATTGTTACCCATTAGGCAGCAAATGTTACATGAACACCTGTGATATTTTAGGCACTGGAGAAAAAGAAGTGAATGAAATAATGTCCTTGAGAAAATCATGGTTGGCGAGTGGGCAGGGATGTTTCTCTGTATCAATAACAGACCACATGATAAGTCTGAAGACAGAGAAGGGATTACTTAGCTAGCATCTGAAACAGTGGGCACAGTTTCCAGAGTTCCTGTGGACATTTGAACTGAGATCTGAAAGGGTGTTTAGTAGGAGTTTACTGGTGGGGAAGCAAGAGGGAGGGAAGATACAGGGATAGTCAGGATGAGCTAAGTCATGGGAACTTCAGGACAGGTGAGTTGAGGGAGAAGAGTGACATTCAGTATTGTGGCAGTTTGGGCTGCTGAGTCTGGGGAGCAGGGCTAGAGATGCAGCAGGAGAGGTAAGGTGGGGTTGGATTGTGATGGACTTTGTATATAGTGCTAAGGCGGGCAAAGGTTTCCGGGTAGGTTTGACACGATCAGATTGGCCTTTGAGGAAGATGACCGATTGTTCTGTGGAGAACTGGCCAGAGCAGGGAGCTAGGCTGAGCTGTTGCAGGAGATTAAACTTAGACTAGGGGAATTTGAAAAAGGGCATTGGCAGTGGCAGTGGGGATAGAAGAAGGCCAAAATGGCAGTGGTTTTGTAGCTGAATGAATGGGGTGAAGCAAAGGAACAGTTGATAAGTTTTGAAAGATAGGGTGCATGATGACAAAATGTTGGAGAAAATGAAGAAAGTTTCTTTTACTTTAATTTTTTGACATAGGAAGTATTTGTCTGAAACATGGGTCTAGCTTTGTGCTGGAAATGTAGCTCAAGTAGTTACCAGCATAGATGGTAGGTGAAGCCATGAATGCAGATGTGATTACCTGTAAGGGGGATCATGGAGAATTGCATCCAGGAAAACTCCAGGACAGAGCCCAGGATTTGACCAAAACAGTTGTCCCTTAATTTTATTGAGTCTTTCTTTTTTTTTTTTTTTTTAAGTTACTTACTTAATTTTTTATTTAAATTCAATTAGCTAACATATGGTACATCATTAGCTTCAGATGTAGTGTTCAGTAATTCATCAGTTGTGTATAATACCCAGTGCTCATCATATCACATGCCCTCATAATGCCCATCACCCAGTTACGCCATCTCCTCGCCTACCTCCCCTCCATTAACTCCCAGTTTGTTTCCTACAGTTAAGAGTCTCCTGGTTTTTCTCCCTCTCTGATGCCTTCCCATTCAGTTTTCCCTCCCTTCCTCTGTGCTGTTTCTTATGTTCTGCATATGGGTGAAACCTATGATAATGGTCTTTCTCTGATTGTCTTATTTCACTCAGCATAATATCCTGCAGTTCCATCTACATCTATGTAAATAGTAAGTATTCATCCTTTCTGATGGCTCAGTAGTATTCCGTTTATGTGTATGTGTGTGTGTATACACACAGATGGTATATATATACACACCACATCTTCTTTATCCATTCATCTGTTGATAGACATCTTGGCTCTTTCCACAATTTGGCTGTGTGAACATTGCTGCTATAAACATTGGGGTGCAGGTGCCCCTTTGGATCACTACATTTGTTTCTTTGGGGTAAATACCTAGTAGTGCAATTGCTGGGTTGTAGGGTAGCTCAATTTTTAACTTCTTGACGAACCTCCATACTGTTTTCCAGAGTGGCTGTACCAGCTTGCATTCCTACCAACAGTGTAAGAGGGTTCCTTTCTCTACATCCTTGCCAAAATTAGTTGTTTCCTGTCTTGTTAATTTTAGCTTTTCTGACTGATAGGCGGTGGTATTTCATTGTGGTTTTGATTTGTATTTCCCTGATGCTGAGTGATGTTGAGCATTTTTTCAATGTGTCTATTGGCCATTTGTATGTCTTCTTTGGAGAACCGTTTGCTCATTGAGTCTTTCAAGATAGATGATTTATTATTTTTTATAAAAATATAAGAGAGCCATATTGTTTTGTGGGTAGTTTTAATTATCATCATGGCTGAGTACAGTAGGATATCCTAAACATTTAAGCATATAGCACTCGTTTGTTGTGTTATATGACTTATTATAGTTGTAGATTTATTTATAACTAATTAGGACAAATGCTTAATTCATTACATGTTAGGGTCATTAGTATGAATGAATTTTCATGATGAACTTTTTTCATTGTATTTAAAAAAAATACTTATTTAAGTAATCTCCACACCCAGTTTGGAGCTTGAACTCACAACCCCAAGATCAAGAATTACATGCTCCACCAACTGAGCCAGCCAGGTGCCCCTCATTGTATTTTGGTTTTAAGGAATTAGATAAAACTTTTTTTTTTAAGATTTTTATTTATTTATTTGACAGGCAGAGATCACAAGTAGGCAGAGAGGCAGGTAGAGAGAGAGAGGAGGAAGCAGGCTCCCCACTGAGCAGAGAGCCCGATGCGGGGCTCGATCCCAGGACCCTGAGATCATGACCTGAGCCGAAAGCAGAGGCTTAACCCACTGAGCCATCCAGGTGCCCCTAGATAAAACATTTTTGACTGAAGATGAAACTTTGGATGTGGAAGTATTTTCAGTATTTCAGTTCTAAGAATTCAGCTACTTTAATATCTAGAAATTCCAAGACCATATATGGAAGATTTGTTCTTAATTTGTCATATGTATTAGAATCATTGGTGTGCCTGGGTGGCTCAGTCAATTAAGTGCTTGCCTTTGGCTCAGGTTGTGATCCTGGGATCTAGCCCCACATCTGGCTCCCTGCTCAGCAGGGAATCTGCTTCTCCCTCTTCCCCCGACTTGTGCATATGCACACTCTCACTCTCTTTTCCTCAAAAAAAAAAAAAAAAATCTTAAAAAAATCATTTGTGGAGCTTTTAAAGACACTAATGCAATGCTAGATCCCAGGTGGGAGGGGCCCCATCATTTGTGTTTTTTAAAGATCTGTGGCTGATTTTGATGTGTATTCTAGTTGAGAACTCTATCAGGGGTTTGAGTAGGGGCTTTGTTCGTGCCTTTGGCTTCTTGCTTATGTGGTTAGCTTCTTTGCTAAAGCTGTGATAGCAAAGGCCAGAATCGCAGCAGCAAATTAGTTGATCTGGCCATCGCAGTAAGACCACTTGAATTTTTATGTGAATTTAAATTATGAAGCAAAATTGAATAGCAGTTTAGTTAGGGCTCAGATCATTTAGGTAAAATACAACATATCCACACAATGGAGTACTATAAAGGGAGTAGCTGTAAAAAGGAACAAGGACTATCTCTGTATATGCTATGTGGTCATCTTGAGAATATATTGTTTAATGAAAAAAGCAAAGAGCAGGACAGTGGTGTTGTATGCTACCAGTTTTCAAAGAAAGGGGCCTATAAACATGTAAATATATATTGTGGTATATCTACATAGACCCACCAAAGGAATGGTAAACCAGAAACTAACAAGAATGGTTACTCTAAGGACAAGGAGGGAGTTGGGTAGAAGAAATAGGTACAGAATCTAGACTTAGAATATACTTTGTGTTTTGTGGGTTAGACTTTAGAGTCATGTAAATACTTTACCATATTATAAAACAAGAATAAATTAAAATGAGAGGAAGAAAGCAATTCAAAAAAATCAAATGCAAAATGAAATAAGTGAGCTGAAGCTCTAGGCTGAAGCATAGAGTATTTCAAGAGACTGAAAAATAGTAATTTGACTGTAAGTTTCTAATAGTATATGCCCCTAAAGACAAAGAACTGCAAAGATATTATAAGCTGGTTTTAGTAATCAGATTATTATAGTAATTGGTAATAATATTGATATTGTTATTGTATTATAATATATGTTATATGTTTGTAAGCAAGTAGATAGTGACATTGAATGGAGGCCGTAGATTTTGGTGTGGAAAAGAGATACAGTCAGAGAAATTGGGTAAGAATTCTGGGATCCTAAATTTGACTCAGAATTATCAGTATGAACTCATGATGTATTTTCTTTTCTATTCTGTTTATTTATTTTTTTAAGTAACCTTCATCCTCAAAGTGGGGCTTGAACTTACAACCCTGAGATCAAGAGTCATGTGCTCTGCCAAGTGAGCTAATTAGGCACCCCTGTATTTTCTTTTTAAAAAATATATTTCCTAGTTCTCTCTACTAAGAAAAATCTCAGAAACCCACCTGGACAGCATTAAGGATTTCTAATTCCAGACTCTGTTCTCTAAATAATTCCCACTAGAAGGAACATTGGGTACCTTGTTAAAAGGGAGCCAGGAAGTCTATAAAATGAGCTTGAAACATCTTTTTCTATCACAAAACTACTGGGGAAATTTCTGTTCATATCGATGGTAGAATACCTTTTTCTAAGCTGACATTCCCAACTGAGAACAACTGGAAAAACTGGAAAATATTTTTTTAAAAAACCTGTTTAAAGACTTTGGAAAGTAAGCACGGCAGATAGCAAGGACTTGAGGTATATGTATTTTGGAGAAGGAAAGCTCAGAGGGGTGAGGCCAAATTTCAGTATAGCTTTTCCCTTGGAGTGACTGGCTGATTTGAAATGTGCATGTAAGTGGTTGAACAAAGTGGTGGCAGAGAGGCTGAGATTCTAAGTAGAGATTTTGGAAGTTATACAGAGTTGGGGGATAAAATTAGGGTTCAGGGCCTGCAGAGAAGGAAAGGCACTGGAAACCAGCCCAGGCTGTTAGTTGGGAACTCTGAAGGATAGGATGCACCTTAAGGATTAGCTTTCACAAAGGCTGAAGTCAGCTTTCAGATCACCTCAGTCCTTGATTGGATTAAGGAGACCTGCTCCTAGCTGTATTGCTTCCAGAAGCAGATAAAAGTTTGCTCTGGAGAAAGACACCATCAACCATTGATTCAAGTTATCTGTATAATTTTTATATATTATTGAGAATATGTAATATGTATTTACATGTAACTATATTATATGTATGTTTATAACATAGTGTATTATAGAACAGCCTGGCATTAAATAAAAAATAACCAGATATTTAATAAAGACAAAAGAATTGGCTAAAAATCAAGAGAGAAAACATAATTGAAGCAGACTCATAGGGAGATTTCCAGTACAGATGAGATAGTGTAGATGCATTTTCTCTGCTAAGTCTAGCTATAAATCCTGAAATAGGTGCAGAAGACAATCAAAGGACAACTCTGACATGTTTTTTTTTTTTTTAAAGATTTTATTTATTTATTTGTCAGAGAGAGAGAGAGAGATCACAAGTGGGAAGAGAGGCAGGCAGAGACAGAGGGAGAAGCAGGTTCCCTGCCGAGCAAGGAGCCCGATATGGGACTCGATCCCAGGACAGTGGGATCATGACCTGAGCCGAAGGCAGCCACTTAACCAACTGAGCCACCCAGGCGTCCCCAAAGGACAACTCTGAAAGGTTGTAAGAAGAAGCTGGTTTGAGACCACAGGACTAGAAGAACAGTGTAGCTATAGCATGTCTTGCATACTCCCACCCAACAGAAGAAGGCCTCCCAGGCCCAGTGCTTCCTGACCCTCTGACTTAGCAATGGAATGCAGTCCAGGTAGGCTCATTTCTTCCATAAATCAAATGGAATTCCCTCTGAAAACATCAGGCAAGCTTAATATCATCAACCAGGGGGATAAGTTAGGAATCCCACTGAATAGAAGTGTGGAGACAAAGCACTCTTTTTCCCACTTGTCTTGAGACTTTCCTTTTCCACTGAGAGCTATCAAGGCAAATGGGCAGAACTAGGGAGAGAGACTCAGCTATAGCGAGGATTCTAGTCTGAGAAGCATCTTTGTGCTTGAGGACTTCAGGATCTCCTCCCCCACCTAAAGATACCAGGGTGAACACTACTGGCAAAAAGGACACAGCTGCAAGTAGCTTAGTGCTGGGTAGTCTCGGTAGTCTCTTTGGTTATGTGGGCCTGAGTTTTTTCTCCCCTAGCCAGAGGTATACAGGGGCAGGAGGGTGGAACTGGCAAGAGGGACCCAGCTATGGGAAGCAGCTTGTTCTGGGAGGCCTCTTTTTCTCTGTGGCCTCAAGAGTTGCCTTTACTGCTCAGAGATGCTGGGAAGCAGGGGGTTGTTGGCCAGGGGGGAACCTAGGGCCATCACACCCCTCCCCCATGAAGAGGCACCTGGCAGCCTGGCTTGGGGAAACTCCTTTCATCCCCTCTGGCAGCACTGGCAGGGATGCCTGGGAGCACAGTAGTACCAGATAAGCAGTGTGGGGCAGATAACAACACAGAGACTCTGAAAATTAATCTGCCATTGGAATAATAGCCCAGAAAACTGGGTCAAGATCCATATGCTAAAACTAAACAGGGTGACTACCTGCTAAAATAAAATCTTATGAGACCATATGTTAGTGACTTCTAACATAATAGACAACATATTCAAGATACAAGAGAAAATGACTTGTCATACCAAGAACAAAGTAAATTGCAACTTGAATTAGAAAAGGTAATCAACAGATACCAACCCAAGATAAATCAGATATTAGAATTTTTTCACAAAAATCTTAAATCAACTGTCATAAAAATGCTTTAAAATAAATTAAAAATTGTCTTGAAAGAAATAAAAGTACAAAATCTCATCAAAGACCTAAGTAAAATTAATTAGAACCAAATTACAAATGAAATTAGAAAGAACCAAATGGAAATTTTAGAATTGGATAACACAGTAACAATAATGCCCCCTCCCCAACTTGTTAGATGGGTTCAGTTAGTAGAATGACA
This sequence comes from Lontra canadensis, assembly GCF_010015895.1. NCBI lineage: Eukaryota > Metazoa > Chordata > Mammalia > Carnivora > Mustelidae > Lontra > Lontra canadensis. The sequence goes on from NW_022631010.1 coordinate 6,899,664, forward strand.
GTAATAGAGGATAAAATCAGTAAACTTGAGAACTGAACAATAGAGATCCTACAATCTGAACAACAGAGAGGAAATAGACTTGACAAAATGATCTTTGGGGCAAAAGATCTAACACTTGTATAATTGGAGTCCCAGAAAGGAATGAGAGTGGAGCTGAAAGAGTTTTTAAAAGAAGTAATGGCTGAAAATGTACCAAATTTGGCAAAAGAAACCTGCAAATCCAAGAAATTGTGAACGCCATACAAGAAAAGCTCAAATCCCCACCAAGATGCATCATAATTGGACTCTTGAAATCTAAATGTGTGAGATAGATACAAGGTTAATACACAGAATTCAGTTGCTTTCCTATATACCAGGAATGAAGAAGTGGAATTTGGAATTAAAAACACAATACCATTTATATTAGTGCCACCAAAAGTGAAATACTTAGGCATAGGTCTAGCAAAATGTGTAGAAGATCTATATGAGGAAAGCTATATACTCTAATGAACAAAATCAAAGAACTAAGTACATGGAGATATATTCCCTGCTCATGGGTGAGAAGGCTCAATATTGTCAAGATATCAGTTCTTCCCTTTTTCCCAACTTGATCTATACAGTCAAAATCCCAGTAAATGATTTTGTTGATATTGACAAACTGATTCTAACATTTATATGGAGAGGAAAAAAAAAAAAACCCAGAGTAGTCAGCACAATATTGAAGGAGAACAAAGTTGGAGGACCAACACTACCTGACTTCAAGACTTACTATAGAGCTACAGTAATCAAGATAGTTGGTATTGGCGAAAGAATAGACAAATAGATCAAGTATATACTTCCAAATAGAGAAGTATATACTTACCTAAATATGTGTAGTATATATAATATGTATAAATATATACAGTATAAGTATATACTTGGGTTAAGTATATACGTATAGTATGTAAGTATATACTTACGTAAATATATACAGTATAAAAGCCTAGAAACCTAAGGGCCAAGAAGAAGTCTTGAAAGCCAGAGCAAAACGATTGGGGAACACCCATGCAGATAACAGATTTCTCATCTGAAGCACGGGGGCCAGTGGAAACAGCACACTATTTCTCAGGTGCTGAAATTATACAACTGTCATTTGTGAATTCTGTATTCAGCAAAACTGTCCCTCAGGAATTAAAGGGAAATAAACATTATCAGATGGTAAAAAATGAAAAGAATTTGTTGCTAGCAGATCTTTCATTAAAGATTGGCTAAAGGAAGTTCTTTGAGCAGGAGAGAAATGATAAAAGAGTCAATTGTGTAGCATCAAGAAAAAAGAAGGAACAATGGAGAGTCCTCCTGAGTGGTCGCAATCATATTTGATGACTGAATAAAAAATATAAAACTGGGGATGCCTGGGTGGTTCAGTCGGTTAAGCATTCGACTCTTGATTTCAGCTCAGGTCATGATCCTGGGGTCGTATGATCGAGCCCCGTGTTGGGCTCCTTGCTCAGTGGGGTGTCTCCTTGAGATTCTCTTTCTCCCCCCCCCCCAAATAAAGTTTTTTAAAACCATCTAATACTAAATATGATGATATTTTAAATGGTGAAGATAGGGGCTCCTGCATGGATCAGTCAGGTGAGCGTCCCGCTCTTGGTTTTGGCTGGGTTTGTCATCTTGGGGCTGTGGGGTCGAGCCGCATATCAGTCTCTGGGCTGGGCAGGAAGTTTGCTTGAGATTTCCCCATGCACCGCTCCCCCCTCCCCCCCAGTTCATGCATGTACTTTCTCTCAAATAAATAAATAAATAAAATCTTTTAAAAAATAAAATGGTGAAGGTAAAGGACCTAAATGGAAGTGGTAGAACATTATTACCAGTAGATTTTTCTAAGTCACATGTGTGCATTCTGGTGCCAATAATAACTACGAAGAAAATACACAAAAAGATAAAAACAATATAAATAAATCAAGACGGAATCTTAAAAAATGTTCAGATGACCCACAGAAAGACAAAAAGAGAGAAACAGAATGAGAACCAGCGCAAACAATATAAGGCAAATAATAGAGTAGCTGACTTAAGCCTTAACATATCTGTAATTACTATAAATGTAATAATTACCTAAAATGGAAATGCAAATTGGATGAAAAAATGTGATCCAACTACATGCTGCTTGTAGGAAAGTCACTTCAAATTCAACAACATATGTAGGTAGAAAGTAAAAGAATGAAAAACATATACCATGCTAGAATTAATTGAAAAAAATAAAGGGTAGGAATGGTTATGCTAATAACTGACAGATTATGCTTTAAAGAAAATTATAGAGATAAAAAGGAACATTGCCTAAAGATAAAATGACAGATTAAATGTTGCCGGGGGTTAAGAATGTAAAGTGGTTGTTGGGTGGGGGGAGGATGTGGGAGGGAGCTGTATGGTTACATAGGGGTAGTATGAGGAATCCTTGTGCTGGATCCATTTAGTATTTTGACTGGTGGTAGATGCATGAACCTACACAGGTAACAGAATTGTGCAAAACTTAAACACACACACATACATACACACATGAGTATAAGTAAAACTGGGGACATTTGAATAAGATTGACTTACCAACGTCAGTATTCTAGTTGTGGTATTTTACTGTAGTTTTAAAAAAATGTTACCATTTAGGGAACTTGGTCAAAGTATGTAAGGAATCACTCTGTATTATTTCTTATAACTGCATGCTTTCTTATATTGTGAATCTATTATCTCAACTAAAATTTAAATTGTTATAAAGAAACAGGTTCAGGGAGGCATGAAGACATGACAGCTAACTGCAGTGTTGGGTTCTGGCTTGGACAGAAAAGGGACATTAGTGGAGAGACAGAAGAGTCAGCCATTAGAATGATTAGAAACAGACTTTGAAATAAATGATGGCTTTAAGAGTTTAAACAATTTCAATAAAGAGAAAATATAAAAAAGAATTAACAGAAACTGAAGCTACAGTAACTGATTTTAGGAATCTTAGATGCAGATGAAAAGAGAATCAATGAATAAGGTATGCTGGGAAAACATTCCTACGCAGAAGCACTGAGAGACAGAGGGCTGAAAAATAGTCTGTCATTTGTGAACTTTCTTGTGCTCTCTCTTTTTCACATATACACACAGTGGTTTTCTTTGAACCATTTGAGAGATCTATCTCATGGCTCTTGGCCCTTTAAATAAAATACTTTAGTGTGTATTTTCTAAGGGTAGTGATCATTTTAAGAGACTTAAGTCTTAAGGTGGTATAGTTTTCGCCTTCAGTATGCTTAACATTGATATAGTACCTTTATCTAGTATATTGTTTGTACTACATTTTGTCAGTTGACCTAGTAATGTCCTTTTATATTATTTGCTTCTGCCTCTTCCATTACCAGATCCAGTCTAGGTTTGGGTACTGCAACTAATTGTTATGTCTCTGTAGCCTGCTTTAATGTAGAACATGGGTCAGCAAATCTTTTCTGTAAAGAACTAGATAGTAAATATTTTCTGCTTTGTCTCTGTACAGTTGCTTCTGCTCTTGTAACATGAAGTAGCCATTGACAATAAGTAAGCAAAAGGGCTTGACTGTGTTCCAAAAATTTTATTTACATGAACAATCAGCAGGCAGGATTTAGCCTAAGGACTGTAATTTGCTGACTCCTGATGTAGAACATTTCTACTGCCTTTCTTCCTTTTTTTTAAAAAAAATGATATTCACACTCTTCCATGGATAGATACCCTCCATTTTAATCCAGTTCTTTATTTTGCTTTTGTTTCATATTTCCTCATGGTTAGATTCAAATTATACATCCTTGGTCAGAATACTGCATAGGTGAAGGTTGGCCCTTCTCAGGATCTCATACCTGGAGGTGTATGATACCTCTATTTCCCTTATTTTTTATATTAATTTTATTCTCCTGTTTAAGGTGTTGTCTGCCCCCCCCCAACTATCTATTTTATTCCTCCTTGCAACTTATAAGCAATATGGGGGAAACACATTAAAACCATGTATATAAACTGCTCCTCATTAGGTTTTCCTCCTGCTTTTTTAATATCCATGGATGTTAAAAATATCTTAACACTCCTCTCAGTAATTAATAGAACAAAGATTTTAAAACACTTGTCCTAATTGACATACAGAGGATACTATACCATATAGTTACTGTGCTCTTCGAAATAATCATAAATCAAAAAGGAAATCACCCTGGGAATTTGAAATTTTGAGCTGAAAGATAATGAAAGTATTAAATATGAGAACTATGGGTACAACTGATGCAATGCTGAGAATGAAAGGGTTTTAAATGTATACACTAAATAAGAAGAGAAAGGTTGGAAGTCAGTGATCTGTTTTCAACTCAAGAAAATACGAAAACTGCAAAAATATACTCAAAGTCATTAGAACAGGAAAAACAAAATTGAGGGGAGCCTGGATGGCCGTAGAGATTATTTAAATAAAATGTATATGTATGAAAGAAAAGACAAAATTGATAAGCTGCTAGAGAGATTGATAAAAAGAAAACAAATTACTGATCAATAATAAGGCAGACATCACTATAGATCCTACATGCATTGGAAAAATCATAGGATATTAGTAATAAGTTTATTCCAATAAATTTGAAAATTTTAGATGAAATGGCAAACTCTAGTAAGACCAACTTGCATAAAAGAGAACTCCAGGCCCAGAAGGTTTTACCAGTAAATTCTTCCAAACTTTTACAAGAGAAATGTCACCAATCTTAGACTCTCCTACAGATAGGAAAATAGGTGAAATTCCTTTTCTGTTCCAGATAATTTTGTTATCAAAACTTGACAAATAAAAAGCAGGTCAGTTTAACTTATGAAGCTGTAAAACAGATTTAAAATATTTGCAAACTGTATCCAGCAAAATATAAAAAGAATCATGATCAACTTGGGTTTATTTGAGAAATTCAGTGTCAATTTAATATTCAAAAATCACTATCATTCACAGCATTAATAGAATAAGGGAGAAAAAGCAAATGACCATTAGATACACAGTTTAAAAAAAAAAACTAGAATTCAACACTCACTAATGTTAAAAATCTTTAGTAAACTAGGAATAGAAAGGTACCTCCTTAATCTGGTATTAAGGGTTTTACAAAGAACATATGGTGAAATACTGAAAGTTTTCCCCTGAGATTGAGAACAAGACCTCACCAGTTTTTACCAATCACCAATTCTTTTCCATGTCATAACAGATCTTAACTAATTACAATAAGGCCAGAAAAATAATAAAGTCATAATTACTGGAAAGGAAAAAAATGAAAGTTTTTTTTTTTTTTTTTTTGAACAGAGGATATGCTTGTATTATTCATAGTTTTTGCCTGGGATAACCAGGAGAATGGTGTTACTATCACAGAGATGAAAATTCCATTATTAAAAATATATATAGGTAGTATTTAATGTTTTTCGATAGTATGAGACCAGTATGACTTCATGCAGAGAAGCAGATTGAGGTGGAGCCCTGGGGCATTCCTATAACTAGAGGCTGACTGGGACAGGAAGGTGGGCTTATCAGAGGGGACTGAGAAGAAGCTGTGAATTGAGAATGGGGGGTTTTGGAAACCAAGTGAAGAAAGTATTTTATTTATTTATTTATTTATTTATTTATGAGATTTTATTTATTTATTTTAGAGGTTTTATTTATTTATTTGACAGAGGTCACAAGTAGGCAGAGAGGCAGGCAGAGAGAGATAGGAAGGGAGGCAGGCTCCCTGCTGAGCAGAGAGCCCGATATGGGGCTCGATCCCAGGACCCTGAGATCATGACCTGAGCCAAAGGCAGAGGCTTAACCCACTGAGCCACCCAGGTGCCCCAAAAAGTATTTTAAGAAAGTGGGAGGCATTGGGTGCTGGGGTGGCTCACTCGGTTAAGCGTCTGCCTTCGGTTCCCATCATGGTCCCCAGTCCTGGGATCAAGCTTTCTGCTCAGTGGGGAGCCTGCCTCTGCCTGCCATACCCTCGTGCCCCCTGCCGCGTGTGCTCCCTCTCTCTCCCTAGCAAAAATAAAGAAAAAATTATTATTTCTTTTTTTTAAGAAAGAGGCATCAACTATTTCAAAGGCTCATATACCTTAACTAAGGGATTTTGGGGGGCTGGGGAAGTTAGGGTTAAAGCTAACTAGCTGAAATGGGGTAAGAAATTAGTAGGTTAGAGAGTTGTCAGTGAGAGTAGATAATTCTCAAGACTTGCTGTAAAAGCACAGAAGTGATAATAGCACAAGTGGAACATAAAATGAAGGAAGTTTATTATTTTATTTTTTTTTAAAGATTTTATTTATTTATTAGACAGAGATCACAAGTAGGCAGAGAGGCAGCCAGAGAGAGAGGGGGAAGCAGGCTCCCTGCTGAGCAGAGAGCCCACGCGGGGCTCGATCCCCAGGATCCTGGGATCATGACCTGAGTCTAAGGCAGAGGCTTTAACCCACTGAGCCACTCAGGCACCCCGAAAGTTTATTTTTTAAGAAGGAAATCCGAAAGCTCATCTCATGCTGATCCAGTAGAGAGAAGTGTGGGGTTGGGTTTGGAATCAGGTTTGTTCTGCTGGTGCCCTTGATTGAGTAGAGAATTCTGGACCCAGGTAGAGGATTTAATCCTAGATGAATTTAGATAGTTTATCCATTGTAACCAGGGGAAAGCACATGCATTTAGTAATGGGAAGAAAATGTAGTTCTCCTAATTTATTTCTTCTTCTATCGCTATCCGCTTAGTGTCATTAAGATGCCAGGCACGCTTCTAGGCACTGGAAATAGAGAACAGAAGAGACAAAAATCTTTACCGTTATGAAGTTTACATTCCACTGGGGGAAAATATACATGAAATGAGTAAAGCAATCCACTGATCAGCAGTTGAAATTGGGAAGAGGGAAGAGGATTTGGGAAGTTGAAAGATAATAAGGCATAAAAGTGAGCTGGCCAGGAAAATGGAAGGATTGTTGTCCTATAGTGCTGAGAACCTATTTGAGATGTGTGTTTATAAATGTGAAGTGAGACCAGTCAGCACAACGTTGTGTCTCTAGTTTTAGCCAGCTACTTGGTTGTACATACAGAGTAAGCAGAGTTGGGTTCAACCAGGTTTAGAATTTTGCTGTATGTGTAACTTCAACTTGCTAAGATGCCATTGAATGCAAAGTTCACCTTTATCTTGTGTACCACTAAGAAAGAAAAACCACTTCCTTTAAACTGTGACATGCCATTGACTTTATAGTATATCCTGATTTCTGAACTATTAGGGGAAGAGGCTCCATCACAGAATTGGCAAAATTAGTAGTTGGGATGGTTTTACTTGAAAGCAACAGAAAATCCAAACATAAATGGATTTTAGCCAAGAGGGATATGAGGAACATGGCAGCCTGATAGGAACATGGCAGCCTCAATGAGTCTTGCTTCCTGGGCTCTCACAACTGCAAGCACTTTGCTTTTCTTGAACCAGCTTGCTGGGGGGACCTATAAGAAACTCTAGGATCTAGGATCTGTTGTGATCCTCCCAGACAGAGAACTGGTGTATAGCCGGGCTAGTGTAGCAAGGGACAGAGACTGTAAAGCTTCAGATCTGGATGGTGTGATATATAGTAGATCTTTCTGACCTCCACAAGGTCAATATATTGCTAAGTCGATGGGGAGAATCTCACCAGAGCTTGAGACAAGGGGATTACTGGGAGACCTGGGAGCAGCAAAGATTCATTCGTGATGATGGAAGTATAAGATGGTGTAACCACTTAGGAAAAAATTATGGCAGTTTCTTTAAATCTGATATATCAATTTTGATCCAGTGATTTCACTTTTACTTATTTATCCAAGAGGAGTGTCCACACATGTCCACACAAAGGCTTGTACACTAGTGTTCTTAGCAGCTTTATTCATGTAACTACATAATCCAAGTGTCCATCAGCAGGAGAATGAATAAATAAGCTGTGGTATATTCATGCAGTAGCATGCTACTCAGCAGTGGGACGGAACCAACTACTGATACACATCATACTGAGAAGCATCAGGCTGATCAAAAGAAGCAAGGCACAAGAGTGTCTCTGTACGCTTTTATTAAATCATGTTGTATAAAACTGGTCTGTAGTGATGGAAATAAGATCAGTGTTGGGAGAGATTAACTGCAAAGTGGTGTGAAGGAACTTTTGGGGGTAACAGACCTGTCTTATGTGCTGTTTGGGAGGGTTTCACATGTATATACAATTGCCACAGCTTAAGAAATTGTACATTTAAGATGCCATTTGTATATAAATTGCTCCTCTCTAAGGTTGATTTAAAATTTTGGTTGGAAGGAAGCAAATGGGTATAGCAGTCACACGAAATGTGAAAAATTATATTATGCCAGTAAAACTGTCAGGCTAGGTTAAGAAACAAAACCTAACCATGTCCTGTTTAGAAAAAAGAAACTTTTGAAAATTTGATAAGGAAATATGAAAAATAAAGAATTGGATAAAGATCTATGACCCAGGAAGACAACAACAAGAAATCAGTAATTATAATAATAGACAAGATGAAACCTGAACATCAAACTATATAAATGGTTATTATCATGATAAAAGGGACAGTTTATGACAATCTAAAAGTTATAAGCTTATTTGACTAAATAGCTAAATAAGGCAAAAATAACGTGGTAAATGTGTCATGGTGTGGGATTTCAATACACCTTTCTCAGAAATAGATCTACTAGGTAACAGGGGAGAATATGAAGGAGTTGAATAGTGCATTCAATAAACTGAATTACACATGAATCAGTACTGGTTTACATTCCTACGATAGATTGTCTTTTTTTTTTTTTTTTAAATGTTCGAGGAACTTTGATCAAAGTTTATCGATGTCCAACATACTTGACCACAAAGAAAATCTAAACAGGTGAGAAAAGTTGAGGTTTGTGGGTTGTTTTTTTTTTAATAGGCCACTTTACTTGGTAATAATACCAATGAACTTTAATAATAATTAAAAAGAAATATTATAATGGCTCCTTTGAAACCCGCCTCCTCTGGAGGGTTCCCCTATTTTCCCTGTATGTTTGTAGTGCAGAATCACCCCCAGTGTATTCTTGAATTGGAAACTTGGTAGAAGCAAGGAGTTACTAATTCTCTGTATCTGGTTTTCTATTGTTGAAGAGTCTTTTTTTTTTTTTTTTTTTTTTTTAAGATTTTATTTATTTATTAGTCAGAGAGAGAGAGGGAGAGCGAGCACAGGCAGACAGAGTGGCAGGCAGAGGCAGAGAGAGAAGCAGGCTCCCTGCTGAGCAAGGAGCCCGACGTGGGACTCGATCCCAGGACGCCGGGATCATGACCTGAGGCGAAGGCAGCCGCTTAACCAACTGAGCCACCTAGGCGTCCCTGTTGAAGAGTCTTTCTGTTTCAGTCAGATGCCTTTGTGTGACTGCTGGTAAAGTGAGCATAGGCAGTACCAGTGTGTGTACCTGCATCACCAGTGATAATATTAAACTTGACCTGAAAGTGTGGTTGATACTCCTGACCTTCCCCTTTCAATAAATACTCTACTGGCCATTCACTAGAACACAGAGAATTTCAGGTTAACCATGTAAAAGAAACAAGAATATCTAATATGGGGGGCGGGGAGGGGGCGTAGAGAAGAGCATGCTCTCACGTCCTGCTCGTGCAAATGTAAATTGTTACAGCCATTTTGGAAGTAATTTGGCAGCTTGGTTAACAATTAAAATTCATCTTCCTTTGGCCCAGTAATCCTCCTACTAAGATTCTATTCTTAGAAATTAAAGCACAAGTAAGGCCATATGTATAGAGATATTTATTGCAGCAATGTGCATAATGCCAGCTGACTGAAAACAAAATGAATGTTATTAGGAGAAAGGCAGGAAAAAATGCTATCCCAGTAGGTTAGAAGATAATGCTCCATGGAAAAAAATGGAGACTCATACCTGTTTGGTTGAAGAGATTCTCCCAGAGTTTTGTTGTGTGAGAAAAAGGAAGATGCAGAAAAGTTTGCATAATTGTGTAGCCAAACATTAATTGAAGAGAGCTGTGCATATATCATGGGCTCATAAGTATGAAGAAAAATAGTTAAGAACGCTTATGAGGTGGTTAAATGTTTATCTTAGTGTAGGGTGGGTGGGAGTACTTGGGGAGAGAAGTTACAAAGGGAGAATTGTCCCTTCAGTTGACAAAAGGCTATCTGTGATCGTAGCTGTTCGTTATTTGTAAAATTATATAAGTGCTAGATTTAAAGATACTCAGTGAATATTTAAAATTAAAATGACCTATTTCTTTTCTAAAAGTGATGCTGATTTGCCAAGGCCTGAGTATGTCTATGTATATGAAATACATAGAAACTCTTGGGAGCAAAACAAGCGTAGTAAAAAACCAGAAAACTTTCTGAGCTAGAAGGGCCTAAATTGTGTCCACACACACATACACAGTGAACCAGTAACCAGTGGGAACTGTATTAGCCCATAAACCTGGAGAGGCCTCTGTGGTTGGTTGGTTGGTACTGCTCTTCATGGACCTTTGCATTCCTTTGGTTTGTCATTCTTGGTGTTGGCTTTGTGTTCAACCTCATACCATGATGGCTGTGTTGCTGAGATGCAGTTTGGGGCACAAATTGGTTATAACACCCGTGAGAGGAAGGGGCAGGAAGCAGAATTGGGTAAAGGAAGAAGTTGAACTTCAATGCAGACCTGACAAAGGGGAGCTTAGAGCAAAGGACTGTGTGTCAGAGTTGTTTAGTGTTGGATTGAAATGCTCCAGCCTTTCTACCCTCTATGATGTGAGCTGCCCTGGGCAAGGCATGACTTGGGGCAAGGCAACTCCTGAAGAAACGGACACTGGGAGGCTGCCTGTTGATGAGGCAGTAAATCCTTCTTCAAAAGGGAGATTAATGTGATATATCTCCCTGTCTACCACAGTGTCTTTCTTTTTTTTTTTTTTTTAAAGATTTTTTTATTTTATTCATTTGACAGACAGAGATCACAAGTAGGCAGAGAGAGGCAGGCAGAGAGAGGAGGAAGCAGGCTCCCCACGGAGCAGAGAGCCCGATGTGGGGCTCGATCCCAGGACACCAGGATCATGACCTGAGCCGAAGGCAGAGGCTTTAACCCACTGAGCCACCCAGGTGCCCCTACCACAGTGTCTTTCTTAAGAATGAAAAAATAGTTCCTGGAAGCTCTCTATCAAGACTTGCCTTCACATCCAAGTATTAGATTACATGCTGTGACAGAGACTAGCAGTGACCTTTTTGGCCTCTTTCCCCTTTGCTAGTAAAGGGAGTCCTCATTTTTCATTGAGTACACGGTCATCTGGAATACTGGCTACATTTCCCAGCCTCCCTCTCCATTTAGATATGTCAGTAACTTTTGGCTGAGGGGATATAAGTGGAATTGTCCTATTTGTCTTAGAAGGAGGGGATGTGCATCTTGTTTTCTTTTCCTTCCTGCTGGGTAGAATGTGGGAATAAAAGCTGGAGTTTGAGCAGCTGTCTTGGATTATTAGGTGGAAGCCACATGTTGAGGATGACAGGGCAACAAGGTAGAAGAGCATTAGTTCCCTGTTGATTATAGAAATCCCGTAGGTGCTCTGTATTTCTTTGGACTTTATATCTTGGTTAAGTCATTACAATTTACATTTTTCTGTCAGTTGGGCTAGAACCTAATCTTAACTGATACACATTTCTAATCAGTTATTGGCAGGGAACACAGAACACCACAATTGGCTCAGACTAACATTTTGGGGGTAAAATGGATATTGGGAGTAAGTCATGGAGAGATTAATATCCAGGTAAGTACGGCAGAGGGAGAGAAGGGGAAAGAAGCCAAGGGATTTGCAGGTGATGATATTGTGATGGACCATGGAATCTTAAATAGGTAAGGGGAAAGTCAAGTGTGTGGGAGGTGGGTGATGAACATGAAGAAATCAGTGGATTGGAGGTCCCCATAGGGCTGATGACTTCCTGGAAAAGGGGAGCTAGGCTAAATGAACTTGAGACAAAAGATATAGTGGTCATAGCATAGGATGCCTAAAATGAAGATTTTGGTGCTTTTGCTCTCACAGATAATGGCAGGGCCCAGAGGAGTGGATGGCTCATGTGGGGTGGAGGAAAAGACTGTTAATGGTGAAGTTAAGAAATGGAGAGCTTGAGTTCTGATTGGAACATCTTGAATGTTGATGTAGTTGAATGGAAGGCAGTGAGCTAGATGCTAGTATCAGTGGGTGAGAAGGAGTAACTGGGATGCCAGTAGTTAACTCAGAAAGTAGGGGAGGCAGATCCAGAGGAGAACATCTATTTCAGAAAGGCTGACACTGATGATGGGAGAGGAAGGAAAAATGATCTAGAAACAGCAGTGAGGAAGGAAATAGCATCCTTCTTAAATATTAAAAAATTATATATAGCAAAAGATAACAGACACAAAATATAAAGAAAAAAGTAAACTGAGAAAATATATTTATAGTGTATTTAACATGCAGATGGGAGCTCTTTAATATAAAAAGAGCTCCTAAACATTAATTTGAAAAAGACAACTCGGTGGCAGAGTGGGCACAGAATATGGAATTTTAATTCACAAAGGAGGAAATGCAAATGACCAAAGCATATGAGAAGATATTCAAGCTTCAGGGTTAGTAGCAGTCCAAACATTAATGAGATATGAGGATATGCCTATCATATTGGCAAGACCTAAAAATATTGACAAACTTCAGACTTGGCAGGAGTGAGGGAAGACAGGTTCTGGAGGACACTGCTCATGGGGTGTGGTAGATTGCCTTCAGAAAAAGATGAGTGTGATGGGTCCATTGTGTGTTGTAGCTTGATGTGCTTGCCCATCTCAGTTGTGTTCCCCACAGTGTTACTGAATTAGATACACTTAAATTGTACCTGTAACTGTGTGATCTTACTTTTTAAAAACCAACTCAAATTTATACGTAAGTTCTTGTAGCCATTTTCATGGTACAAAGTATGGATTTCTTGTCTCAGCTAGAAAGATTTAGGTATGTTTTTGCTTATTCCTGTTAGTTTTAGTGTATTTGTGCCCCCTTTTCTTAAGTTTATGGCAAGTATTCTTTTCACCCAGATTAGTATACTCTGACTGTAACTATCCAGTGATTCTCTTCTGGTTATGCATTAATGTACCACTATGCTTAACTTTTAAGAAAGATATTGATATGTGAAATTTTGATGGACCTAAGTGTTTTTGTTTTTTTTTAATTTGCATTACAGACTAACTGGATCTTCTGGGTTTGTGACAGATGGACCTGGAAATTATAAATATAAAACGAAGTGCACATGGCTTATTGAAGGACAGTAAGTAGTAATGCCCGTTTTAATTTTTTTTCCAAGCTCAGTGTGGCATTACTTTTTTTTATAAGCAAAATTAACAATCTGTAAAATAAAGTACTTAAAGTGTATTTTATTTGATAACTTTTCATCTGACAAGTGAATTTATTTTTCTTAATCTTCATTGTTAACCTGAAAAAAAGTTTTGTGTCGATTTAAAGCTTTGAATGAATTGTACATACCAGAAATTTGTATATTCAATTATAATAATTAAAACTTGAATATTTTAAATGGTTTGCTTAAAGCAGTAGACAATTACAGTATTATAACATTTTTGTAAGTACCTAATTTATTGCGGGCAGGAAAATAAAAATAACTGTTACTGTTCAAATGGCTTCTTCTCTGGGCCTCCTATACCCTCCAGCTCTTGCCTTTTCCTTCTTCTCTCATGGCATTTTTTTTTTTTTTTTTTAAAGTAGGATCCATGCTGGACATGGAGCCCAATGTGGGGCTTGAGCTCATGACTCTGAGATCAAGACCTGAGCCAGAATCAAGAATCAGTTACTTATTTGACTGAGCCACCCAGGCATCTCTCTTTATGGCAGATCTTTAAAGCAACGCTTCTCAAACTTTGTGGTCTTAGGACCCCTTTACGTTCTTAAATTTTGAGATTTCCAAATAACTTTTGTTTGTATGGATTATATCTATGTTTATTATTATTATTATAAATTAATATTAAAGAAATTCTTCATTAACGCATTTAAAAACCTCCTACATGTCAGCCCATGTGACATTTCTGTGAAAAAATAAACCCTATATTTTTTTAAAAATCACTGAAAAGAATGGTATTGTTTTACATTTTTATAAAATTTCTTCTGTGGCTTGATAGAAGGTAACTGGATTATTATATTTTTTTTCTGCATTCACTTTGTTACATTATGTTATTGTGGATGAAGTATGTGAGGAAAATTAGTCTTGAATATGTAGTAGAAAAAGGAAGGAGATTTTGATAACCCTTTTAAATAATTTTGGATGCTCTCTTCTGATACACCATCAAACATGAAAGCTTGACAAGTGGTAATTTCTTTAAAGTGAATTGCAATGTGGAATCTGAAACAATGTTCAATGTTCATGAACTTTGGGAACTTAAGTTAAAATCTGTTGGTTTTCTTATACTCTGGAATGGCTCTTTAACCCTTGGATGGTTCTGTAACAGAACATATGGGTTATTTGGAAACTCGTAGTTCTCTGAATTACGCAGATCTTCCAAATTTTTATATATTTCATGACATAACATGAAAAGAAATCACTTGGTTAACATCACCATTAATCTCATTGGAAAGTTTGAAGCACTGGGAAGTTGCATCTGGGTGGCAGATGCAAATTTTCCATAACTCTAATTATTGCTTGAAAGCTTACATTTTATCTTTGGCACCAAATACTGTCAGTTGTTTTCTTTGAAGTGACAGACTTGCTTTGTTCATTTTTAAAAAAAAAGTATCTACCAGATATACAAGTCTGAGTAACCATAGTTTGTTAGTTCTTTTTTTTTTTTTTTAAGATTTTATTTATTTATTTGACAGAGATCACAAGTAGGCAGAGAGGCAGGCAGAAAGAGAGGTAGAAGTAGGCTCCCTGCTGAGCAGAGATCCTGATATGGGGCTCGATCCCAGGACCCTGGGATCATGACCTGAGCTGAAGGCAGAGGCTTTAAACCACTGAGCCACCCAGGCACCCTGTTAGTTGTTCTTTTAAGTAAAAATGATAGATGGCGTTCTGGGAAAAAGAGCAATTGGTTCAGCTCACCACCCAGACGATTCCAAGAGTGATTTTCCTTGAGACCACTGTCCTGTGCTGGGCTGCAGAAGTGCTTTGTCCGTACTTCCTGTCCTGTCCTGTTAAATATTCAAAAGATGTGTACTCGTGGTTCAAGATAATGACATTAATCATTTTTACCGCTTAATAAAGATACCCTTACACAAAACCCATTTTTCCTTTTTCTGTGAGCGTGTAGTGGTGAAGAATAACAGGGATTACTGGTCCAGTTTGGTGCTTCTGCCTCGCTCTGTCCCAAGGTGCTGGCAGTATCTTTCTCCCCACATCGCTCCGCACCTAGTAAATACCAACGTGCTGATAAAGGCACGTGATATTTTAGGATTATCACGAACATAGATTTGACCTCCTAGACCGCCTCAAAGAGTCTCAGGGCCCCTCCCAGCATCGCGAGGCCCAGAGCTCCAGAACTGCTGCTTTAAGGAGTTGTTTGCCCCTATGCTTTCTATCAGTTCATTCTGATCTGACGTCCTTCTGTAGCAGTCCTCTGAAGGTGCTCCTGGTTGGTCCTCCTCAGCCTAAGGAAAACCTTTAACTCCTCTTTCCCCTTATCCCCACATTCAGCCTGTCAGTAAGTTCTGCCCGTTTTCCCTCTAGAATGCTTTCCCAGTCCATCTACCTTCTCCTTTTCATCTTCATCTCTATCATTGCAAGACACCAACCATCCTGTCTTTCCTGGGCCACTGTGATAGCCTTGAAATTGGCCTCCTGGCTTTTGCTGTTGCACCTTGCCCATCTCTCACTTCTCATCTTGTGTGGTGTCCTCTATTTTCTGTGTTGCAGACACACTGATTTTTTTCATGTTGCTTGGACACATCACCCTCTTTCTCACTTGGACTTTAAGACTGTGCTGTTCCCTCTGTCCGAAACATGGTTCCCTATCTGTTTCACATGGCTTATCTCTTGTTCTCAAATCTTCTAGAGATTTCTGGGGGTAATTCGCTACCACCTGTTGTACACCTCACATTCCTTTCATATCTTCACAGGAGCCATAATCAGCTGAGTTAACTTGTTTATGAACTTACTTAGTTGTTTGCTTAGAGATGTTAGCTAAACGAGTGTGGAGTAGAGGGAAGGCCTAGGCTGGAGACATATAATTAGGCATCGCCAGGGTATAAACAGTGTTGATATTACCAAGAGGTTTTTGAGTGGAGTGTTTGGGTGGAAGCCAGGTTTGAGAGCAAAGAGGGTGAGTGGGATGTGAGGAAACAGAGAAAGCAAAGTCTTGTGTGGAGGTTCACTGTCTTCAGCAGAGAGAGGTAATAGCCGGAAGGAGAGTTGAGATTTGACATTTTTATGTTTTGTTATTTTTTGTAAAATACGTGCTACTTAAAGAGATTAAAATGAGGATGTGGAAAGTTCCAGATGAGAGGGAGATGTGGAGTGTTTGAAAGATGGACAGAGGAGTGGGTGGGTGCATCTGTTTTGGAAAATGGGGAATTGGGAGATTTTTGTCTGGGTGCTGAGCTTAAGCAGGGAGGTGGCACCAAATGGTTTGAAATAGTAATTGGGAGTGAGCAGCAGTTGTGGAGAAGGAGAGAGAGAATGAGTAGTGGCACTGCTAGCAGAATTGAAGTACCAATTGGAAGTTGGTAAGCTGTGACCTGTCCTGAAACCAGCCTACCTGGTGGTCTTGAGGACCTCTAGAGGACCAGTGATAGGCTTAGTTTTCTTTGCATTTAATCTCAGTCAAAGCAGATAACTCGTGTCCTCTAGACCAGGCCTTGGCCAGGTAGTTGTTTGGAAAGGCAGAAGGGTAGGCAAGTATAGAGAACTGGCAGTTGTGTTTGTGAAATGAAGTGGTGTGGAATCTGAAGTTGAGTAAGGAAGGAAGTGCTGAAACGGAAGGGCTAATGGGTTGGTTCACAGGCTGTTTAAAAACAGCCACTGTACAGACTGTAAGGCCCAGAGAGGCATAGGTCAGGGTGATTTTGTTTACCATCATGTGCTTCGTGGTCTCATGCACACAGTAAGTAGGAAATAAATCTTCGACATATGAAGGAATGTCGTTTATGTACTATTCATTTCTTCTCTCCCTGTAAGTTCTTTAAAAATCGATCTTTCTCTAGTTTCTTCTCAAATGTTTTATAGTTATGATGATTATTATAAACTGCCTCTCTTGTTCTTTTCAGGCCAAATAGAATAATGAGACTCCGTTTCAATCATTTTGCTACAGAGTGTAGTTGGGACCATTTATATGTTTATGATGGAGACTCAATTTATGCACCACTAGTTGCTGCCTTTAGGTAAGTTTCATCACATAAGTACTAGTTAATCATTATTTGATTTCTGAATTCAGACTTACCTCCTAGATTGCAAACTCTTATTGTCACTTACCACCTTTATTTCATGGAGAAGGTGCTAGTTCTGGAATCCTCTGTCACTTGTGCTCTAGGCCTGACTTGGTTTCCTGTAGCCACTGGGTAAGTTTCTGGGCTGAGTATTGGACCTCTTGTTTCAGTTTCCTCATCTATAAAATTGTGGCAGTCGTATCAAGTTTACTCACTTCTTATGGTGGTGGTGCAGTTTACATTTAAAAAATGTTTTGTGAGTAATATATTAGATATTATTTCTGTGAAAAATTTGGATCACGAACCAGTCACCTTGATCCTTGGGGTCCTCATCACATAGGCCTTTCAGGAGTTATTTGTTGAATTCGATCTAGTGTGTGTGTGTGTGTGTGTGTGTGTATTTATGTATATGCATTAATATGGCTGAGGAGGACTTTTTGGAAGAATACACAGAAAATGAAGAGTAACCTGTGGGAAGTGAGGAAAATACCGATTATGGTTTTTTTTGGACAAGTGTATTCTTGATTAGTAGTTAAATGAAACAGCTTAACACTAAATATATGGAGTGTTCTCTATTGTTTTGGTATTTTCGTTTTTATTAACAGTCAGTAGCTTTGTTGTTTATTATGTTTTTGACTACATGGGAATTCAAAACCATCCATTTTTCTTCCTTTTACTTGATAGAGAATTTATAAAATGTGTTTTTCTATATATGGCTATAGAGAGCCATAGCTGTCATTTTTTTCATCTGCAGCTGACTTTCCGGATTTCTTCCTGACTTTTTAATTCCCTGACTTTAAAAAGATATCAATTCAACAAATATTTTTTGTATTCCTCACGTGGGGTTAGTCTTGACGTTTCATGTCAGTGAGGAGGTAACAGAGAATAAACAGTACACAGCAGCCCAAGGACACAGGAAATCAGGGGACTAATGTGCCCTGATATTTCTCCACTTCCTTTGGCTTAGAATTCTCTCCATCGTATCTTTAAACTGAGAACCAAGGTCATTTTCTGGGTATCAGAGGTTCACCAATAGAGCCAAAGAATAGGGTAGATAGGCCGTGCTAAGCAGTAAAATGTCATCATCCAAGTGTGGGGAGTACACACTTTTATGCCAGAATTTGAAGCATACCTTGGGTTATGTCAAGAGGCACCCCAAACTTCAATAAGCATGAAAACTGTCTATAATAGGATGTTTCCATGATAACACTTGCTGGGATTTCTGGGGGTTCACTCAACACTGAGTTCATGCCGGGCACTCTGACTCAGCTTGCCAGTGGCCCTTTTGGGAACTTCAGCCAAGCAGGTGCATTGCCTTGTGGCTCCCCTGGACTGTATAGCTGATGAGCACACACGTGACGCAACAGCAGCAACAAAACAAGCAGGAGGCTATAATTTTTTGGGTCAGTGACTTCTGAGAGAAGCCAAAGTATATGTACAAATAACTGGAAGGTTTTTATGGTTCTCTATAAAAGCTCATTAACTAATAACATAAATTAACACATGGATTATTTTAAAATTTAAACTAATAACATATTTAGTTTGAAGTTTCTGAAATGACAGTGAACAAATATGTGTTCGAAAATTGAAATTTGCCTGAAACATGAAACCCCTAGAAGCAGTGATGTGCAGAACACCTTGAAAACCACTGTTGAAGCCATGAGGGCACTGGCACAAGATGGGGGCTGAGGAGGGCTGTTGGGTCAGGAGAGCTTTGGGGGGAAGAATCAACCCCATGGTGACCTGCAGGCAGAGGAGGAGGCCGAGTGGTGGGAGCCTGTGGGCACAAGGCCCAGCTAATGAGAACCCGTGGGATTCCGAAGGTGGGGACTGTGGATGTCATTTCTGCCCAAGTCTCTCTGTCAACTCGGAGCAACTCAACGTGCTCTAGTTCTCAGTTTCTGCTGCCTCAGGTCCCAGTGCTCTACTGTGCTTTCTCTGAACTCCAAACTTTCATTTGATTCTGAACTGGCTGATGGCCTTTATCTTTGACATATTGAAGTTCTGAATAAAATTTGCGTATCAGACCAGGTTCCGTTAGCAGACAGATCTGAGAGCCGCGGGGGCGGCAGGATTCTTCCAGCTCTACCACTCCTGTTTGTGGGACACCAACTTCCACAGATGTGTCAACGGAGCACCTCTGTGAACGGCCCCTCTGCTGGGAGCTGTCGCAGAGTGGGGAGTGGTGATGGAGCAGGGAGAAGAGATTTCCTTTCTGAGAACTTTCTTCATCAGAACATTATTCCTTGGAGAGTTGGTGGTTTTTTCTGGCGGGGGAGGCAGGGGGAGGCATCTGTTGATAGGGCAATTGTTGAGACTGTGACAGAGAGCTATTAGAAGAGCTTCATGAGAACAGGAACCCGTCAGTTGTCCGGCACTCTGCTGACCCAGCTGACTCTGTGGTCAGACCACGGCACATGAGAAGCTGTCAAAGGCAGGTACCTCGCAGGTTCGTGGATCTTTCCACCAGGACCTAACCCTAACCCCAGCCCCGTCGCCAGACTCTGAGCTTGAACTTGAAGAATCTGGCTTCCCTTCCCCATCTCCCTGCCCCCAGGGGGCATCTCATCTTGCAAGGAGACAGGTGTGTCAAATCTAGGATTGCCAGGAAACTCGACTGGTATAGTTGGTGAAGGCAGGGTGTGCCCCAGGTGTGTTCAGAGAACCCATGTCTGCCTGGCACCATTCTACTGAATTAAGATATCTTTGAACGGTGGTTTTCAAAAATTGTTCTAAACAGTGGTTTAAAATAAAAGATTATACAGAACCCCGGGGTAGGCAGTTCTTGATTGGCTCAAACTGAACACGTGGCTGCCCCCTAAGCCTTGGCTGAGTGTATTTATCTACCTGGGGGGAGGAGAGGGGGAGGGAGGTGGGAGGCTGCTCGTGGTGACAGTTGAATGGCACGCCTGCAGCATCGCTTTCTCACCCACGCACTTTCCATTGCCTTGTGTGCTGGGTCGAGGCTGTGTTTGTACTTATTTACTCTGTAGAAGTTTATTTTTATCATAAATGGGTTGTTTTATTTTCACTGGGAGAAAGTGGCACATTCCAAAGCTGTCACAATGTCAGGTTTTCAAAGTGAAAAGAAGCCAGTGCCCGTCTCTCTGACAGTGAGGAAGCTGACCCCCTTTGTCCAGCATCATGTTCATCTGGTGCACGCAGCCCTCCACCCCTGCCGTGTGACTCTGCCCTTCCTCCCTCCTCCCAGCCTACTGTTCTGTCCCGCACACTTAAATGTCCCCACCATATGAGTAATGAACACCATGAGCCATCACTTACTGAGCACCTGCTAGGGTGAGGCGGTGTTTCAGGACTTACGTGCTGTAATAGTTTGCTTCTTGTTGTATCGCTGCGAGGCAGGCAGGATTTCTGCCTGTGCACCTTTGAGGACACTGAGGTTCCCAGATGTCTGTGACGTGCCCAGGCATGTGGATTGAGGATTGATGTTCCCATCTCTGGTCCTGAAGCTCATGCTAGGAGAGGAGTGTGGGTCTTCTGCATGTGACTGAAGCCCCCAGTCATTCCTGGGGCAGTATTTCTTCTGGGAAGATTACTTCCAACATACCTGTTTCGAGGTGGCCCTCTAACAGGTACATCCCTGCTCAGCATTTCAAGGGGTTTTGGTACATGAAGTTGATGAAAGCATGATCACAGTTGAAACCTTCATGTAGGTCTCTAACCAAAGGTCACCTTTCCCGAGAGACCTTCCCTAGCTGCCCCTTTCTAAAGTAGCACCTTTTGTTCTTTCACTGTTTTATTCTTAGCATTTATCTTTCCCTGGTGTTACATACACACACCTGTGTGTCAGGGTGGGGGTGGGGGTATATCTAGGCTCATTCGTCATTTCCCTGATGTGAATTCCACGGAGGCAGGGAGTTCTTCACTGCCATGTTCCTGGTGCCTAGAACTGTGGCTCACCCGCAGCATCAGTAAATGTTGGTTAGCTGACTACATGGTGCAAAATGCTTCACTGTTTTGTAAACTCGGAGCACCTTGGGAGTTCTCAAGTTCCTAGAATTCTCTCTTTGTATTTAAGATCTTACTGAATGAAAATCCCATCCCCTCCTCCTCATTTCCTGCTTCTATATTCTTCCAGTGCATTATTTTTATATGCACTTATCTAAATATGTGTAAATGTACACATACGCTAGGCCCTTTGTTTTGCAGCTTGTTTTTTCCCCTACTTACTGGAATGCCTTGACGAGCTCCTTGTTATTCTGCAGACTTACAGATATGGAATGATTCGTCATCCGACTCCCCGCAGATTCGTATTTAGGTGGTCGTCTTCTTCCTCTTTATCCTCCTCCTCTTTTTTTTTTTTTTTAAGATTTTATTTATTTATTTGACACAGAGAGACACAGCGAGAGAGGGAACACAAGCAGGGAGAGTGGGAGAGGGAGAAGCAGGCTTCCCGCTGAGTAGGGAGCCCAATCCGGGGCTCAATCCCAGGACCCTGGGATCATGACCTGAGCTGAAGGCAGACACTTAACAACTGAGCCACCCTTGCGCCCCCTCCTCCTCCTTTTTTTTTAAGTAATCACTATGCTCAACGTGGAGCTTAACTCATGACCCCTAGATCAAGAGTCACATGCCCTACCAGCTGAGCCAGCCAGGTGCCCCTAGGTGATTTTCAAGCTTTTGCCATTCTGAATAGTGCTACAGTGAGGACTGTTGTATATTTGTCTTTGCATACATGAACAAGTATTAGTTCTACAAAGAACTTAGAATTGCTAGGTCACAGTGAATGACTGTCGAAGACTGTCATAGGGCCTGATGGGGAGTTTATGTGGTGTGTGCTATAGGAAAGCAAGGAGACTAGTGTGGCTGGGGTTGAGTGAGTGAAGGGAAGAGAGTAATAGATGAGATGTTTGTTCATTGGATGGGGCTGTGTGTGTGGAGCAGATTGCATAGGACCTGGTAATGATTCAGGTTTTCACTGAACGTTGTGGTGGTAATAGTGCATTGATAATTGGGCAGAAGATGTGTACGTATGAAGAAATGCAGAAGGCTAGTAAACATACAATAAATGATTAACTTCAGGAGTGTAAAAGAAACTCAAAACCACAGTATAAAACAATTACTTTTTACTTATTAAATTACCAAAGCTAATATAGGACTGGTAATCCTTCCTATTGGCAAGTGAGGTAGGCTGGACCTTTCCATTCTCATATTGATGAGATTTCAAGTTGACATATTACTTCTGGAAAGCAAGTTGGTTTTATGGATCAAGAGGTTTAAAGCCATCCTTTAGACCCTTTGACTTGATAATTTTTAATGCTCTCTAGACACCCAGCAAATATCTTCTGTGTTGGACTCTGAATGAGAGGGGAATTGCTTATGATGTATTACTTATAAAATAGAATATAAGATGTTATATGGTACTGATTAGGCAAAGAAAGTACATCAGAATGATAATAGTGTTAAGATTGTGATTCTGACAAATAAAGCAATACAAATATTAAAAAAAGATTGTGGGTGTTTATCAAGTTTATTTATAATTTTATTTTTCATACTTTTCAGTAGTTTATATTTGACATTCATCAACTCATAAAGTTTGTTACTGTGATTTTGAAGGTTTACTCAGTTTTTTGAAGAGGAATTAGAAATAGTTTTATATACAAAAAAAAAAAAAAAGAATAGGGCCATTGATTGCAAATCTCATTAGAAATATAACCCAGGATAAAGGAGGGCCTGGTGAAAGATTCAGATCTGTTCCTCAGAGGATTCAGAACTGGATCCAGACTGATCAGGTGGCAGTATGTGTTTATCACAAGAATTTGCCCCTCTTCCTCAAAGTGTTTTTTTAAAAATTCTAAGGTTTGAATTTGTGTGCCGCCATGTGATTGATGTGCCTGGTGACCATGCTTCCCTTTGTAAGAAATGTGTTTTCATTTCAGTGGCCTCATCGTCCCTGAGAGAGATGGCAACGAGACTGTCCCTGAGGTTGTTACCACATCAGGTTATGCCCTGCTGCATTTTTTTAGTGATGCTGCTTATAATTTGACTGGATTTAATATCACTTACAAGTAAGATATTTAAGTCTAATCGTTGTGATTTTATTCAGACACTGTATTTAACAGTAATAACAACTAACACATATCGAGGGCTGATGGTGTGCCAGACATTGCACTAAGCAGTATGCGTGGATTTTCTCGTCTAAAGTTCTTTTAAAAACTCAGTGAAGTACAGCACTGTGTTTTTCACTCATTCTATAATGGAGGAAACTGGTGGGAAACTGTGAAATACATTGTCAAAGATCTGGGACCACAGTTTCAACCCAGGTCTTGCGTTTGAGCTTCTTCTGGAAAAGAGGGGCATTTTTCTGCTGATGGATGAAAACACTGGGGCTTCTTGCTAAGTGCAGTTTAACAGATATTAGTCATTCTCATGTACTCAGTTGTTGGCCCACTGATGAGGACTTAGCTGAGATTACAGAGGAAATGTAGACAAACAGACCTAGACATCTTTGGGAATTTCTCATGATAGGAGAGAGGCTAACTTTTGTCTTTTCTTATTTTACTCTTAAGAAATGTTTGTTTTTGTAAGTAGTTAAACCCATAAAGCTCCCTAAGCAAGGGCTCTGTAATAGAGAGCATCTGCGGCACACGGAGCCCAAGATACTATGTGGTTTTTTGTTTTTTTTTTTAACTTTTTAAAAAAATTTTTTATTCATTTATTTGACAGAGATCACAAGTAGGCAGAGAGTCAGGCAGAGAGAGAGGAATGGAAGCAGGCTCCCTGCTGAGCAGAGAGCCAGATGTGGGGCTTGATCCTAGGACCCTGGGATCATGACCTGAGCCGAAGGGAGAGGCTTTAACCCACTGAGCCACCCAGGCGCCCCTACTATGTGGTTTTTTTACAGAATAAGTTTGCCAACTCCTGGCAGCGGCAGGAAGCTCCATGTATAACCTTTATGCTGGATTCTTTATCTGCCTGTTTTCTCAGGGTCTCCGGATTCTTTCAGGCCTCTTTAGACCGATCTCTGTCTTGCTTGGTACACTCATTTAGCTTTTCAGGTGCCCAAGGTTTGTGACTTGGCAGCCTGGCCAGTGTATCACAGTACTAGCAAGCTGATTTTTCATGAGCCAGGCAGGCATAAAGGCTGGGTTGAGAGGAAAGACTGATGAGTCTGGTTGGGTACATGTGAGATGTCTAAGCAGGACATTGATATTCAGATCCAGGGCCCAGAAGAGCCAGGGGTTGTCATCTGGGAATCACTAGCATATGGACAGTAACTGGCTTATGGGGCGTGTGCACAGTGAGGAGAAAGGCAGTAGAGGCAGCTAAGGGGTAGAGGAATGCCTGTGGGCTGTGTCGTTACAGAAGCTCAGAAAAGAAAGTTTTAAGGAGGGAACTGACAGCTATGAGGTTGAGTAAGCAGAGGGGAGCCCTAGGTGACCCTAGCTGGGGAGGGTGGAGTCAGGGGCCTAGGAGAGGCACAGTTCAGAATAGAAGGTTAGAGAGTCACAGCATTGAGAGTGGGACACTCTGGGAAGAGGTTCAGCTCTGAAGGGAAGGGTAAAGGCTTAGGCTGGTACTTTCCAAACTTCACATGCACAGGGATCTCCTGGAGGGGCTTGTTAAGACACGCATCCCTGGCCCTTCTCCAGAGACCAGAGTTCAACAGAGCTGGAGCCTGAGAATTCAGATTTCTGATAAGCTCCTGGGTGATGCTGCCTCCCCTGTTCGTGGTCCACACTCTGAGGAGCATTGATCTAGACATCCATCCAGGCCCCATTCCAAGTTCCCTATAGGTTCTTAGGTACAGTCTTTGCTCTTCCAAGTCTCCTCATAGTAGCAGCCTTGGGGAAGAAGAGAAACTCCAGGGAGGGAGCATCCCTAGAGAAAAGGCAATTCAAATATCCCTTGACACCGGAAGCCCTTTGCCCCATCACTGGAGATCTCTGTTAGCTCTGTGGTCATTAACAAGAAATGAATGTTTTTCTTACCTTGATTGGTGTAGGGGAAGCCTTGATCTCTCCTGGAGACCAGAATTAGTATTTATTTATTAAGTGAAGGAATGTTAAGGTTATCCTAAATTTTACTAGCTTCTTGGTTCCAAGATCTCTCTTCTTTAAAAAGGAGCCCTAAACCATTCTGGGGCTTCTAGACCCTTTGAAAAGCCAAATTAAACGATGTTCTTTATTCCCAGAAGAATGCCCAGAAGGACACACATAAAACATTGTTACTCATTTTCTAGGTGTCCTCAGGTTGCACCGAATCCTACCTTTGGACCTGCCTCAACTGGGGGACCCTTGAGACTAGTACCCATAGTTACTTTGGTGTTGCCTAATTTTCTTCTCAAAGAAGAGAAAAGTAGTTATATTTTATTTTCACACAAATTGGCATTTCATCTTATTTCCGAGTCACATTTTAAGCACAAATAATTAGACTAATTTTCTCATTGCTCCAATTTAGACATACGCGCAGATGTTTCGATGTATTACCTGCCACTTTCATTTTTCTGAGATTCAAAAATGATTTTTGTGTTTTGAGATTTTATGTAACTGTAACGAGTGCTCATAATTAATTTTTGGCACATGAAGTCCACGTATGCCTGAGGGCACTGGAGTGAAGAAGTTGAGGCACAGGGGAAGTTGTGATATTTGCCCTCCCTTAGTTTAGTAGGTGCTAAGGGTTACTCCCTCCTCTTTTCTTTTCAGTAACATGAAATTTTGGTTGTGTGCCATTCCCTGGTATACGGTTAATAAGTGTGTCAGTAGGAAATTAATAATTTGACATATTTTTGGTGTGAGGCATAAGGGTGAGCACATCATGGCAATGCTTTACTACAGATTTATCCTAGACCTTTTATAAAAACAAAGTATGATTATTGTAGCCATTTTACCATAACAAGTCCAATCTGAGATTTAAAGTTTAGTTTTTATAAACCATTGTCTTACAAAGGCCTTTTTCTTAAAAAGATGAAATTGAAGCTTTACTTCTGTGTTTATATTATTGTAGAGATGGTAGACACCACTTTCTAGAGGCTGATAAGAATGTCATTCAGCTTTTTTTTTTTTTTTAAGATTTTATTCCTTTATTTGACAGACAGAGATCACAAGTAGGCAGAGAGGCAGGCAGGGGGTGGGGGGGAAGCAGGCTCCCTGCTGAGCAGAGAGCCCAATGTGGGGCTCGATCCCAGGACCCTGGGATTATGACCTGAGCAGAAGGCAGAGGCTTTAACCCACTGAACCACCCAGGCGCCGCTCATTCAGCTTTTTTAACCAAATACTTTATGTACTTATTCTGCTTACTGGGTCTTGAGAAGTAGATATACATATTTCTTACATTGTAATTACATAGATTATAAAAATATTGTTTATAAATATTTATAGAATTATAGAATATATTACAAATATGTCATAAACTGATATTTGGGTACAGGTATAAACATTAATTAGCTTGTTTTTATTTTATTTATTTATTTATTTATTAAAAGATTTTATTTATTTATTTGACAGAGAGAGATCATAGGTAGACAGAGAAAGAGAGAGGGGGGAAGCAGGCTCCCCGCTGAGCAGAGAGCCCGATGCGGGGCTCCATCCCAGGACGCTGGGATCACGACCTGAGCCGAAAGCAGAGGCTTTAACCCACTGAGCCACCCAGGCGCCCCAATTAGCTTGTTTTTAATAACTGATTCCTGATTTTTTATCAAGCTTTGCTACAAAATTTCTTTTTAGTTTTCTTTGTAGGTCTTAGAAGAAATCTACATTCTTAAAAGTATCCTGATAGTTCCGTTATTGCTTTCCCCTTTGAAATCTGAATTATGTCTTCTTAGAGTGCTGTCAATACAGTTATCTTTCTTTTTAAATATTATTATTTGAGAGAGGGAGAGAGCATGAGTGTAGGGGGAGGGGGAGCAGCAGACAGAGGGAGAGAAAGAAGCAGACTCCCCACTGAGCAGGGAGCCTGATGTGGGGCTGGATTGCAGGACTCCAGGATCATGACCTGAGCCAAAGGCAGATGCTTAACTGACTAAACCACCCAGGTGCTCCTCAATATAGTTACCTTTTTTTTAATTTTTTTTTAAGATTTTATTTATTTGACAGAGATCACAAGTAGGCAGAGAAGCAAGCGGGGGGTGGGGGGAGACAGGAAGCAGGTTCCCTGCTAAGCAGAGAGCCTAATGCCGGGCTTGATCCCAGGACCCTGGGATCATGATCTGAGCTGAAGACAGAGGCTCTAACCCACTGAGCCACCCAGGTGCCCCGCAATAAGTTATGTTAAGTTGTGTTATTATGAGACGCATTATAGTTAAACTGTTGAATTAAACTGGTTCTCCCTTTTCTTCCATCTGATATGAGTAGATGACTTATTGAGGAATTTTAAATATACCACTCTGGGCAATAATCTTTAACTTTCTGAACTTTTAGAAACTGTCCAGAGGTATACACACCATGAGGATGGGTAATATATTGTTAGCACTTTGTTTTATCCCCTTCCTCCGAACTTGGAAGCTTGTATTTGACAGTTCCCTTTTTTAATTATTATTAGATTTTACTTATTTGAGAGAGAGACTGAGACAGAGCAAGCATGAGCAGGGGGAGGGGCAGAGGGCGAGGGAGAAGCAGACTCCCCACTGAGCAGGGAGCCTGATGCTGGACTCCATATTCCAGGACCCTGGGATCATGACCTGAGCTGAAGGCAGAGGCTTTAAACCACTGAGCCGCCCAGATGCCCCATATTTGACAGTTTTCTAATGCCCATCACTAGGGGGGCCACCAAGAAGAGCATAGTCATCCTACCTTTGAGAAGCTAAGCCTGCACATTTTGCAAGAATTTCTTCTCCCTTTAAGTTTTTTAACTTGTCTTGCCCTGTGAGAATCCAGCAGGGTTGGATTTGATTTCATTACCTGCCCTAGCTATGCAGTGTTGACTGACCCTACTTAGGCCAACTGGTAAGTGCCGCCATTATGCTTGTGGATGAACCGGAGAGCCCGTGAGAGTCTTAAACCTTGTGTAGGTAAAAATTCTGCTAAATTAATTGAAGTGTTGCTTTGTGTTGATTTCATTCTCCCCCCACTGTTTTGATAGTTTTGACATGTGTCCGAACAACTGCTCAGGCCGAGGAGAATGTAAGAGCAGTAATAGCAGCAACACTGTCCAATGTGAATGTTCGGAAAACTGGAAAGGGGAAGCATGCGATATTCCTCACTGTGTCCATGACTGTGGTTTTCCTTATCGAGGTGGTTGCAATTCAAGCGATGTCAGAGGATGCTCCTGCTTCCCCGAGTGGCAGGGTAGGAGCTGCTTTTCTCTTGTTTTTTCTTCCCTTTTACAGCATCTTCCTAGTTGAGTAAATTGTACATTGACTTCATTCCTTGCACATATACCACTTATGTTAATGAGGTATCAGGGAGCATTGAAGTCTTTGCATCTTGTTATTCAGATTCTTACAGATCTTTCAATTTCATAGATGTGTGGTTGTAGTCTCTTTAGAATCATGGAGGGGTTTCAACATTCTTTGCAATTCATTCATGAAAATTGGAGGACTTGGTCTCAACCTCAAGAAAATACAGCAGAGAACCAAGCCTAGGAGGTGGGACAAGAACTATCAGTGATAGTATCTCTCAGAAACTTTCAATAAATTCAGAAAAAATTGGGGTCGATTATACAATATCATTCTAAAACAGCAAGTGGAATTACCTGCAGATAGAGAGGTTATCAGAGAAGCTTTAGCAAATTCTTTAAGGTTTGTGTGATAACACCTGTTACTGATTTAGTGTTTTTCTTTATACATGCATCTTTTCTTCAGAGTACTTTTATTTTGAAAGGAAATGTGTTTGTTTAAATGTTCTTGTTTATGTGCTTGGGCCAAAACCAATGAGTTAAGGAATTGAAGTGTTTGAGTACCTATCTCTGTGGAAAGGTAGCAGCAAGAGGCACAGCCCCCAAGAATGGAGTTTCTTGATTTTCCAGGAATTGGATGGGTTGTATTATTACTCCCAGGACTATTACTCTTTCTTTACCTTTTAACCCTAAAGTTTTTCATTTGAATCAGTAATTTCTTCGTCTACTCTTTCCTATGCGAGCTGTTGAAGCAAGTATTTCATTACTAAAAAATCCTAACCTGACTGTGGTCAAGTCATCATGAGAAAGTATGTGATTTTGAATTATACTGGAGATGACCCTTGTCACCAGCTTTGAGTGAATCGAAAGAATGAGTTAAAGGGCTTTATCTGACATTTCGATGCTAAAGGAACGACTAAGTATTCTTTAGATAGTTGTTACATTTATATGATTAAAACTTGAAATGCAGTAATTTTAAAGCTGCATTTTGTGAAGCTAATTTATTCTGTTTTATTAGGTCCCGGATGTTCGATTCCTGTGCCAGCTAACCAGTCATTTTGGACTCGAGAGGAATATTCTAACCTAAAGCTCCCCAGGGCCTCTCACAAAGCTGTGGTCAATGGAAATATAATGTGGGTTGTTGGAGGATATATGTTCAACCACTCAGATTACAACATGGTTCTAGCGTAAGTTGTTTTAAACATTTTTGTAAGAAGCTTACTAGTTTCCCATTTTGAAAATTTGGAGATAAATGAAGTCGTCAGTGATTCCATTACCAGAGGAAACTCCCTGTTAGTATTTTAGTAGTACTGTTCCAGAATTTTTTTGACATGTTCTTAGTTTTTGAAGTTGGGAGCCACAAGGAATGCATTGTTATAATAAGCAATAATTAAAATTTTCTAGGTACCATCTCTTATATTTTACTTTAGGCTCTATATAAATTGGGGGTTACTTTACCTATAAATTTAATTAGCATTTTTGTAGGTCAGATGGTTTGAATTTATAGTTTGCTAGAGAAAATTATGCCATGGTCTAACACTTGACCTAGAGTTCAAGGTCTGTTTGCTGGTCCTATGTTGCTCATCTTGAAGGGAGAATATATGTTATCACAGTGGAGTTATGAAGTTAGTTATGAAGATTGATTTTAGGGAGAAATTTATGAACACGTACTCATGCCAATTTTGTGCCCTGGAAATTTTTTCTAGACATTTTTTATTAATGAAGATTGTCAAAAACCAGAATCTGTTCTGTAAGGGATTCTGGAACTATGGCAGTAAAGGCATAGTTTCTGAATCTCTCAAGTAGTCATTAAAGCATATAGATAACTAGCATAGCAAAATGAAAAAAATACATGGGTAACAAAACAAAACTTGGTCAGAAGGTGTCTGCTCAGATGAAGGGGGGCTAACTATTGACAGCTACAAAGCCTTTGTGGTATTAGAATCTGAGCAGGAGTAAGCAAAGGAGAGCAGGTGGCCAACTGATAGGCTCCAGTATACCTAGAAGAAGCTGCTTTTGAGAACGGTAGTTGGAACTGGAAAGATTTGTATATTTTGGTAGGGGGTAAGCACAAGGGATCTGTAGTAAGGTCTGAAGGGGCTAGAGCAGTTTGTGCCTTTTTAGCTCCCCAAATGAACTAGCCAGTCTCTTTATGAGAGAAATTTCCACACCAAGGAGAAACTGCTGGGAATAAAATTCAAATTGAAGAGCATAGGGACCATAGAGGAAAAATTAAGAGTGTCCAGGTAACAGAGGGACAGAGCCAGATATCTCAACAAGTAAGCTGCTGTCTTTTGAACACCACACCATTGACAATAGAAGAGTAAACTAGAGAGCTGAGAAATTAGGAAGATGGTCCTAACCCAGGTCTCTCCTGTAGAAGTTCAGGGAAAAGTAGTTTTACTTAAAATTGAGCAACAGAAAAGTATCAAGTTTTAATGACATAGAAAATTAAAAGTTAAAGTAACATAGAAAGAAAAAAGAGACTATCTGGTAGAATAACCTGCCATTGTACATGAAAGCGTAGTAGAAAAATACACTCCCAAAACTGATGAAAGTGAGAACTTACTGTTCCCAAACAAGCTAAAATACAGGAAGAAAATGATGCAAGACATGAAAGAACAATAGAATCAGAAGTAGAAAAATCCAGAAATGAGATGGTAGAAGTTAGGAAAGAATTTTTTTAAATTTAATTTTATTTTTTCAGTGTTCCAAGATTCATTGTTTATGCACCACACCCAGTGCTCCATGCAATACGTGCCCTCCTTAATACCCTCCACCAGGCTTACCTAACCATCCACCCCCACCCCTCCGAAACCCTCAGTTTGTTTCTCAAGAGTCCACAATCTCTCACGATTCATCTCCCCCTCTGATTTCCCCCAATTCACTTTTCCTTTCCTTCTCCTAATGTCCTCCATGTTATTCCTTAAGCTCCACAAGTAATTGAAACCATATGATAATTGGCTCTCTCTGTTTGACTTATTTCACTCAGCATAATCTCCTCCAGTCCTGTCCATGTCAGTATAAAAGTTGGGTATTCATCCTTTCTGATGGAGGTATAATATTCCATTGTATATATGGACCATATCCTCTATAAACAACTCCTCAAACTCAACACTCAAAAAACAGATAATCATGTCAAAAAATGGGCAGAAGATATGAACAGACACTTCACCAAAGAAGACATACAAATGGCTAACAGACGCATGAAAAAATGTTCATCATCATTAGCCATCAGGGAGATTCAAATCAAAACCATATTGAGATACTACCTTACACCAGTTAGAATGGCCAAAATTAAGAAGACAGTAAACAACAAGTGTTGGAGAGGATGTGGAGAAAGGGAACCCTCTTACACTGTTGGTGGGAATGCAAGTTGGTGCAGCCACTTTGGAAAACAGTGTGGAGATTCCTTAAGAAATTAAAAATAGAGCTACCGTATGACCCTGCAATTGCACTACTGGGTATTTACCCCAAAGATACAGATGTAGTGAAAAGAAGGGCCATCTGTACCCTAGTGTTCATAGCAGCAATGGCCATAGTCGCCAAACTGTGGAAAGAGCCAGGATGTCTTCAGCAGACGAATGGATAAAGAATTTTAAAATGATTTCAGAATTGAAGACAAACCCAGGAGAAACACAAAGTAAATAAGATACTCCTTTATTTTTTTTAAAGCTTTATTTCTTTATTTTAGAGGAAAAGCATGAGTGCACACAAACACATGAGCAGGGCGAGGGGCAAAGGGAGAGGGAGAGAAGCAGACTTCCTACTGAGTGCAGAGCCTGATATGGGGCTCAGCCTCACGACCCTGTCAGGATCATGACCTGAGCTGAAACCAAGAGTCAGATATTTAACAGATTAAGCCACCCAGGTGCCCTGATTCTCCTTTAGTAATAGAATATGAAAAAGGAAATTATTAAAAGTCACAAAGAAATGAAGGTCACTTTCCCCTATTCTTTATGGTAAGTACAGTTAAAAATCCTGGATTATATGTAATGCAAACATGAGAAAACTCTAAAAGGTAGAAAGAAGGCAGTCTGGCTAGAGACCTCGGGACCCAGGGAAAGAGGTAAAGGCAAATTCCAGGTCTTTTTGTCTCGTGTATCTCAGATTTGTGGTTGGAAAAAGCAGCAATCTGGAAATACCAGTAGGCACAAGCCAAAAAAGCCCCAAGAACAAGCCCACCTGTTCTCTCTAGCCAAAGGACTAGGGAAGGGGCAGCTTAGCAAGACAGAAAACTTTTAGACACAAATAACTGCTCTACTATAGCCAAACACTACAGAAAGAACTGTGGCTTTGCCCTCATTGCTGTCAGCAAAGTCCCAGTATAGAGTCTAGATTTTCATTTTTGCCAGGATCTGGTGAGGTGCTCCAGCCACTCTCCAGCTGCCAGTGTTAGAAAAGTCCGATTAGGGAGCTGGGACTTTCTCAGCAATCTAGTGTTAATGTAACCTAGTTAATGTTTAGCCTTTTGGTTTTGGTTTTTGCATGTTATTTGCCTACAGTCTTAATCTCTGAAAGCCAGTTAGAGAGCTGGGACTTTCTTCTCCACCAGGCAGGAATGAGGCCTCCCTCACCCCTGTGATATCAGTGGAGCCCCTGTAGGGAGCCTGGATTCTACCCCACCTGGCAGTAACAGCTGGAATGAGTTGGCCTTCCCCCTTCCCTACTGGGGTGTCGGAGGAGGCCTGCTCTAACGGTAAATTTAAATTAAATCCAGTTTCATGCCATGGTACCCAAAATGTTCAGATTTCAATTGAAGATCATTTCTCATGTGAGGAGCTGGGAAAATCTCAACTTGAGTGAAAAAAAGGCAGTTGAGATGCTGACAGCAAGATGACATAGATATTAGAATTATCTGACAAGATTTTAAAGCAGCCATTATAAAAATGCCTCAGTGTGCAATTATAGACCTACTTGAAATGAATAATGGAGCCTCATTAAAGAAATAGAAGATGTAAGGAAGAATCAGATGGAAATTTTAGAACTGAAAAATACAGTAACCAAAACAAATACGTCACTGGATAGGGTCGACTGCAGAATGGAGAGGACAGAGGAGTCAGTGAACTTGAAGGTAGAATAATAAAATATAAATTCCTCAATCTCAATACCAGAGATAAAATAGAATGCTTAAAAAAATGAACAGAACTTCAGAGATATGGGGACCATAACAAAAAATTTTAACATTTCTGTCACTGGAGGAGTCCTGGAAGGAGAGGAGCAAGAGAGAGTGTCTGAAAAAGTATTTGAAGAAATAATGGCTGAGAATTGCCCAAATTTGGCAGAAGACATGCATGTACATGCAAGAAGTTGGGTGACCTCCAGCAATCCGTGGCTCCCACAGGGGTTCACAGTCCACTGGCTTTGTCTCAGTCTTGCTCTCATTTTCCTGCTCAGCCACCATATTTCTTTTCATTCTTCAAATTTCTAGCACATTTTCTCCTGTTTTCATTCTCAGCTATTGGCCTTGCTTCCTGTTTCTATTTTGAAGGGGAGTGGTTATCTGAAGAGGACTTCCACAAACTCCAACCACCATATTTAGCTGTTACCTGTATCTGTGCTCATTTATCCTGCCTTCTGTTTCTGTGCATCAGCACTGTCCAGTGGGGAACTTTCATGTCACTAGCCACGTGTGGTCACTGAGCTTGAAATGTGGCTAATGTGACCAAGGAGCTGAACTTTAAAATTTCAATTCTTAGTCCTCATCATACTTGATCTTATACCAACATTTGATATAACTAGTCCCTCCCTCCTTAACTCTTCTTTTTTTTTTTTTTAAAGATTTATTCATTCATTTGAGAGAGAGCGTGTGCATGCTTGAGTGCACACTCAAGTGCACACTTAAGTGCAGTGAGGGAAGAGTAGGTGGAGGGAGAGAATCCCCAAGCCAACTCTCCGCTGAGTGCAGAGCCTGATGCAGGACTTTGATCCCAGGAATCTGAGATCATGTCCTGAGCTGAAACCAAGAGGTGGATGCTCAATCGACTGAGCCACCAAGGCACCCCCCTCCCTCCACTTCTAAACACTTTCTTCAGTTGGCTCCCAGGTTTCTGTATTCTCTTGATATTTGTTCCAACTACTTATTACTTTCTCAGACTCTTTATCTGGTTCCTCTGGTTCCACTGACTTCTGAATGATGATGTGTCCCCAGGCTCAGCTCTTGGTCCTCTTCTGTGAGAGTTTATATTCGCTCTCTGGTGATCTCATGTAATATCTTGGCCTTTATGTTGACGATTCCTAGATTTATGTCTGCATCCTAGACTTTTCACCTGAACCCGTATTGCCATCTCTTTATTTCACATCTCAATCTTTTGCCTAAGAGGTATCTTAAACTGTGTGCTTCCAAAACTGATCTTTCCTCCAGGCTAGTACTTGCCCCAGATGTCCCTATCTCAGTTAATGATTATTTCATACTTCTGTTTGCTTAATCCCAACATTGGAGCCATATTGGAGCCAAACAAAAAACTTCTTGTTTTTTCACTCGCCATATCAGTGCGTAGATTAGCTATCCCTTGCTGCATAACAAATGACCACAAACCTAGCAGCTCAAGACAGCATATATTTATTACCTCATAGTTTCTGCTGGTCAGGAGTCTGGGCATGTCTTAACTGGGTGCTCTTCAGTCAAGGTGTCACCTGGCCTGTGTTCTCATCTCGAGGTTCAACTGGGGAAGAGTCCACTTCCAAGCTCACTAGAGTTTTTTGCAGAATCCATTTCTTGCAGTTGTAGGACTGAGAGCCCCAACTTCTTGCTGGCTGTCAAGTAGAGGTTGCCCTTAACTCCTGAAGGCTGCTCACATTTCCTTATCACTTTGACTTCCCTAGTGTGGCTGCTTGCTTCATTAGGTCACCAGAAGAGTCTCTCTCTAGACTGAGTCTCCTGGCAGGACAGATGTCATGGAAATGACATCTCATCATCTTTGCCATGTTCTCTTGGATTAGAAGCAAGTCATAGACCCTGCTCACACTTGAGGGGAGGGTATTATACATGGGTATGAATACCCAGAAGCAGAGATCATAAGGATCACCACCCCGGTGGCTGTCTGCTACAGAATGTCAGCAGGTCTTGGAGGTCTTGTTAGCTTGACCTTTAAAAAAAATCTGTCCTCACTCTAACCACTTTTCACTACTTCTCATGCCTCCACCCTGCGAAGTAAGGTAAAATAAAAGGTGTGAAAGTGCTTGTCCCTTTGGCTATCATACAGATATTATGAGAGTCAAGTATTCTACCATTTATGTGATTTTTACCCTTGTATTTGGCATCATCTTCTCTCAAAGCAAAAGAAATCTGGGAGTGATTTCGATCCTCCCCTTCACCTCCTCATATGCTAATCTCATCAAGCCCACCGAATACATGTCATATTCATTCTTTTTTCCCTCTGCGACCAGCCTGCCATTATTGCTCACCTAGACTTCAGCAGTAGATTCCTAGCAGCCTATGTGTTTCTATGCACCTCCCCTTTTTTAAAAAAAAGACTTTATTAGAGAGGGAGAGAGAGAGGGTGCACGCTAGCAGGGGGAACAGGAAAGGGAGAAGCAGGCTCCCCACCAAGCAGGGAGCCGGATGTGGGGCTTGATCCCAGGACCCTGGGATTATGATATGAGCCAAAGGCAAACACTCAGCTGAGCCACTCAGGTGCCGCTCCATGCATTCCTTTTAATCCATTTTTAAAATATCAACTGGGGTGATATTTTTTTAAGTGTGACTTGTATCATTTACTACTTTCTTAAAACCCAGCATTGGCTTTTCCCATTGGACCTAATAATGGGCCTACATGATCTGACTCCACTCACCTTCCCAGACTCCTGCCTCCTCAACCTTCTAGCTTTACCTAACACTCTCTAGGTGTGTCCTTACTCTAAAAGTCTTTGTGCTTACCCCTCCCTTTGGTCCAGACTCTTCTGGTGTTGTACCACAGGGCTGTTTTCTTCTCACCTGTTAGATCTAGTTAACTGTACCACAAGAGATCTTCCTTGATCATCCAGTACTGGCAGGTTCTCCCTGTTCTTTTTCATCGTTCTCATTTCCTTTAGAGCAGTGGGCATCATTTTTAATGCTGTGTATGCCCCTTGTTGCATTTGCTCATTTTTTGGCTTTTCCACTATATGTTCTCTGAGGTTAGAGACCTTGTTTGCTCACTCAGCTCAGAGCTCAGCTCATAGAATGTGCTCAAATAAGTGTTTATCAGGTGAATAAGAGAGTAAATGAATTACTTATTTCCTTCACACATACTTGTTCCTGGAAATATTAATGTTACCTCTTGCTTTTATGTGACTGGTACACCTCACCGGCCACATTTGTTTGTAACATTTTTTCTGCTTGTACTTGATCAAAACATGATTTTTACAACTTTACGTGTTTCATGTAAAAAATTCATATAGTTTCAAATAAATCTTTACTAACTCATGGAAAGTAAAAACACAGTGATTCCTTTTAGAGGAAGTATTTCTGGAACTGAGATTATAAGTTTTATCATCATTTATATTCTTACACAAACATATTTCAGCAGTTGAGCTTACTGTTTTTTCCACAACCCTGTTAACCCAAAACGTTTAAGTTGCATTAAAAAGCAGTCCCCATTTTATGTCACCCAAGAGTCTTCTTAGACAAATGATCCTGGTCTTCTGGATTAAGATTTTTTTTTATAAAGTTTTTTTATTTATTCATTTGACAGACAGATCACAAGTAGGCAGAGAGTCAGGCAGAGAGAGAGAGGAGGAAGCAGGCTCCCCGCTGAGCGGAGAGCCCAATACGGGGCTCAATCCCAGGACCCCGGGATCATGACCAGAGCCGAAGGCACAGGCTTCAACCCACTGAGCCAACCAGGCACCCTGGGTTATGATTTTCAATTGAAACTTCATCACTGAATTTCCTTCCTTTAAGCAAAAAAGTGTTTAAAAAAAATGTCTAAAAAGAAAAAGTAAGGAGGCACCTGGGTGGCTTAGTTGGTTAATCATCCAACTCTTGATTTCAGCTCAGGTCATGATCTCAGGGTTGTGGGATCGAGCCACACATTGGGCTCTGTGATGAGTGTGGCGCCTGCGTAAGATTCTCTCTCTCTCTCTCTGTCCCTCCCTACCCCACTCAGACTCTCTCTCTCTTAAAAAAAAAAAAAAAAAAAATTAAAACAAAGATTGAGCAGCAAGTAACCAAACGAGGAAGGAGTATCACCTAATCCAGTAAACTTTAAAACAGACTCACAGGAACCATACAACTGACCTCTTTTTTGCCCCACAGAAATCATATGGCTGAGATTCTGAGAGCTCTTACACCAGTCTTACACCAGTCTGGTATTATAACACCAAATCTGGAAGATGCAAACTGAGTGGGGATCGTTGTTATTTCACTCTCTTAATTGAAGAGTAGAAGACATTGTTGCTGGGGAGCACTGGGTGAAAAGAGGGAAAAACCTCTCTTTGTCCAGAAGTCAGGGCCGCTTCTAATTTGGGCTATGCCTTGACCCAGGACACTCCAAGGAGAGCAGAGTCTGGGTGATTTATTCTAATAGACTGTATGCTCCCCCATCTTAGCTCTAGCACATCCTCAGATTTCAGAACAGTGGATAGAACATAAAATATCAGCTCTCACACTACAGCTAGGATAGGAGGGTAAAGTTTTCTTAGACATTGCAGAAAAAGAATTACGAAATCATCCACGCTTTGCAAATGTCTGGAGAGCAGTGTATAACCACAAGCATGATGAAAGAAATGACATTGTAGTTAACGCAAATATCCTATGATGAGAAAATAAAGAGGACGGAAACAGCATGTAAATGCTGACAGCTGATCATAGAGGAAAAATAAGAGAGATTGCTTCCAATTGCTTGATGCTGCACATCACCTTAATGAGAATTCA
This sequence comes from Lontra canadensis, assembly GCF_010015895.1. NCBI lineage: Eukaryota > Metazoa > Chordata > Mammalia > Carnivora > Mustelidae > Lontra > Lontra canadensis. Next base: position 6,938,142 of record NW_022631010.1, read on the forward strand.
AATTAAAAAAAAACAGACAAGAAAATGATAATAATGCAATGAAATGGAAGATTATACATCCAAGGAAATGTAAATAAATTACATATAGCAGAAACTGGAATGAAAATCGAATCACTGACAGCTTTATAGACATTCCAACAAATACTGATTGAAATAATTAGAAAGCAAAGAGACACAGAAGACAGGACATCCAATATAAAGGTAATTGCTGTCACTGAAGAAAAGAACCAAACAAATAGGACAGATGGATTGAAATAGCATAAGAGGTTTCAGGAAAATTATATAGCTCTTCCACAACAAGACCGGATTTGATCAAGTTGTTGAACTTTTGGCATAAAGGACAGATTTTTGGGTGGGAAGCCTCAGGGAGTTCTGTGCCTCCTCTGGCTGGGGTCAGAGTCAATCTGCAGAGAGCCTTCACTGTGGTCTTAGATGGTCAGACACTGTGATTGGAATACCAGGCCATTGTGGGTGGTGGAGTGTGTGCCCTGTGTCATCATGGTCATCATGAGACCAACCAGCAAGGAGGAGTTTGGGAGAGAGATGGCTGCAGCTCTGGAAGACACCTGTTACTGAATTCCTGAAGTTTGTCTTTGCTTATCTGCTTGTCCACGTCTTAGAACTAGTTGTTCAGTATTCTGTTATCTTGGACTGAGCTCCCAGAAGAATTTATTAAGTGCTTAGAATTTCTTATGTTTTATTGCATCAATATTTATCTTAACTTGTGTTTGCTTCTCTGGGTTGTGAAAAGAGTCACAACCTGTTATGTAAGATCTTTTGGCAGTTAATCTGTGCCGGGTTATTGAACCTGCCAGTGCCTTAGTGTCTCTGATAAGCTCTTGAGCTAAACTGTCATTGACTAGGAGGAGCAAAATGCATTAAGATACAGATTGAGCACCCTCCGTGTCACTTGAAAGAGAGGGGGATTAAGTCATCTAGAGATTTGGGCGCCCTCTGTTTCTTTCCTCTCTTTCAGCTTTACAGAGACAGGCCTCTGGCTCGACCATTAGGTGTCTTATGTGTTTTCAGAAGCCATGCTAGTCCTCAGGAGAGCCCTTCCACAGCCAGAGGTCCATAGAAGTAATATAGTGCTACATAGTCCATTTTGTAAAGACATTAGCCTGTTTGGATTTTAGTTATTTCTACCTAAGTAAAATGTAATATTGTGACTTTAAAAGGTAGTGAGAGAGAGAGAAGAAAGGAGGGAGAGAATGGGAGGATGAGAGAGAATGGGAGTGACAGAGTTCTTCAGGCTCCCAAACAGAAAAACAGACCACATAAAAACAGGAAAAATCAGAATGGCCTTGGGCTTCTCCATCGCAGCATTCAGTATTATTTCAAGGGAGCAGCATCTGCAAAGTTCTGCTGGCAAGAAAGGATGACCCAAGATACTATACCCAGCCAAGATGTCATTCAGCTCTAAAGTGAGCAAGCAGATATTCTTAAACACCAGATAATTTAGGGAAAGGAACACATAGGAGCTCCTCTAGAAAATAACCACTTGGCAACAAAATCTGGCCAAGTAAGAATTAAAGATTCAAGGAAAAGTTGTGGTAAGAGGATGGTGAGAAGATTGCTTCACCTAAAAGAAAGGCCCAGTACTAAAGAAGTATGAAATCACAGTTATCGAGTGGGATGTGAGTACGCAAACCTGGACAGTGTAAAAATTATTTGACAAAAATTGGGAGAAGAAATGGGAGGAAATGTGAGTGCTAAAGTTTTCAACTTTCAAGGCGGGAAGTTAATGGATTCTGTCCAAAATTAACTTAATTTTGTATGTAACTTAAAAACTAAAGTGAATCCAACTTCTAAATAATTATTCATGTGTTTTTAAAAATGTGGAATATTAAAATAATACATCAAATCATAGCTGGTATTAATGTAGCATTCATATTTAGTAAATGTCGCCATTTTGTTTTAGATCATGTGTAAAATCTTTAAGTCAAAAGGAAAGGTTCAGAGAATAATAATGAATACTAACGCATACACCACCTAAGTTAGGAAATAAGACATTGCTAATATAATTAAAGACCCCTGCATGTTCCACCCCTATCTCAAAGATAACCAATATCCAGATTTTTGGTGTTTGTTCACATATCTTTACACTTTTAGTATATATGAACAAAATTAGAATTAATAAATTAACTGTTTTTAGTCATTAAAGAAACAGTATCCTGCAGTTTGATTTTTTTAGCTTAACATTGTTTTGAGACTTATGTTGAGAAGGTGTTCAGGTATATTTATTTTTCACTCTATAATTCTATTAGATAGATATACTATAATTTATTAATCCATTTTCTATTGATGGACATTTATTTGTACTCTTTTTTGCTTATTATGTTGATAATAAGACTTTCTTACATCTTCTTGTTCACATAATAATGTTTTTCATAATAAAACAAACTTGGATTATTCAGGAAAACTTAGAAAAAATAACATTTAGAGTAGAATAATAGCATTGGTTTTCCTTTGATTTCTTTTTTCTATTAAATTATATAAAATTAACACTGTTTATTAAAAGTATCTAGAGGATGATCCCCTTTGTATAAATGTATATTGTCAGTGTATTCTATTTGTATATATACATGGAAAAATGTCTGGAATGATGTTAACTTAATGTTTAATGCCATGATAGCCTAGTTTTCTTGAAAATATGACTTTAAAAAAATCAGGAGTGCCTGGGTGGCTCAGTGGGTTAAGCCTCTGCCTTTGGCTCAGGTCATGGTCTCAGGGTCCTGGGATCAAGCCCCACATCAGGCTCTCTGCTCAGCAGGGAGCCTGCTCCCCCCCGCCCCCCGCCAGCCTCTCTGCCTACTTGTGATCTCTCTCTCTCTGTCGAATAAATAAAATCTTTTTTAAAAAATCAGTTAGATAAAGAAAAGGGAAAGTTAGGAATTTTCTTTTACTTAATCATCATTCATTTTCAGTACCTGTCTTCAATTTCACATGACTAAACGAAAGAGAAGTTACAGCAGTAAATGCCCCTTCTGTGTAACGCAACTTGCAGCAAGTGACTTAGACTGTGTGTAGGAGAGGTTTCCAGGGAGTATTAGAAACTTCCAGTAGCTTTGTTTTCCCTTGTCCCGGGGTTGTGCAGCCCAGCCCCCCCTCTCAAGTTCTGACTTGCCTCGTGGACTCAGCTGTTAGGTTGGTTTGTTTGGAGAGGTTCCTTACGGGCACGGCATATTTAATGAGCATCTCCAAACTGCATGATTATCACAAGTAGAAGAGCATAAGATACTCTGCTTTGTCATTTGGGTAAAAATATAATCTGTTTGTTTTGTAGGTATGACCTTGCTTCTAGGGAGTGGCTTACCCTGAATCGTTCGGTGAACAATGTGGTTGTCAGATATGGCCATTCTTTAGCATTATACAAGGTAAGGTGTCTCCCCTCTGTACAAGCTAGAAATTCCGGTCATCCACACTTGCCTTATTATATCATGTAATCGAAAAGCTACATAGTGTTGGGGTTTTGTCGCTAATCTTCTTTGCTGTGGTAAAATACACATAATATAAAATTTACTGTCTTGACCATTTTTAAGTGTACAGTTCAGTGGTATTAAAGACATCCCTAATGTGTAACTATCACCACCATCCCGCTTTGTGACTCTTCATCTTGTAAAACTACACCACTGAGCCTGTGAAATAATAACTTCCCACATCCCTCCTCCCCTCCAGCCCCTGGCAACCACCATTCTCTTCTCTGTCTCTCTCATTTTGACTTCAGTTTTGGTTTTTAGGTAGGGGGAATCTTTCTGGGTTTTTTTTTTGGGGGGGGGGTGTATATAATTGGCTAAGTTGTAAGTTGAAACCAGTTTAACCTGAGAGATTTTAATGGATTTGAGTTGTACTGGGATATTACAGTTGTTGTACTAAATGGCTAAAAATTAATACTGTGTCAGTTAGCTTTCATGTTAATTAGGAAGTTTAGCCAAGAATAGCCACATTGCAATATAACTGAATAATCACTTTCATTTCCTTGTTTTTGTGGCTTATGGGAGGATGAGGAACTCTTCAACTTTATTTTTCAACTTTATTTTTATGGTTTTATACCATAAGAGATCTCCTGTGAGGAAGTCCAAGAACAGTGGCGAAGTGTTGGACATACAGGATATGATGTTTTATTTTATGTTGTTCCTTTCATTCCTTTCCTAATAATTCACTAAAAGGTGCATTTTACTAGTATTTCTTCAGCTAAGAATAACACTGAGGTTTTGAACTTCTTTTCTTTCTCGGGTTTGATGCTTTTGATTTTTTTTTTAGAATTTTGTTTGCATTTTTTCCCATAGGATAAAATTTACATGTATGGAGGAAAAATTGATTCAACAGGGAACGTGACCAATGAGTTGAGAGTGTTCCATATTCATAATGAGTCATGGGTGTTGTTGACCCCGAAAGCCAAGGAGCAGTATGCAGTGGTCGGGCACTCGGCACACATCGTCAAATTGAAAACTGGCCGAGTGGTCATGCTGGTCATCTTTGGTCATTGCCCTCTCTATGGATATATAAGCAATGTACAGGAATATGACTTGGGTAGGTGTATTTTTTCCAGTGGATCTTTTTGGAATGTCAAATTAAAAATCTCTACCCTTATTATTATGACGGTTGAACAAGATTCCACCTAACTTTGACCCTAGTTCTTTATCTTGAAATGCAGTTAATGTGGCTGTGTTCCCAGTAAAATTCAGATTATTGCTGCTATTATGTCATCTATGTTCCTTGCCATCAGTTTGGTGAGGAGCCAAAGATGACACTAAATGCTTTCAGTGTTGAAAATAAATAAATAAAAGTGGTTTGGAACAACCAATATTCTGAAGAAAAAAAATTAGACGACCCTTTAGAGATTGGTTTAATGGACTGTGGTTTCCCCTTAATGTGTAATCTTTCCGTTGGTTGAATTTTATTATGTCTGTTGTGGTGGTATGGGAGCACCACCTGTAATTGATAGTTTGGGAAAGTAGGTCCATAAAGCACATCTGCATATTGGTCACTGAAGGTCGCGGGGTATTAAGTGTTCACTTGAGGGAAATCCGAGTCTTTTAAATTTAATGTAATTATTTTCCAACACGATATAGTAGAACATCAGAACATTTAACAGATTGATGTTTGGCCACCTGGCTTTGTTACAAGTTTTAGATGACCTTCCTTTAAAAACAAAAAGATTAAAGAAATTTATACATATCAAGCTCCCTGAAATCTCTTATTTTAAACTAGTTGGTCATTTTAAGTATTAGAGAGGAGGAGCCTGCAATGTTTGCCTTTAACTGTTTTCCTCTTCCAGCTAAGAACACGTGGAGTATATTACAAACAAACGGTGCCCTTGTCCAAGGGGGCTATGGTCATAGCAGTGTCTATGACCATAGGACCAAGGCCCTTTATGTTCATGGGGGCTACAAGGCTTTCAGTGCCAATAAGTACCGCCTCGCAGATGATCTCTACAGATACGATGTGGACACCCAGATGTGGTGGGTGCTTTTTCTTGAGCTTTTACTCTAAGGTGTGAATTCTAGCAATTGTTGGGAAAATATTGGGCTCTATTTTTGTTCTAGGCCTAGCAGATAATTCTCTTCAGCATTATAGATAGAGAAATTGGGAAAGAAGCAGAAGGTAATAATGTACCGAGTATTTATTTTATAGCATTATTCTGTAATTTTATAGGAGAATGATTAGAAAACACTTGACTTTTTTGACTGTTCTTTCAATTTTCATATCCTCAATACCTCTATACACTTTTTGCTCTCAAAATCCTGAGGAATAGATTGTTCTGCAAAGCTGTAATGTATGCACATTGCTGTAATTAAGTAAAATATATCCATTTTTTAACCTTGATGACTAAAGTGTCATCCTTGGGCTTAGTTACTGGCATCATTGCATGAAATCATCAAATAGAGGGGTTTCAGGACCTGAGTTAGAACTCTCCTCCCTCTGTTATAAATTGAACTATACATGAAGTGTGCTAATTTTAATAAATGTACAGCAAATTTGAGTTATAAAATAGTGTCATTATATAAAGCAGTGGTTTCTCTTCTTTCTTTTTGTATTTGAGACCAGCTATGGATACCCATTTACATTGTATCGTTAAAATGTCTGTCATTTTTAGTGGCTGTGTAATTACTGTCATGTGGGTGTACTGAGACTGAGCTGTTGGAATTTTTGGTTTCTAGTTGTTGTCTTATTATTAAGGCATTATATGTAAGTTTTCATCTGTATTTGATGTGATTTCTACCCAGAAACTGGAATTATAGGGTCATAAGGTAGGAACAGTTTGAAGACTCTTAAATATGTTTTGTCAAAATTTTCATAGGCCTTTAAGATTACATATTTATTTATTGTTGACAAAGTAACATATATAGGGGTAAATCTAGAAGTATTTGCACATTTGGATCTGAAGTTAAGAAAATGGTTGTGTTTGCATTAGCAAATAGATGATAAATATTCTAAAAAACTAACCTTGTATTTATTATTTTTAAATAAACTCAAAAGGACCATTCTTAAGGACAGCCGATTTTTCCGTTACTTACACACAGCTGTGATAGTGAGTGGAACCATGCTGGTGTTTGGAGGAAACACACACAACGACACATCCATGAGCCATGGTGCCAAATGCTTCTCTTCAGATTTTATGGCTTATGACATTGGTAAGTTTCCCAAAGCCATTTTAGTTTCAAGAATCTTTTTTATCTATGAGCAGCATTTTCTTTTTTTTTAGAGACAGAGCAGTAGTGGGGGATGGAGGGGAGGAAAGAGTATCTTAAGCAGGCTCCACACCCAGCACAGAGCACAGTGCACAGCTTGATCTTATGACCCTGTGATCATGACCATTTTCAAAATCAAGAGTCGGATGCTTAACCATCTGCACCCAGGTGCCCCTGTAAGCAGCATTTTAAGAGAAACTGAAAATATCGCCAGTTAAAATTGGGCCGTTTGAAAGAGTCCAAATGGTATTTTTTGTATTCATGTGACAAATATTATACATGTATTTAAAAAAAGCATTACTTCTATATTAAGTTCTTTTTTATATTTCTTATTTAAGTTTTTAATATATTTTTCTATATTAAGTTCTATTATGTGAAATACTCCCATTAATTGGTTGAATGTTAATTTTTGAAGGTGAGTTGGGGTGACCAGCCTCTTCTATGTTACAAACGAATGCCTTATATAATAGTCTTATGTAGTTGTGACCACCAGCATTGCGTTAAGTTGGTCTGACTAATAGCTTTATCACATTCCCTAAAAAATGGTTTTTACACATTCTTGAAGTCATACTTTGACATGGAATTTAAACGTTTTTTGGTGTGGTAATATACTTGACCAGAAGAGGGCAGTATTTGTTCACACAAAACAAATACTAGCTGTTCTCTTGTTTAAGTAATCATCAGATGTTCTTTTTTAACAGATGTTTATGTGCCTGCTACTGAGCTCGGGGACTGTAAGATGAGTAAATTACAGTGCTTGGCCTCACAGTGGGGGAGGCAGAAAACTGAGCAGACAATATAATTGCAATTCAGGGTGTTACTTGATTTGAGAGGAATATGTGAGAGCATCTCTGGGCATGCCCTAACGCAGGAGGAAATGGGTTATGATCAGGGAAGGCCTTCTTAAGGATGGTCTGGGTCCCGAGGAAGTCAGCTAAGTGAAGTTATGCAACAGCCCATGTACAGAGACACAGCGGCAAAAAGAGACTCTGCCACATACCTAGGGCCTCTGAGTATCAGAGTTTGGGCTGTATCAGCTGCACATCAGGGAGGAACGGCTTCCGGCAGAACTAGAGAAGCCAGCAGCTAGCAGATTAGTCAGATCTTGAGAGACTTGTTATGCCATGCTAAGGAATTTGGGCTTTTTGAAGAATCTTACATAAGAGCTGATGGAATCGTATTTGTGTCTTAGGAAGATCTCTGTGGCATTGTGGTGAGTAGTTGGGAAGGGGCAGGAGAGGAGTTAGGAGGCTGTTGCAAAATCCTGAGGAGGGTTGGAGCCAAGGCTGTTGAAGTGGCAGTGAGGTTCAAGAGAGATGGGTTTGAGAACTGCTGGGAACTTGAGGATTGTTTGGGTGTGTTTTGAGAGAGGCAAACGCATCCTTATTGCCAGGTACCTGGTGTGGCCGTGGTAGACGGTGCTTTTTACCAGGTTGGAAGCAGAAGGAGAGGGGCTGGGTTGCGAGGAAGGGAATACAATGGGTTTGGGGGCATGTTCATCTGGAGATGACCGCGGGACCGACCCATACAGAGATTAGGCAGGGACGAGCCTCTAGGGAGCATGCGTCATCAGGGATGAGCAGAGAGTCAGAATGGATGGATGCCTGTTAGAGAAGCAGGAGGAACACGAGGCAAGATGGGTGACCTGTGAGGGAGCTGTTAACAGTGGCTACAGAGGACTCAAGGAAGACAAGGACTGGGGAGCCTTTTGGATTTTGCAACAAAAGATGTTGTTTGTTAGCTTCTAGACAGGGAGGAGTAATCCAGATTGCAGTCATATAAGAGGTATACCATGAATGTTGACTAGAGTAAAAAAAGAAAAGAAAAAGCCCCACTTCTCTGTAGGAAGAGAACGTGTAGTTGAGTGCCTCCTTGGGCACATTTAAATGCTGTGGTAAAAGTCAGGTGAGACAGGAAGAAAGAGTCCCTGTCACCGTGTGGTTTTTGACAAGCAAGGTGGGTAGGCAGGAAGCTTTGAGGGCTGATGGCCTCTTCTCTGTGTGAAGAAGACCGCCATAGAGTCTAGGCTGGGGAGAAGGAAGCAAATACTGTTGTTGGTAAGGTTGAGTGAAGGTCTGGATCGAGTAGAAGAGCACTTGCTTAGTGAGCATGAAAATATGACTGTTTCAGAGAGGGAGTGTGAGTGAGGTTGGTAGGGTTCTGCCCTGCCGGTTGGATGAAAAAAGGTCCAGAGAAGAATTGCTGTCATGGGTCAGGACAAAGGAAAATCAGTAGATGCTAGGGGTTCTAGGAAAGGACTTGAAGTTTGAATTTTTTATATATTTATCTATTTATTTAGTTTTCATTCTCCACCTGTATTTTCCTATTTTAGCTACTGAGTTTGGGCAAATCAATATGGAGTGGAAAATAATTATGGAGGGCACATGTTTTACTTACATAAATTTTGAAAAATACAAAATTTACCCAAGTTAGGAAGGGTTCTGGTGGGTAAACTTGATGGGCAGCGGAGTGAGTGAGCATCATGGATGTTGGATGCATTCACGAATTAGAATTGCCGTATTATCCTACACCCTTCTTCCATGCCACACTGTTCCACCGCTGCCCCATTTAACCTCAGCAATAATGACTTGATTAAGAAAAACCGAGAAATATATTTTAACCCACTGAGCCACCCAGGCGCCCCCGAGAAATATATTTTATGAGGTTGTGCTTATTGCAGTCTTCTCCCAAAAGAAGATGCCAGTTCCTACTGATTGTGAAGAGCAGCTCCTTCTGAAATGTGTTTTTCTTGCTCCTAGCTTGTGACCGCTGGTCAGTGCTTCCCAGACCTGATCTCCACCATGATGTCAACAGATTTGGCCATTCCGCAGTCTTACACAACAGGTAATTAACTGAAGAAGGGCTTGCTTCTCTTCTCTTGTGTGTAATGTGTATGTATAGTGTAGCAATGGAAATGGAGTTGAGCGTGAGAAAGTGGAATCGGACTTACATATTATTTTCGGGATTCCCTCAGCCCATTAGTTTGTTGCAGAGCTACGTACGTCTGAATTTCCTGATTTATATTTAAAATGTCTGATGTGGATTTGAATTACTTCTGATGCCCAGTTTGTTAGCATGCAGGAGTATGCTCTGTTTGGTGCGGTCTGCATGCACGGGACACAGGAGGTCTTGTGGTACGGTCTCAAGCCCCCCGCTGTTCACTGTTGTTGTCGTGCTTGGGTTGTCAGGTTTCTCTTTGTCAGATCTGAGTGGGAAGGAGGGGTTAAAAAAAAGAAGAGAGGGCATTTCAGATGGACAGGATAGAGGAACAGAGATGGGCAAGTTATGAAGCTTCCTGCAGATAAATACGCAATCTTTGATATTCTGAAATCTGTACTACATTTTGTTGTGTCGCTCAAAAATGCCTGGCCCGAGTTAACTAAATCTGCACCTGGAGAAGGGGAATCCAGATTGGCCACTCTGCCCGTTCCTCACAGTGTACCTTAAAGATCTGTGATCTGTTGGGGCACCTAGCTGGCTCAGTTGGCGGAGCACGTAAAAATTCTTGGTCCCAGGGTTGTGATCTTGAGCCCTATATTGGATGTAGAGGTTACTTAAAAGTAAAATCTTAAAAATAAAGGAAGAAAGAAAGAAAGATAGATTGGTGATTTGTTAAACAGCCTAGTCATATTCTTAATTTTTCCCATTTTGTTTCACCTGTTGTGAGTGTTGTCTATTTCACCTTCTAAAATTCTGAGCCTTAGCAATCCTAAAACTTCTGAAATGCGACAATGCCTACATTATGTTAGGACTCCCCTGGCTTTCAGAATTTCTGTTGTTATGATGCAAGATGAGATGGAGATGTGGGATTAGAAAAGCTGAACCAGTAGCATGTCTTGACGATGTCATGAAGGAGGAATGGGCAAAATTCAGTTACTTAGATATTGGGAAAAGGTGACAACTTTTTAAAGGAATCACTCAGCTGCAATTTAGTGATAAACATGATTTTCCTGTGAGAACATGTGATAGTATAGACTGATACCCATATTGATTTTAAGTGTCACCTTAAATTGTAGGCTGATACTTCCTCAGTGAGGAAAACCCTGAGGTTTTCTAGTGAGTCCCTCTTGATGCTTTCATCTGAAAAGCAGTGGGGCTGTTTTGTCATCCCCTTGCCAGTGGGTTCCTGGCCTCTGCTTCATTCATCTTTATGCCCCTGCTTCTCCCAGCACAGTATTTGGCAGATAATAGACATTCGCTAAATTGTAGCAGCTCCTAGTCTGGTGATAGTAACTAGCAGATAAATGGATCTTCTATTAAAACATTCTAAGGTTCAGACTCAGAGAAGATGACACTTTACCAGACGACAGACTTAAGCCACGAATCAAAATTAGGAATGGCTCGCCTGACTTATCATGATGTTTTCATTTCTGTGTAATTCCAGTGGTGTGTTGGGGCCTATCTGTGAATCATCTGTGTGTATGGGGCAGGGCTAGAGGGGGGCAGCAGATGACGAGAGAGGCCTTGTCTAGTTTCATTTTGTGGAAGAATTTACTAAGAGAGAAACGTGGATATCATTTCTTCGTATCCCAAGTGGTGGTTTTCTTAGTCTGCCAGCAGCTTTGGGTCTGCTGTCCGTCACTTACCTGCTGTCCTTGTGGGTTTTGTAAGGGCCGTGGGCTGAGGAGCTGGCTGCGAGGCCCTGGGGCTGCGAAGAGGTGGCTGTTCCTTTCAGTTGCCTGCTCCAGGCCTTTTTGAAGGACTCTGCGTACCTCACATAGCCAATGTGTGACCAGATGGATTCAGAATTGCTGAACACACCAGCTGTACTGGGAGGGGGTGGAGCTTCTTTGGTTTAAGCAGCAGATTGACTAGTTGAATCCAGACTGCTTAATGTGATACTTAACCCATCGTGAGATTAAAAATTAAACATCGGCTTCATTTTGGGTCATTGAAATGTGTCCATTTCTAGATATAGTATATAGCAGATACTTAGCCATAAAAATCTTTATGCTTTCATAAGTTAGTCTTGTGTTAATTTGAAGGCAGTTGAGGCAAGTGAGAGTGAATGACTTGATGCCTCATTGTGGGTTCGTTCTAAACTTCCGGGCAGATCAGAGGATCTCAGAGTTGGAAGAGATCCTAAAGTCATCAGCTCAAAACTTCTACTTAATGCAGTCATCCCCTTTAAAAGGTCCAGGGATGGAAAACTCACCTAAGAAGGAAGCCCCTTTCTTTTCCAGAGACAACAGTGATTAGCAGGTTCTCCTTTATATGATCTGGAGTCCACTTCTCTGTCTCTTCTGCCCAGTGATCTTGTTTCTGTTCTTAGATTTTGCAAGAGATTATTATGGGAGGCAGAGGTGGAGAAAGAAGCAGGCTCCCTGCCGAGCAAGGAGACTGATTCGGGACTCGATCCCAGGACCCTGGGATCATGACCTGAGCAGAAGGCAGTGACTTAACTGACTGAGCCACCCAGGTGTCCCAAGAGATGATTATGTTTAAGGATGGTGTTGTGTCTCCTTTCTGTATAGCGCCCAGCCTCTTTCTTCAGGTTCTATTCTGGCACAGTGGTTGGCAGGGTTGAGGATGTCCCAGCAAATGGCACACAAGAGGCATAGAGGTACCGTGTATGTGGCAGATAGATATGGCCCTGGGTACCCTGTGAGACAAACCCTACCATTTGCTGGCATTGGCCTCCCACCATAGTGTTTTTTTTTGTTTGTTTTGTTTAAAAGATTTTTTAAATTTATTTCACACAGAGAGAGAGATCACAAGTAGGCAGAGAGGCAGGCAGAGAGAGAGGGGGAAGCAGGCTCCCTGCTGGGCAGAGAGCCCGATGCAGGGCTTGATCCTAGGACCCTGAGATCATGACCTGAATTGAAGGCAGAGGCTTTAACCCACTGAGCCACCCAGGCGCCCCCCACCATAGCGTTTTAAGAACTTTCCCTGGAACTACTACACAGCTGTTTTTGTTTTGAATGTGTGTGAGTCTGCGTAGATGGCCTGTTAAACAGCTTTATTGGAGTTGATAAACACAACAAATTGAGTATACTTAAAGTGTATCCTTTGATAACTTTGACATAAGTGTACACTTGTGAAATAATCACCATAATCAAGATAACATATCTATCACCCACTAAATGTCCTTGTTCAAAATGCCCTATTTTATATTCATGAGGAATAGTGCCTCATAGTTTTGTGATTTATTTTTAATGATATATTTGTCTGATTATACCGGACAGAATACATTGAGAAGTATTCTTTCCCCCTGTAGTTACTGGAAAGACCTATAAAGGATTGGTATTACACTTTAAATGTTTAATGTTTGGTAGAATTCATCTGGGCCTGGGCTTTTGTTTGTGGAAAGATTTTAAAATTGTGAATTCAGTCTTTACTTGAGATAGGTTTATCTGTTTGGATTTTCTGGCTAAGCAGTTTTTTTAGATTTTTTAAAAATTTTGATAAAATTTTCATTACATAATATTTACCATCTTAACTGGTTTTTTTTTTAAAAGACTTTATTTATTCATTTGACAGACAGAGATCACAAGTAGGCAGAGAGGCAGGCAGAGAGAGAAGGGGAGGCAGGCTCCCCGCTGAGTAAAGAGGCTGATGCGGGGCTCGATCCCAGGACTCTGGGATCATGACCTGAGCCGAAGGCAGAGGCTTAACCCACTGAGCCACCCAGGCGCCCCCATCTTAACTGTTTTTAAAGTGTGTGGACTAATGGCACACATTGTGAGCAACCATCACTGCCATTCATCTCCCGAACATTTTTCATCACACAAACTGAAGCTCTCTACCCACTGAACAACAGCTTCCCATTCTGCCCTGCCCCTGCCTTCGGCAACCAGCACACTAGCTTCTGTCTTTGTGAATCTGACTACCTCGGGTACCTTTACCTGGAATCATACAGTATTTGTCCTCTTGTGCCTAGCTTATTTCACTTAGCATAATAGCCTTAAGATTCATTCATCCATGTTTTAGCAGGTGTCAGAATTTCTTTCCTTTTTAAGGCTGAATAATACTCTCATATATGTATACCACATTTTGTTTATCCGTTCTTCTGTCGGTAGATACTTGGTTTGCTTCCACCTTTTGCCTTTTGCAACATAATGCTGCTATAAACATGGATGTACAAATATCTGAGTCCTAGCTTTCAGTTCTTTTGGTTATATACTGAGAAGTGCAATTTCTAGATCATATTGTAGTTCTGTTTTTAAATTTTTTGAGAAACTAGATAGTTTTGATAATCAGTCTTGCCAGGAGTTTGTTTCATTTAAGTTGTTTAATTTGTTGGTATAAAAGTTCATAGTATTTCTTTATATGCTTTTTAATTTCTTGAAGGTCAATAATGATGTCCATTCTTCATTCCTGATTTTGTTAATTTATCTTCTGTCTTTGCTCTTGGTCAGTCTAGCTAAAGGGTTGTCAGTTTTATTGATCTTGTCAAAGAACAAATTACTGTTTTCATTTTTCTCTATGTATTTTATTGTTTCTTCTTGATATCATTTTCTCCATTCTGATTGCTTTGGGTTTAGTTTGCTTTTCTTTACTAAAGGTGGAAGCTTTGGTTACTGATTTTAGATTCTTTTTTTTTTTTTCCTAATATATGTGCTTAAAGCTGTAAGTTTGTCTCTAAGTACTACTTTAATCCCATCCCATAAATTTTGAAATGGCATATTTTTGTTTTCATTTAGTTAAAAATATTTTCTAAGTTCCCTTGTGATTTCTTCTTTGACCCATAGGTTATTCAGAATATTTTCTTTATTTTTCAAATAATTGTGGAGTTCACAGATTTTTCTGCCTGTTTATTTATGATTTAATTCCATTTTGGTGATCAGAGAACATACTTCAAAGATTTCCTTCCCTAAAAATACAAAAACAAAAAACACTTACTGCATTCTTGTTTGTTTGTTTGTTTGTAATGGCCTAGCATATATGGTCTCTCTGGGAGAATGTTCCATGTGCCCTTGAAAAGAATATGTGTGCTGCTTTATTTAGGTGACGTGTTCTACAGACGCCAGCAGGTCATATTGGTTGATAATGTTGTTCAAGTTTTGTGTATCCTTGTTAATTTTATTCCTAGTTGTTCTCTCATTATTAAGAGTGAGATATTAAAGTCCTCAACTATAATTGTTACTTTACTGTTTTTCATAAGACCTGACAGCAAAGAATTTTCTTAGTCTTTGTTTCTCTGGGGAGGTCTTTATTTTAGTTTCATTTTTGAAGGATAGTTTTGTTGGGTAGAGAATTCTTATTTGACTTTTTTTTTCTTTCCATTACTTCAGTATCTTCTTTCTCTGCCTTATGGCCTCCATTGTGTCTTAGCCATTAATATTAATGTGATTCTCTTGTATGAGTTATCCTATGCAGTTTTTTATTATAATGTATGTAAACATGGATCTTTTTGTGATTGTTCTAGTTGGAGTTTGGTGAGCTTTATGGATGGGTGTGTAAAGTAATCATTTTCACCAAATTTGGGGAGTTTTCAGCTATTACTTCTTTAAGTGTGTTTTCTGCTCTCTCTCACTTCTTTCCTTCTGAGACTCCCATTATGTTTATGTTGGATACTTGACAGTGTCCTGCAAATCTCTGAAGCATTTTCTCTTTTCATTTTCTTTGATATTTTTTCATTTCTTTTCTTCAGATTATACAATTATTTATTTATTTATTTTTAAGATTTTATTTATTTGACAGAAATCACAAGTAGGCAGAGAGGCAGGCAGAGAGAGAGGGGGAAGCAGGCTCCCTGATGAGCAGAGAGCCCGATGCGGGGCTTGATCCCAGGACCCTGGGATCATGACCTGAGCTGAAGGCAGAGGCTTTAGCCCACTGAGCCACCCAGACACCCCTTTTTGTTTGTTTTTAAGATTTTATGTATTTACTTATTTGAGAGAGAGAGAGAGAGAGAGAGAGAGACAGAGCACAAGCCAGGGTACAGCAGAGGTAGCAGGAGAAGCAGGCTCCCCACTGAGCAGGTAGCCAGTGTGGGACTTGATTCCAGGACCCTGGGATCATGACCTGAGCTGAAAGCAGACACTTAACCCACTGAGCCATGCAGGTGACTCTGTATGTACTGTAACATTTTGTTGAAAACCAAACCTTTTAGGTAATATCAGGTGTGGATTCTGATTCTCCCACCATTGCCACTGGGGGTTGTTATTACTGTTTGTTTAGTGTCTTGCCTTGACTAATTCTGTAGTCTGTCTCCCTAATGTACCACTGCTGATTTTTTTCTCCCTAGTTGTTTTTTTCGTTTTTTTTTTTTTTTAAAGATTTTATTTATTTATTTATTTGACACACACACACACACACACACACACACACACACAGAGCGAGAGAGGGAACAAGCAGGGGGAGAGGGAGAGGGAGATGCAGGTTCCTGCAAAGCAGGGAGCCCGATGTGGGGCTTGATCCCAGGACCCCGGGATCATGACCTGAGCCAAAGGCAGACGCTTAACGACTAAGCCACCCAGGTGCCCCTGTTTTTTCTTGTTTTTATTTTTAAATCTGACTTCCTAGAGGTTGCCTTTAAAGAGTCCTATGTGGTTTTTTTCTGAAGGTTAGGGGAAAGAATGGTTTTTAGATATCGCAATCTATGTACTAGTCATATTTATTGCTACTAGGTTGGTCATTGTTTCTAGCCCTTTTAAGAAGAGAAGTTAAAGAGAAACTTTTTTGCTTTCTTGTTTTTATATTTGTAATTTTTAAAGATTTATTTATTTGAGGGGGGAGGAAGGACAGAGGGAGAGGGTGAGAGAGTCCCAACCAGACACCATGCTAAGTGCAGAGCCCGATGTGGAGCTTGATCTCACAACTCTGAGATCATGACCTGGGCCGAAACCAAGAGTTTGCTTAACCGACTGTACCACCCAGGCACCCTGTTGTTACGGTTTTTAAAATGAAAAATGATATTTTGTGTGTGTGTGTGTGTGTGTGTGTGTGTGTTTTCCTTCTTCCCTCACTAGATAAATGGTTGCATCCAATATATACTTTTCTCTGCATTTCATTTTTTTCCCACACCACATAGCAGAATGTAGAAATTGTCCTCATTCCTTTTTACATCTGCCAACTGCTGTGTTCATTGTGTGGAGGTACCATAGTTTACTCACATCACATCCTGAATTGATGGACCTTTGGGGACATTTCATCTGAAGATTATAAAAAGCATATATAGAAACCTTGTATATAGAAACCTTCAGTAAACTACTCTCCTTTTTTTTCCCCCCCTTTTAGCACCATGTATGTATTTGGTGGTTTCAATAGTCTCCTCCTCAGTGACACCCTCGTATTTACCTCAGAACAGTGTGGAGCACACAGGAGTGAAGCTGCTTGTCTGGCAGCAGGACCTGGCATCCGGTGTGTGTGGGATACGGGGTCATCTCAGTGTATCTCCTGGGAATTGGCCACTGAAGCACAAGAAGAAAAGTTAAAATCAGAATGTTTTTCCAAAAGAAGTATGTTTTTTTCCTTTTCTTAAAATTTAATTAATTGGAAATCTCATTTTATCTGAATTATGACGGTATCTAGCACATATGCATTTTTAATGTTCATTTTATTATCTAAAATGGTTTGGTAATAACTGGTGCACAAGCTTTATGGGTGTTTGAAAATAGTTTTGTAAACCTCTTTACAGTGGATGGGAACATGCCATGTGGCTCCGAGAAGCTGTCTGTGAATGATGGAGACAAAACCTCCTTGGCATTGCATAGAGTTTGTATACCAGCTCCTAAGCCTGGCAGTTGGTTTTGGCGATACAATACAGTAGGACCTTTTTGTGATAATGGAAATGTATTATTATGCGTTGTCCCAGTATGGGAGCTACTAGCCAGAGACACTTGAAATGAGACTGGTGTGACTGATGAATTTTAAACTTTCATTAATTTAAATTAAGAATTACATGAGACTGGTGGCGACCTTACTGGATTCTGCAGTTCTTACGCTAAGGGTGAGATTAAGAGGGCCAACCTGGAAAAGCTATGTTGGAGTAGATAAAGAATAGAGGTAGAGTTGCTGTCTTTGCAAAGTATTCTTTTCTAGCTTCTCTAGTTGGGCACAGCAGTGATAGCAAGACAGAGAGTTGCTGAGTGTGACCAGTGGTGCTGGCTTCTAGAACCACCACTTATGTTTTCTAAGCTTTCTTCATCTTGCCTACTTAGCTGCTTATGTTTTTGCTGTGACATGTAGCACAGTGTAATACGGTGATGTAAGAACTAAGAAATCCTTTTTTAAAAAAAGTCTCTGCAAAATATTTGTTCACTTCAATTATTTTAAAGAATGTTGGCTGAATTTCTTAACTGTTAAGAGTTGTATGTAGCAAGTTACCTTGAGGGTTATGGTAGATAAAGTCAGCTTTCACTCTGCTGGAATGCTCCAAAGTAAGATGATCATAGATCCCCAAAGGGCATCCAGACAACTTTCCAATGAGTGGTGGAGAACTAAGGGGACCAGAACCTGGTAGGGATAGACAGTATCTACACTGTCTCTTCAAATGAATAAAATTCATGAAATTGTTTTTTTTCTTCTTAAACCAAATTTTAAAAGTTCAAATTAAATGTGCAAGAGTATAGGAAGCAATGTTTGATTACCGTAGGTGGTTCAATATAAACCTCTTTGCTATGAACTCATCTCAGATGTTGCATCTTTGGTCACTCTGCTTTCTCTGTGGGCCCAGTCCTTGTGGTGGTGACAGGAGAGGTAGAGTAATCTAAGGCGCATGCTTTGTGTGTGTGGCGGAGTGGGGGGCTGGCTGTCTTGTCCATGGGTTCAGCCATGTGCCATGTCCGTAAGTGTATCAGTAGATCAAGCAGTATGGTTGTGCAGCCTCTTTCTTTTTGCTGACCTTGACCTGTCTAGGGTCAGTAGGAGACATAAAAGGTCTGTAGTAGCCCAAAAGTTCTCACATTTGCACTCTTAGACTTACATACATGTATAAATTGTAGCTCAGCCTAGTGTCTCTTTTGGGGTTCTGTGGTGCTGCCTCCTTCCTCTGTCCAGATTAGCTTTGCATTTGTAGCTAGAGCAGTGGCTTGGTCTTCTGCATTACTTTGTTTGCCTCTTGGGCACTCTTGGTGTTCATTATATCACTAATTGCTTTCTTTCCTTGGAAAGAGAAGTATTCAAAGAACCAGACCTACTTCCCTTATATCTCATTGTTGTTGAATTAAATTAACCTATCTTTGTTTTTCCCTCTAGTGTACTCTTGGTGGGGGCATGGAAGTTTACAAAATACTGTTCTCTCTCTTTTTTTTTTTTTTTTTTAATTTTTACTTATTTATCTGACAGCGAGAGGGAACTCAAGCTGGGGGAGTGGGAGAGGGAGAAGCAAACTTCCTGTTGAGTCTGGGAGCCCAAAGCAGGGCTCGATCCCAGGACCTTGAGATCATGACCTGAGCCAAAGGCAGATGTTTAACGACTGAGCCACCCAGGCTTCTCACAAAATAGTGTTTTTTCAAACTGTTTATTTATTTCCAAATACTATTTTAACCTGAACACACCGATATATTTTCCTGCCAGTTTTTCTTCTTTTTTAACTTCCCAACCCTTGTTACATTGGTTTTTTTTCAAACCTTAGTCTCAGGTTGTGCTCAATAGCGGCTATTGGCCTGTGACTTTTCTAAGACGAAACTGTCACAGTTGATGAGTTCTTCTTCTTTTCATAGCTCTTGACCACGACAGATGTGACCAGCACACGGATTGTTACAGCTGCACAGCCAACACCAATGACTGTCACTGGTGCAGTGACCATTGTGTCCCCGTGAACCACAGCTGCACAGAAGGCCAGGTCAGGGACTGCTTCTCAAGGGTTTCAGTGGATGAAGAAGCCCCAGGGCGGGTCAGGGGTGAGATTATGGTGTGTGTCACACAAATACTGGCCCAGAGGTATTTTTCAAAACCTCCAGTGTAGTTTCAGGCTTTCTTTTAGGAAGGGATGCTATATATATCCTAATTTCGAAGGTCTTGCTAGCCACAGGATTGGTGTGTCATGTCTTAGAAGAAAGTAGGACTGTTATTCTGTGTACTCCCCACTCCCTAGGCATGGCTCTAGCTAGGTCCTCGATTCTTGGTGAGAGGCTTGTCATGGTGAGCTCACTCTACTTGTGCAAGCTTTGGGGAGCAAGTTAGGACTTGAGACTGAAGGTGAGTCAGGCAACTTAATGAAATCTCCTTGTCTTGTGTTATATCATGGCTCAGTGTAATTTATGCTCACCATTTATGATTTTTTTACTTGGGTGATAGGACAGAAAAAGATACAGTGACTCCGCCTCTGTAGTTTTTGACAGTTTATTCTGTAAAGCAGTTCATAAAGTATGAGAGTTTTAGACTGTTCAGGAGGCATTTGAAAAGCGGCAGGTTGAACACCCCCATTTCACAGCTGAGCAGGTGAAAGCATGGTGTTTAAAAGAGCGCCTTGCCTCCTTGCTGGGTCAGGACATGTCCTGTGCGAAAGATTTCAGCACACTCTTTCCACCAGAGGGCCGCCTCACCTGCATCTTATGTCTTTATTTGCAGTTTGCTTCCTCAATTAGATTTTGTTGATTTTAGTACCCTGTCCTTACCATGAGTTCTGTCCGTGGATTAAGAGAAAAGCTTTTGTCTGCTGTGTTCTAGATCTCCATTTCCAGATACGAGAATTGTCCCAAGGATAACCCCATGTACTACTGTAACAAGAAGACCAGCTGTAGGAGCTGTGCCCTGGACCAGAACTGCCAGTGGGAGCCCCGCAATCAGGAGTGCATCGCTCTGCCCGGTAGGCCTTATAGGGGCATCTGGGTGTCTGTGGGTCCAGAGACTTCACACACAAACACACATCCCCACCCCCAATACTGTGCAGCCTAGACTGCACCCAAGAGAGGGAACAAACTTTTTATCCATTCATTCCCCCATTCCACTATTGTGGTTATTTTTTTTAAATGAAAGTACAATTCTTAAGCATTTGCTGCTCCTGTCCTTTGAAATAAAGTAAAGCATTATCTGCTGCTCTGGAGAATGGAATGACAGCTTGGCTCCATGTCATTGAGCCTGCTCCATTGTCCCTGCTTACCTCTGCTCTGGTCACCTAGCAATCGAAAGCAGCAGTCTTGGCAGCCGGTCTGTGTGCCACTTGGTGAAGGACGCTTCTTGCCACTGGGATCAGGCTGTTAGCACCTACTGACAAGAAGGAGGGGAGATGGTTTTCTCACCAGCAACCCCCTGAGGCGCTCTCCAGTCCTGAACACCTCAATTTATGGCAGCTGAGATTGAGGACGAAGAGTTGAGGGCCTCAGGCCAGCCAGCCACAGCAGAAGTTCTGTGATATATTTGCTCACCCAGGATTTCCAAGAAGGGGGACATCAATGGTTCTGCACAGCTTCCGAAGCACGCACACAGCAGCAGGGTCTGCCAGGCCCCTTCTCAGGGTCCTTTGAGAGTACTGGATTTGGCTTGCACGAGTGTGAGCTGCGTGTTCTTTACCTCATTGTATCCGACTTCAGTGTACTACAGAGTACCAGAGGGTCTTGTCAGGACTCAGGTTCTGGTGCATATTGGGGGTGGAGCCCCAGAATCTGCATTTTAATGAGTAGTGACACTGATGCCACACTTGAAAGAGCACACCTTGTTTGCTCTTAAATGACCCCTTTTCTGGGGCATGTTCCACTTGCCTCAATGACCAGTCACAGGCATCATTGGTGGTGTGTCCAGGTTACTCAGTTCTGGCAAAGTTGCCTTGCTTGTTCCCTGTCTTCCAGGAAGCATAGAGAACTTCTGAAGCTCGGGACACAGAGCTGAGCTGGGTGGGTACAGGGTGAACACAGGAGCAGATTACAGTCTTACCCTATTTGCTGCACCTGTATCACTTAGGGTTTTTTGTTTTTTGTCTTTTTTTCTAAAAAGGATCTTTCCAGAAACCTCACTTTCAGGAAGTTTTGTACCCTTGATTTTACCTTCCACTTGATGTGAAACAATGCACCTTTGAAGACCATCGTCTTGTTCACTCACCGACTCATTTCTATCCTCTAGTTTTCTTCCCGACCCTTTCTATCTGCATATTCATTGCTCTGTTCTTAGGATTTTGGTCTTGTTTCTAATTATTCTTCAAAAGGGGGCTTAAAAATCTAGCACTGGCACCTAAGATTTTTTTTCCTCCAAGATATAGAGCAATTGACCTTAGAATATTGAGATCCAGGAAGCAGGACTGGTGAAGTCTAACATTATTGTATTCTGCATCAGTCCTTAGTTATGTGTTGGATGCCCTCACCACATCCTGGTGAGGTACTGCGGAATTCAAATCACTGAAACCTTTTAGGTTTCTGGTCATTTGAACTGGTAATGTGGTAGTTTTGTGTGATTTCTAAAACTCTATTTTTTTTCCCTCCTCCCTTCACAAAAGAAAATATCTGTGGCATTGGCTGGCATTTGGTTGGAAACTCCTGTTTGAAAATTACTACTGCCAAGGAGAATTATGACAATGCTAAATTGTCCTGTAGGAACCACAATGCCTTTTTGGCTTCTCTTACAACCCAGAAGAAGGTAGAATTCGTCCTTAAACAGCTGCGGATAATGCAGTCATCACAGAGCATGGTGAGTTCACATCCTCAAAACCGAAGCTTCTGGTACCCACACTTGTACTGAACGCACCCAAGCAGCTTCCCTGTGGTGGTATGCCCGGCAGGCGGAGTACCTAGTGCATGAGTGTAGTTGAGGGAGTAAGAAGACAGTCTGTCCTAATCTGCTGTGGTTGAATTGGATGGGGAGGTTTTCCTTTGTCTGTTGGGGTATATATAACTTGGTGGTTTTTACCTAGAAGGTTTTTTTGGTCAAGACAATGCTTGTATTCAAAGCTACATCTCTTATGCCTGTAGTCCAAGCTCACCTTAACCCCATGGGTTGGCCTTCGGAAGATCAACGTGTCCTACTGGTGCTGGGAAGATATGTCCCCATTCACAAATACTTTGCTACAGTGGATGCCATCTGAGCCCAGTGATGCTGGATTCTGTGGGATCTTGTCAGAGCCCAGTACTCGGGGCTTGAAGGCTGCAACCTGCATCAACCCACTCAATGGCAGTGTCTGTGAGAGGCCTGGTGAGTCTGTGGGTGAAGGACTTGTCAGTGGAAGTTCACTGAGAGACCGTAGGAGGTGTGTGCGATATTCAGAGGTGTGAGATAGTCACGAAAAACAGATGGAGTATTGATTCCAAGCATATGAAGCGGAGTATAGCGCAGAACTTAGAAGTGGAAGGAAACAGTCTCTGGCTGTGAATAGTATGAGCCAGAAGCATAAACAAAAAAACTAACACTACTCTAAGAACCTAACATTCTAATTAACGTGAGATTGATGGGTTTGCTGACCATACGAAGTACTGAGAATTGCTCTGAAAGGCAAATGTCCTTAAGGTTGGCAGAGAAACGCTGTGGAAGCAGGAACAAAAAATGCAAAGAAAAGGTCAGAAAAGCAAGCAGGTCACTTCAAGGGACAGTAGACAGAAAGCGTCAATGGGGAGAAAAATGGGGAGAGCAGTCATAGGACAGAAAGCAGAAGCTGTCCTGATCGGCGCTAGCGCTGTGGGAGGGTCTGAGGGCAGGCGCTGAGTTGCTTCTCAGGTTCACAGCTCCCCTGTGGGCTGCCTTCAGGCCTCCCGTGGGCAGGCACAGGCAGCATCTGCAGCACGCAGACAAGCCAAGACAAGCATCATAGCCTACAGAGGGACTCACTTGAAGTAGGCGGAATTTTGTGCGCACTTCTTGGGAGGCTGTATGCCATTGACATTGTGTTTCATTTTAGGAAGGTATTCCAAGTCGTCCGAGGAGTACAAGGGTGGAGAAAAGAATTCATAGCCCTGAAAGAATCCTCTTAAAATATGGTTTCTAAGCTTCCTGTAGGGGAGCATTTCAGCCATTTTGGGTACTGAATGCTTTGGTGCATTTAATGCATGCTGTGGTCCCTCTTGCCCCCAGATATACAAAGATAACAAGTTTTCATGTTCAGGTGGGTCGTAAAACCCCTAAAGGTCATCTTGAGTCCCATATACCGCAAGGAGCTTTAGAACTGCTATGCTTCTGGGAAGATTCGCTTGTTCCCTCATGTCTGTCCTTAATGCTCTTTGAAAAGAGAGAGAAAGGGTTTTTTCTCCTATGTGGATATACTTGACCAGCCCAGTATCTGGTTTTCAGTTTTCTCCTACATTAACTGTAGCCCCCTGATTTGATTTCATGACCTACTAGTGGGTCACAACCCATCCCAAAAAGCCTTTGACCTTGGCCAGCGTAGCAGGAGCACTAAGTGTCTGTGTTGGATTTGCTTCCTAGCAAACCACAGTGCCAAGCAGTGCCGGACGCCGTGTGCCCTGCGGACAGCATGCGGGGAATGCACCAGTGGCAGCTCTGAGTGCATGTGGTGCAGCAACATGAAGCAGTGCGTGGACTCCAACGCCTACGTGGCCTCCTTCCCTTTCGGCCAGTGTATGGAGTGGTACACCATGAGCAGCTGCCCCCGTAAGTGGAAGAGTGCAGCTCCTGCTGGGGGGTCGTGCTGTCAATCTCTCAGCCTTTTAGGGACAAGACCGGAGACTGCCTGAGGAGAGGAGAACCTTTGCACACAGTCCAGCACTGGTGGGGCAGCTGCCCCCCCCCACCCCCCGTTGGTTAAGCGTCTGGCTCTTGATTTCAGATGTGAGCATAATTTTGGGGTCGTGAGATGGCACCCCATGTCGGCCTCCATGATCAGTAGGGAGCCTGCTTGAGATTCTCTCCCTCTGCCCCTCCCCCAACTCGTTCTCTCTTTCTTTCTCTCTGTCTCAAATAAACAAATCTTTAAAAAAAAAGAAGAAGAAGAAGAATCAAGCCCTGTGGGACAGGGCATGGAGTACAGAAACAGCTTGCCCAGCTTCAGCATCGAATTGCTCAAGCCATGTAATGTCTCCACATCTTCCTCTCCTGATTCGTGAAATAAGTGCTTTCTGGTAGATGGCCGCTAAGGTCCCTTCTGCCTCCACATCTTAGGATTGACAGAGGAGGGGAGGAGCCCCTGTTCTATGTTGGGCAAGCTATTGGGCCCTTTAAATTTTTTGTGTCATTTAAGAAATCCCCTTAGAATAGGAATTTTTGACAGAATAGTCTGTTTAAATAAAAGGTAATTTAGGGGTGGCTGGGTGTCCCAGTCAGAAGAGCATGCATCTCTTGATCTCAAGGTTGTGAGCTCAAGCTCCACATTGGGTGTAGAGAGTACTTAAATAAATTAATTAATTAATTTTAAAAAGCCTTTTTTTTTTTAAGATTTTATTTATTTATTTGACACAGATCACAAGTAGGCAGAGAGGCGGGCAGAGAGAGAGAGGAGGAGGCAGGTTCCCCGCTAAGCAGAGAGCCCGATGTGGGGCTTGATCCCAGGATACTGGGACCATGACCTGAGCCGAAGGCAGAGGCTTTAACCCACTGAGCCACCCAGGCGCCCCTTAAAAAGCTTTTTGAAAAGGTAATTTAGATATAATGAATTCAAAGTGGCATGCTGTAGTGGACTGTAACTTGTGTTCTTTTACAGCTGAAAATTGTTCAGGCTATTGTACCTGCAGCCATTGCCTGGAGCAGCCAGGCTGCGGCTGGTGCACTGATCCCAGCAACACTGGCAAAGGCAAATGCATAGAGGGCTCCTATAAAGGACCAGTGAAGATGCCTTCTCAGGCCCCTGCCGGGAATTCCTACCCACAGCCCCTTCTCAATGCCAGCATGTGCCTGGAGGACAGCAGATACAACTGGTCTTTCATTCATTGTCCAGGTAAGATGCCTTGTGTATCCAAAATCAAGTGTTCTACTTATTTACAAAGACTAAAACTTTGAAAGCTACATTATTTATATGAATTTGCTTTAGGGGAAAAAAATGTAACAGAGCATTTTAGAAGAAATAGTTTTGCATGAAAAATATACACATTTTTTGCATGAAAAATATTTTTAATGTCAGTTCATGAAAACACAGAAGTTCAAGTGTGGTGTTTTGCTTTCACTGTAAAAGTATTGAAGTATGTTTGTTATGAACAAATATTGCAGATGTAGATAAAATAAAAACTGGAATTCTTCTCCAGTTCTTCAGAGAAGTAAAAACTTCTAATGGTTTAATATAGACACTGTCTATTTTAAAAATAGAAAGTACTGTGGTGTATAGGATTAATATGTATTGTTCTGTAGTTTGCTTTTTACTGAAAAATACATTATGGCAGCCGTTAGGGGAAAATGAAAAACAAAACCACCAACCCAGAAGTTCCTCTCCACAAATGTAGAAAAAAAGGAAAACAGTTTTATTTTGAAAAGCATCAAACCATCAAACTGTTGTGCACCCTACAGGCAACCCACTAATGAGACTGCAAAGACAGAGAGAAATCTCACCCTTTTAAATAGCCAGGCATATACAATCCATTACATAAATGTTTTGAAGATGAATGATAACTTGTCCTCATATGAGAGGATTTGACAGCACCGTTTGCTGTACTGTCGTTCATAGTTTATCCTGAATTTACTTGGTAATTGGGGTGGCCACCTGTGTTAGTTAATTGTCTTTATCCAAAAAAAAAAAAAAAAAAAAAAAAAATCCTGTATCTTTATGGCAATCAGGTGGTTACACTTTGGCACAAAGGCACCCAGACTGAATTCCCAAAGTGGCAGGGATATAGAGTGCTGCCTTCCTTGATGTTTACATTTCAAAGTGATGGCTCCCAGGCCCTTAAAGAAAACATTCCTGGACTGTTGTGCTGACAAGAGGTTTATTGAGGTATTTTTAAAAAAGATTTACATAATATACATATCAAAGAAACAGACAGGATTTGTAAATACAGGTTTTTCTTGAAAAACTCTAAGAATAGGGAGAGGGGAAAAGGTCCCTATCCCTTTTGGCAAGAGGAAAATTAAGCCTGTCTGCCTCCTCTCCCTCCTTCCCTCGTCCTACTCTCCCTCTGCTCCCTTCTCCTCCTTTCTTCCAGTGGTTGGTGCCAGAAGGAATAGACCGTGAGTTGGCCTAAAGCCTGACTCTATCCCTGCTGGGGATGCTGCCCTGAGAGATTGGCCTTTGATTCAGACTTTCAGTAAATACTCAGGAATATGCCGAAGGGTCTGCAGAATACCGGGGAGGGGGATGGTTAGGCAGGTGCAAAGACCCCCGGGAGGTTAGTGGGTAGGAAGATCTCCAGGAGTCTGATAGTGCCACCAAGAATAAGGCTCTTTGTGGGGACGTCTGTAAGGGAAAGACCATGGGGAGCAATGGTAAAAGGCAAGAGACAGGGTGGGGGAACATAGCTGCCGTGTGTATAATAAGTGATTATCATCCTGAGTATGCAAACCTCTGCCCTCCAGAAGAAAGCGCTGTCAGCTCAGTAGAAAAAGTGGACAAAGGATGTAAAGAAATCTTTCTCAGAAAAGGAAGCAGAGCAGGGAAATGTAAAATAAGAAACCGGTCTTTTCCCTCCAAACAATTAAATTTTCTGTGTTCTCTTTTTTCCTCTCTAAGATGTCAGAGGATCTATCATTCTGTTTCTAATCTACTAGTTTAACTCATGAAGTATTTAAGTCTGTGCATTTTTATTAATATCAAGACTATATGAGGTGAAATGGCAACCCACAGAGTGGGAGAAAATATTTGCAAACCATATTCAGTATCTGGTAAGAGTCTAATGTCCAGAATATGTAAAGAACTCTTAAAACTCAACAGTAAAAAGACAACCCAATTAAGAAGTGGGTAAAAGACTGAAATAGACATTTCTCCAAAGAAGATACACAAATGGCCAATAAGCACAAGAAAAGATGCTCAACAACATTCGAGAAATTGGAACCCTCACACATGGCTGGAAGGAAAGTAAGCTGGTGTGGCCACTTTGGAAAACAGTTTGGCACTTTCTCAAAAAGTTAAACATAGAGTTCTCATATGGCCCAGTATATGCCCAGGAGAATTGAAAACATATGTCCACGCAGAAACTTGCAGTGAATGCTTATAGAAGCATTATTCATAATAGACAAAAATGGAAACAACCCAGTGCCTGTCAAGTGGCGAATGGAAAAACATGATGTGATACGTTCATATGATGGACACTGCTAAGCGATAAAAGGGGTGAATGGAGTAGTGTAGTCTGCGACACCGATGAGCCTCAAAAGCCTGCTATGTAAAGGCAGGCCCACGCAAAGACTGCATGGTGTATGATACCATTTATGTGAGACGTCCAAAAAAGAGCAAACACACAAAAAGAGCAAACACGCGGAGACAAAAAAGAGCTCAGCGATCAACCTAGGCCGGGGGTAGACATGAGTAGTAATGGGCACGGGGTTTTCTGAAGTAGCGGTGCCATGTCTCACCCTCCCTGGCCAGCCTGAAAAGATTGAGACTTCTCCACGTGCTCATCAGTACTTGTATCTGTTATTTTTTTGGTTTGGGGGACTTTGTTTTTGTTTTTGTTTTTTGATACATGTTGTAGTGTGTGAGAAATGGTATCTCTGGTTTTGATTTGCATTTCTTTAATGACTGATGAAGTCGAGCATCTGAAGGCCATCTGTGTCTTCTCTGGAGGAATGTCTTTTTGAATTCTTTGCCCATTTTTTTTTAAAGTTTTACTTATGTATTTGACAGAGAGAGAGAGAGATCACAAGCAGGCAGAGAGACAGGGAGAGGGGGAAGCAGGCTCCCTGCTGAGCAGAGAGCCCGATGGGGGGCTCGATCCCGGGACCCTGGGATCATGGCCCGAGCTGAAGGCAGAGGCTTAACCCACTGAGCCACCCAGGCACCCCTCTTTGCCCATTTTTAAATTGTGTATTTGTCTGTTAATTATTGACTCATAGAATTCTTTTTTTTAAACAATTTTTAAAAAGATTTTATTTATTTATTTGACAGCGATCATAAGTAGGCAGAGAGGCAGGCAGAGGTAGGTGCGGCAGGGTGGGGGGAAGCAGGCTCCCCGCTGAGCAGAGAGTCAGATGCCGGACTCGATCCCATGACCCTGGGATCATGACCCAAGCTGAAGGCAGAGGCCTTAACCTACTGAACCACCCAGGCGCCCGGACTCATAGAATTCTTTATGAAGTCTAGATACAAGTTCTTATTGATTATATGATTTTCAAATATTTTTTCCCATTCTGAGGGTTTCTTTTTACTTTTTTGGTTGTATCTTTTGAAATATAAAAGTTCTAAATTTTCTAAATCCGGGGCATTGGTGTTTTCTTTTATCCCATGTGTTTTTGGTATCGTATCTAAGAAATCAGTGCATAGCTAACTCAAGATCACAAAGATTTACTCCTATCTCTTCTTTTTAGAGTTTCATAGATATTTCTCTTATATTTATGTCCATCAGCCCTTTGGGGTTTATTTTTGTATGGGGTGGGAGGTTGAACAGACACGTAACCGGTCAGGAGGCACTTCCTGCTGTCTGCCACTCTCCTAAGGCCTGCTCTGTCTCCCAGCCCCAACTGGATTTTTCAGGTGTCCATTGGTAACGAGCATCTAGTCAGTTTAGCTGTCCCCTCCCGCACTAGAAGACAGATGTCTCAACTCCCTTTTCTATCAGATTGACACCATCTGTTTTATAATTTCTAGAAATTGCTCAGTAATTCAGAAGTATTTCTCAATACATCTGATAGCACCTTTTCCTCTTGTCCTATATTGCTATGGGTTTATCCTTGTTTTTACTTTTTTTTTCAGTAATTTCAGTGGGATTTTGAAGGGGTAAAGAGGGAGAAGCATGTTTCTAGTCTTTTTATCTAGGATACGGATTTTATTGGTAAATAATTTTAGGTGTTGCATTTTTGTGTGTGTGCTCTGCTTTGCCTTTTTGATATATATAGTTATTCATCTTCACAGGAACGATGTGCATATCCTACTTTTTTGGTGCAATAGTAACTGCTATGTAGACTTACAATCTACATAGAACAAATCAAAAGGTTAGTCAAAGCTAATGCTATGGGTGCATTATGCTCCTCACACAATATTACGTGTCAGTAGTATCTCAGTAAAGCTGGGGGACAAAGATGTACAGAGTCAGATCTTCTGCCTGCAGTGTAGATTGTGCGCTCTGGTCCTGCTGGAGTCCGCAGTGCACAGCCTAACCAGCTGTCCTGAAGTAGTCCTGAGAGGTCCACCTTTCATATGCCTTTCTGGTTGTAAGGTCCTATGGGCGTTAAGAATCTTACTAATTCCGGGGCCCCTGGGTGGCTCAGTGGGTTAAGCCTCTGCCTTCAGCTCAGGTCGTGATCTCAGGGTCCTGGGATCAAGCCCCGCATCGGGCTCTCTGCTCAGTGGGGAGCCTGCTTCCCCCTCTCTCTCTGCCTACTTGTGATCTCTGTCAAATAAATAAATAAAATCTTCAAAAAAAAAAAAAAGAATCTTACTAATTCCACTTGTGGGAATGTTTTTATATATAAAGATGGTAATTTTTCTAAAAAAGAAAAATTGAAGGCAAACTAAATATCAGAATGTAAGGGAATGGTTAAGTAGCTGTTAGGATTCATAGACATTCTGCCATGTAAGGTTTTATTTATGATAGATCAAATAATGTGGCAAAGTAATTGTGCTGTAAGTAAAAAAAAAAAATCAAAGTTGAGTATTAATATAAGCACAACTGTGTAAAACTATATAGAAAAAATAAATTTCTTGAACTAAAAATCCCAAATATGTGCAGTGATCTCTGTATGGTGCAATTGAAAATTATTTTCCCCTCTTCCTTATATTTTTTAAATTTACTATCATGAACATGCATTATTTTTATGAACAACAAATTTTTTTTTAAGGGCTATAGATTTTCACCCTGTTGTGGTATATTTCTGATTTTCCTGGGCTAGTCCTGTATGGATGTTTTTATCTTATTTTCCCAACTTGTTTTTAGTGGGCCAGTTTTAATGATTTTATCCTTAGAGGTAATAAAGAACTTAAATAGATAGTTGCAAATAAATCTCATGGAATTTACTCCACTCTGTTCTACCACGGGACAGTCCCCTTAAAATGCCTTTTTTTTTTTTTTAACGCTTTCTTTTCCAGCATGCCAGTGCAATGGCCACAGCAAGTGCGTTAATCAGAGTATCTGTGAGAAGTGTGAGAACCTGACCACAGGCAAGCACTGCGAGACCTGCATATCTGGCTTCTATGGTGATCCCACCAATGGGGGAAGGTGTCAGCGTAAGTAAATCCCTCAGGGTTACTGATTGCAGACCAGCTGGAACGCAGTGCCTCTGTTTGACTTGAATATCAGGAGGACAGAAGCCACTTGGTTTTGGATACTGCCTTTGTTGTCATGCTTGTCAGGAGCTCAGCTAAGCCTGTGAGAGAGTGAGCAGAGCTGCCAAGTATTAGAGTAGCCAGTTAACGCCAACAAGCTGAAAATGGAAGAGTTAAGCCTTTAATCGCTTACTGTGGTGGTAAAGCAAGAGGCTTAAGCTTAAACCCAAGAAAGCTCTGAGTCCCCACATTTCCTTTCCGTCCAGGACTGGATGTTGGTTGAGCGTCAGGTGGATCAGCACAGAGGTGGGGAGAGCCCAGGACAGAAGGCTCCAGCAAAAACCTGTCATGGGCCCTGGAGAGGGGAGGGAGAGGGAGGGTGCTGGGGACTGAGAGTGGGGACGATGTCTTCAGGGCTCCCTCACTCTTCCCCCCATCCTGAGGAGGCTCAGCAAGGCTCCCAAAGAGGGTCTGCCCAGGCCCAGATAAAGAGACTCAGGAGCAAAGATACTTACACTAGGAATGCAAATATGTGATGGAACATGGCTGACTTGGGGAGTGGGTTGCCCTGGGACTGTGACTGCAGCTTTCCCTCAGAGACCCCCCTCAGGAACAGGAGATCTGCTGGCTAAGCCTGGGTTTTAGCTTGTGGTCGGATCCAAAACACCACACATGGGGTTTTAACCAGGAGCTGGATTCCTTAGTACATCTAGAGAGAGAGAGAGAGAGAGAGAGAGAGTGTGTGTGTGTGTGTGTGTGTTTATATTATACAAATTTATATATATATAAATTTATTATTTTTTAGTTTATTCAACAGAGAGAGAGAAGGAGAGAGCTGCACAAGCAAGGGGAAGGGGCAGAGGGAGAGGGGGAGGGAGAAGTAGGCTCCCCACTGAGCAGAGAGCCCAACATGGGACTCGATCCTAGACCCTAGGATCATGACCTGAGCTGAAGGCAGATGCTTAGCTGACTGAGCCACCCAGGCGCCCCACTTCTCGTATATTTTGAAGATTTAAATAGTTCTCTGTTTCCGTATGCATGTCAAATAGATTCCTGTAAGCGAGGACTTTTTTGTGTTAGAACATAAATTAATACCTTTTTTTAAAATGATCAGTGAGGCTGGCGAGCTGCTTTTTGGCTCGTTCTTACTTCCAGTGGGAAGACCCTTCAGGTTATGAGTAGGAAAATAAATAAGGAAGTAAAATCTCTAACTTCTCCCCACATGCCACCTCCAGACTCCTTAGCATGGCCCTTGAGAATTGATCCCAGAGCAACCACGAGACAGCTGGCATCTTAGCAGTGTATCCCTTAACCTCTCTGGGATTCAGTTTCCTCATCCGTAAAATGGGGATAAAAGGATGGCGGTCAAGATGGAAGCAGTCAGAGCAGTGCATGACACATAGTGAGTGCTCAGGAAGTGTGGGTGTTTACTAGTACTCTTTTGCTGCCATTGGCCCCCACTCTTCAAGAACATTTCGGGCTCAGATTGAAAGGTCTTGAATAAAAATATTTTCCCCACACTTTGTGACTGGACTTCATCCATTTGACAGTGATCACAGGACCCCATCCCTGTGGGCACCCCACATGGGTGCCCGTTTCTGCAGCGGCTACAGAGAAGGCCAGGTGCAAGTCCTGCAGGGCCTCTGAAACACTGACCTGCCACTGTGATCTCACCCCGCTTCTGAGCCCTGCTGGGATTTGAAACTCGGCCTCTGTGGGGCAGGCACCTCATTGGAGGCTGAGTGCAGCCAGACCAAGCCTCCCCCTGAGGGGCAGTTATTGCTCAGAGCAACTCCTTGGGGACAGGGACTGAGTCAGTGCCCCCGTACCCAGCGCCTGGCACACGAGAGATGCTTCATAAATATTTACCGAACGAATGAGTCATAATAGTGAAAAACAGCCTATTGAGAAGATCAAAATAGATCCAAATGGTTGCTTCAGATGGCAGTAGAAGCCAGCGCTCTCTTTCCTCCTGTCCTTGGACTCTGGTTCTTCTCATGTTGCCTTTACATTGTTTGAGATAAATTGTTAGCTGGAAAACTTGAATCTTAGCCTTTAAATGCTTTCATTCTAATGTCTTTCCTATCGAATCCAATTCAGATAAAATTATGTGTT
Organism: Lontra canadensis; assembly: GCF_010015895.1. Lineage (NCBI taxonomy): Eukaryota > Metazoa > Chordata > Mammalia > Carnivora > Mustelidae > Lontra > Lontra canadensis. The sequence continues at coordinate 6,971,052 of NW_022631010.1, forward strand.
TCAGGAAAAGTCTCTGATAGTGGTGTTCTTTCACGCCAGTTGTGACTTCCATTCCTTTTCCTTCTCCCCAGCCTGCAAGTGCAACGGGCACGCATCGCTGTGTAACACCAACACGGGCAAGTGCTTCTGCACCACCAAGGGCGTCAAGGGGGACGAGTGCCAGCTGTGAGTACCACACTCCTGCCACAGGCCCCACGTGGGTTTAGTGACTGACAGCCAGGCCAGCTGGGTCTGTACCACAAGGGAGGCCAAGGAACTATGATGCTGCTGGACCACAAGAGCCACCCCTTCCCTGTGCCCTTTTGTTATGGGCTCTGGGTGGGGGGGATCCCCAGGTTGATGAGTTTGGAATTCTACCTTTTCTACTTCAGGCGGATCTAATTCGGTCAGCCTCCATACTGAGGAGGTTCAGCAGCAATTCCTTGATGGCTCCTTAGGTCACATTTTTATGTTTGAGTGGCACTGACTGCATTGCTGACTTGGATCAGTCTTACCTTCAACCACTGTTCAATTTTTGTCACATCAGGAGATTGTACCCTTTCCTGAGAAAGAGCTAGAAGACTTGGTATTCCAGGACAGTGTTTTATTTAGCATTTTGGTTGTCTGATGATGGAGCTGATCCCCTGGCCTTTAACACATCCCTCCTCTTCTAGCATTTTCCTTGGTGAAGTCTGCTAGACATCTTCCAGGGAAGAGTCTGGGGTTCCCATCCATGAGGAGGCCAATAGCGTCAGACAGACATGGAATTTTAGCCCTGGCTCTGCCTCCAAGAAGCAGGGCACTCTTGAGACAAATCACTTAACTGCTCTGAACCTCAGTTTCCCTGTCCATCAATAGCAGTACTAGCAATAATTGTTTTTAGTGTCCTGGTGAGTTGGAACAAGATTGTTCCCTGACGAATATATACCGGTTTGCCTCACTAGGAAACCTCATAAAACACAAGCACCAGCTTTACTCATTCTCTCAAGAAGAGACTTGAGAGAGAGGTCATAGTGGTATCACAACATTAAGCTGAGACAAGCAGATACATCATTGGTAAACTTTTTCTCAAAAAACACTAGTAGTAAGGTCACCAGTGACTTTGATAGTGATGTTCAAGGAAGGAATTATTCTGTCTGCATTTTACAATTGACACCACTGGGCACGTTTACTGGTTTCATGATGCCTTAAAGCCAATACATGAAGAAATGTCTAATCAAAGATTAAGTTTAGCTTTTGGACCTAGGTTCCTTTAAACAGAACCATATAATAGAGCATAATTAATCACTCCTGCCCTCAATTAGGCATGCAGTAACGAAATGAGATATAGGTCCAGTGAAAGACTTTCTTTTCAAGAGATTTTAGTTAGAAGCAAGTGCTAAGAATCACCCTGGATCCAAGGACACAATTTCATGTATTATTTATCCAGCAAAAGTGCTTGACCCAAGCTTTCCCCATCTTCCTAATAGCTCTTAGCTCCTGGGCCTGCCAGTATAAATGGCCTTGTGAAGTGGGAGACTGCGTTTTGCTGATGTTCACAGATAATATTTGTGGGGGAAAGTAATGATTCTTTTTTAGAACTTATTTTTTTCTCTGGTGACTGGTGAACCATGTTCAAGGACTTTTTAAAAAAAAGTGAAAGTGATTCTTGATATTTAGCCTTTTCTTATTTTTAAAAGAATGGCTCAGTTTTATCCAGGGAGAACAGGAAGGAAGTGAGAAAAGGATATTTGAAAAATGTTTTAACTTCACTTTTAGAGGAATATTTAGTACACACAAAAGTTGAAATGTGTTTTTCATGAAAATAAGTAGGATCTAGATTTATTACATTTGGATTTGTCTCCTGTGCTTTGGCAAATGTTTATCAGTTGGAAGGGCGTGAAGTGCCGGGTGGTCGGTACTCAGCATGAACACAGACTCCTCAGCCTGCCTGATCTGAGTGACCGTGAAGAATGTAATTATCATGACTCACACTTTTTGTAATGTAGTTTTATAGGAAAGGATCCGCGTGGTTTTAAGATGAATGTAGATTTGGTTTTAAGATGAATGTAGATTTTGTTTTAACCATCAATAGAAAATAATCTTTATTTTTATCCCCCTAGATGTGAGGTAGAAAATCGATACCAGGGAAACCCTCTCAAAGGAACGTGTTATTGTAAGTGTTTTCACAATTCATATTTGTCTAGAAGCAAAGTAGTTCAATAAAACTTAGTTATTTACTTTAACGTGGTTTAAGAATGGTAAGTGCTACGAAAATATAGCCCTTTGTGGAAGTGTGTCCTAATTTGATGTGTTTCCATTCTGTTCCACTTATGCATATAGGAACACCATTTGAAGCTGTGTTAATTATGGTTGTGGTTTAGTTAATATGTCCATAGCAGATATCAGGGGAGATTACAGAAATACATACCTCTGGCTTTCCTCATTTATGTTCTCTTGAAACCTAATTTCATTTGCCATTACCTGGTTGGGGTCAACATATTGCACATTCAGGATATAGGTCAGAAACCATTTTTTTTTTAAGGTTTTATTTATTTAGAGAGAGAGCACAAGCAGGGGGAGGGGCAGAGGGAGAGAAAGAATCTCCAGCAGACTCCGTGCTGCGTGTGGAGCCGGACGTGGGACTTGATCCCACCACCTGAGATCACAACCTGAGCTGAAATCAAGAGTTGGTACTCAACCGACTGAGCCACCAGGTGCCCTCAGAAACAATTCTTTTTTTTTTTTTTTTTCAAGATTTATTTATTTATTTTAGAGAGCGTGAGAGAGAGATAGCCAGGGGGAGCAGAGGGAGAGGGAGAAGCTGCTGAGCCCAAGGGAGGGCTCAGTCTCATGACGCTGAGATCACGAGTTGAAACCAAGAGTCAGACACTTAACCAGCTGAGCCACCCAGCCATCAGGTGCCCCACTATATCAGTTAATTTCTTGTAATCTGGTATGCTGTAACTTATCTATCTTGAAAAAATAAAGCCGATACCAAATAGCAGGTTTTAGCAGTGATATGGGAAACTAGAACCTTTATGTACGACTTTCATCCGTCTTTGTGGAAATATAAAACGATGTAGGCATTTTGGCAGAACCATTTGGCAGTTTCTTAAATAGTTAAAAATAAACTTATCAACAGCTCTTCATTTCCCTCTTCCCCTAGCCCCTGGCAGTCACCATTCTGTTTTCTGTTTCTATAATGTTGACTACTCTAGGTACCGCATGTAAGTACTGTCATTTAGTACAGGTCTTTTGTGACTGGCTTATTTCATTTGTCATCGTGTCTTCAAGGTTGTTCCAGGTTGTAGTGTATGTCAGAGTTTCCTTCCTTTTGAATATTCCACTTTATGTATACTACTGATGGACCGTAGGGTTGCTTCCGTCTTTTAGCTATTGTGGCTAATAGCTATGAGGTTTGGCTGCTATGACCACGGTGTACAAGTATCTCTTTCAGTTCTTTGGGTATGTACTGCAAAGTAGAATTGCTGGATCATTTGATAATTCTCTATTTAATTTTTTGAGAAACTACCGTACTGTTTTCCACATTAGTCGCACCATTTCACGTTCCTACTAGCAGTGCACAAGGTTTCCAGTTTCTCCACTTGCCCACCAACACTTAATTATCTTCTGTTTATTTGATAGTAGCCATCCCACCATGCATGAGGTGGTATCTCATTGTGGTTTTTTAACTGATTTGTATTTTCCTAATGATTATTGATGTTGAGCATCTTTTCGTGTGCTTACTGGCCATTTGTGTATCTTCTTGGGAGAAATAGCTATTCAACTCCTCTGTCCCATTTTTAAGTCACGTTGTCAAGTTTTACAATGGACTTTTTAGAATTAAATTATACCATCTTTAGGCAGCTCTTTCTGCTTAAAGGTCCTGTTCCTGTGCTTGAATAAAACCACCTTTTTTATACTGAAAAAAAATTATACCATCTTTGTCCAATAGGCTCTCTTTAAAGCTATTTTCTTTTGCTACATCACTTTAGTCTTTGAATGCTTTGTTGCTTTTGAAAACAAGATAATCAAGGCTCATATTCCTTGCTACAGACCTGGGATCAACCATTTTTCCATGGGGTCTTGGTTTCTTCTTTACCATTAATTTATAACTTTGTATCCTTAAGCAAAACCTAATGTGTTATAGAGGTACGGTTAATATTTGTAGGTGAGTTAGATTGGAGCTCAAAGTCTTAACCGGCATCTTGATGTAAGAAGAGTTTGATAGGTTAGTCCAAATAAAATGATGCTGCCCACTTGACTGCCTTTGAAAAGCTTTCCACTTCCCAGGTGTAAGTGAGCTAAAAGTGTTTCCTGGCTATTGAATATTTGTAAGGAAATCAATCTGTATGTCTAGAGACCTATTCTGTTTTGTTTTAATTTTTAAATACACATTTCTTTCTTTCCATAGATACTCTTCTCATTGACTATCAGTTCACCTTTAGCCTATCCCAGGAAGATGACCGCTATTACACAGCCATCAATTTTGTGGCTACCCCTGATGAAGTAAGATTTTAAAAGTTTTCTTGCTTTGTTTTGAATTCATGTGCATCTTTTTCTTGATATTTATGGGTAGAAACATTAGCAGTGATCTCCAGAGTGGAGTACACAGAACTGTTTAGAGGTTCAGGAAAGAAGTGTTAGAAGCTACCCTTTATCCCCTCTCCACCTCAAAGGTAAGAATGGTGTTGTTCAGGTTTACCAGGATCTGACACCCAGACCGACTGACTCTACACATAGACTTGGTTTGCCCATCAGCTCGTCACAGCCCCCACAGAAAAGGAGAGAAGACTGCAGGGGGATGTCCCTAATCAGAGGGGCACATGGCAGGGCCCAGATTTACTCTCTCAGAATGGACCAGAGGCTTAACAAGTACCTGCAAAGAAACTGCAGATTGAAGTTAATGCCACTGATGCCTGGGAGCCCACAGAGGAGATTCTTCTGTGCCTATAGGAAGTTGTTGGCCTTACTGGGAGGTAAAAAAATTGAAGGTATAGCCAGGTCCAACAAGAAGTTAACCAGAAACAATTGGAATTAGTAGGACAACTGTTTGAAATGTGGGTTTATATCTACTTTCATTAATGATGACCACCAGCCTGACATAAGGTACTGCCTGGTGGTAGAAGGGACCCAACATAGCATGACAAATAAAAGTGAAGTGTCTAGAACATGAAGACACACCTATACGATATCTTTGATAAAATATAAAGTCATTCAATGGCCACTCCAGTACATAATGAAATTTTACTAAACTTGATGATAAATTATTTAGGAACTTCCTTGAAGGTTTATTTCTCATCAACATAACACAAAGCCACTTAACATTACAAAATTCCTGTCATCATAAACATGATGAAAAATACATGGAAAATAATATGACAGTAAGCCAGGTTGTGTTCCTTTGTTAACAAATGTTATTGTTAACAAACATTGCCAAATCTAAAAAATAAATAAATTAGTAGAACAAAATCCAGAGTGTGGGATGTTTACAATCACATGGAAGTAAGATTTGTTTTTTATATTCCATTTTAATGATAAAATTAAGAAGAAATGTACTAGAGAGTGAATTTCTTTTTAAATAAAAATAATAGATGACCTTAGATGAAAATATTATATGGACACACTATATATCATATCATTTGAATGGCTATGTTGACTGGAATTAATAAAAAAGAGTTTAGAATAAAATTATAGCAAAAGTACCACACATGAAATTTATTTAGTATCTTATTCATAAGCAGTTGGGAGAAGTACTCAGTCTTGCAGGATGTAATTGATGTTGTTAACTCTTTTTTGAATAAACATAATAGACTCTTGGTAATACTTCTTAATGAGGTGAGTGACCATGAAAATCTTTTGACCTCTCTGGAGTTCCTTGCTTATCTTATGACAGAATATTTAATGGAGTTATCTAAAGTGTATGTTCTGTCTTTTATAAAAGGACTAGGATTTCAAGTTTGTTGATCCTTTCTTTGGAAAGGATCTACTATTAATTGTTAATAGTATTCTTCCACAAAATATTAAAAATAAACACTTGAGCTGTCCCTGTAAGAGGAAGGTGAGGTTATATCAATAAGCAAGAAGGCAACTAACTGCTTTGGGAGAGAAACTCCTGGTTTGGAGATCACATTTTGAAAATGGCTATTTGGAAATGTATCCATTGTTAAGGTTTTGTGCTGTAATTACCATCAAAACGACACCCTTAAAAATCTTACTGTCCTGACTTGTTTTCCTGCCTTTGAAGAAAAAGAATTCCAGCAGGATTGGATCCATTTGTAAAATATAAAAATACAACATCTGATTCACTTGCAAAAATAATTCTTTGAAGACAAGAAAGATTTATTAGTCAAGTTTCAGTGAAAACTGAAAATTCATATTACAGTTTACCTAGTGTAGCCAATAGTGCACTTCGACCTGTTGGCTCAATGCATTTCTCAGAGATGTCTTTCTCAGTCATTAAAACCAAGAATCAAAATAAATTAGACGAGCTCTTCAAATTATGGTATCTTTAATTTTCCCAGAGGATTCTTAGGAAGCTGATTCCCCTAACATATGTCATAGAATTTAAGTCATTGTTCTCTGGTCAGGGGCTTTCTAAAACCTACTTTCTTATGGAGTTAGGCATTTGATAAAGCATTAAATCACATGCATGTTTATGAGAGAGAAATGAAATTTACTTGGGATATATTGCTTATATTGGGTGGAAATGTTACTGACTGTTATAAGCATGAGTTCCTTTTAAGACACTGTAAAATATCTGTTTTGTAGTTAAAATCGAGAGTAGTAAAATTTAATTACTTCTTTATTTTAAAATCTGGAAACTGTTGTACTTACTTTTCTAACTATTTGCACTGCTTATCAGCAAAACAGGGATTTGGACATGTTCATCAATGCCTCCAAAAACTTTAACCTCAACATCACCTGGGCTGCCAGCTTCTCAGGTAAAGACATACCTAGAGAAGACCTTCCAAGTGGAGTAGATTGGTAGTAGATTGAGAAATGCGTGTAGTTGTTGAGAAATGGGGCTCTGGAGCCAGACAGATGGATTTGAAACCCACCTTTGCCTCTTGTGACCTGGGAGGTTCAAACAGGTGTCTGAAACCCTCTCTGGACCTTAGGGTTATTTGTCACAAAGAACAGACAGCAGTACTTATCTCCTAAAATTGTGTCAATGACATCAGGTTATGCATGCCCTTGCCTCTTTTTCTTCAAAGGCAGGGTTATTTGTCACAAAGAGCAGACAGCAGTACTTATCTCCTAAAATTGTGTCAATGACATCAGGTTATGCATGCCCTTGCCTCCTGTGGGGACAGGCTGAGTGTGCACTCAGCCCCTGCCCTGTGCCCAGCTATCCCAGCCCTGCCGCAGCCACTGCTCTGGCCTTCCCCTCGTCATCCCCGGCCAGGCCTCAGAAGTGAGAAATGGAACTATTTAAAACAAAATGAGATCTTGGTAGGTACAAGGAAGTATACTTTGGGAATTAAATCAAGCTCTAAGAGCATACTGTTTGCTCTCTTGTCCACCTTGCTACGATTCGCTAAAGATGATCTGGGCAGATCTACTGAGGTAGGGACAGACAGGCCTTATGAAGTGCTTCTGAACGTAGCTCGACAGATGTGGGTTTGAACTCTGTCTGTTACCGACTCTGGTGCACTGTGCAATTGGGGAGGTTAGGCTTTCTGAGCTGGTTTGCTCGTGGATGATAAATGGGATGATAAAAACACCAAGCTGTGCACAGCCTGGTAAAGCTGAAATGAGACAATAAAGGAAGTAGTCCGTGTAGTGCTTGAAACACAGCAGGTTCTCACCGGATGGTAACCACACTTCCTTCTCCTTGCTCTTTCAGTGCTGGTGTTCGGTCAGAACACAGCCAGTTAGACTGAAGCAAAATTAAACATTACCTTTGCATGTCTTATGTTTACCATGTCTTAAAAGATTGTATGGAATTCAGAAAAGGTTCAGAAACTTGCAGTGAGGAGACACTTTTAAGAAAAATTATCAGAGAACATTGGGAGAAGGACAGCATCTCTGAGCACGTGAATGCTTTTCAATGATTGTCTCAATGAGGTGACGATCATTCTGGGCTCTAGTCACAGTGTTTAATGCAGACATGCTAAAAATCTATTTTACAAATCTTTGTAGACACCAGGATTCCAGAGGGAGAGTATGGAACGATGAAGGACTGTTTGGGAATAGGATGAGTTTATACCAGATTGGGGGGACTTTCAATACAGTAGAGACTGGGTGGCCCTCTAGAGCTCCTTGTTCCCTGCTGCTGTTGAGACATGAGGTCATTGCTTGTTAGGAAGTGAGAGGTGAATCAGTGTTCCTGATGCGGGGGATGGGGAGCACTGACAAGCAGGTCTAAAAGGGAAATGCAAAGTAGTTGAAGTTCTACAGGCAGAATGAAAGTCATTGTTGATAGGATTCTAGTATCTGTATGTTCACAGCTAGGTGTCTGGTTGTTTAAGTGGAGAGGAGCCGCAGAGACTCCTGGAGGAACTATTCTGGTTAAGGGCACAGCCTTGCGTATCAGCCTTCCCGCTGCAAATCTCAACTCTGCTTCTTGCTCGGCTATGTGACCTGAACCAAGTTACTTAATTTCTCTGAACCTCAGTTTCCTGATCTGTAAATGAGAATAATGAAAATTGTTAGAATTAGATGAGATTGTGCTCTTAGAGACTATTCCTGGAACGTAGTAAGTGTTGAGTAAATGCTGACTGTTGTCGTTATTAATGAGGGCAGATTCTGTCCAAAAAAATAGACTCTTGTATTTCTTTCTTTTCTTCCTGACAGCTGGAACCCAGGCTGGAGAAGAGATGCCTGTTGTTTCAAAAACCAACATTAAGGAGTACAAAGATAGCTTCTCTAATGAGAAGTTTGATTTTCGCAACCACCCAAATATCACTTTCTTCGTTTATGTCAGTAATTTCACCTGGCCCATCAAAATTCAGGTAAGAAGTGTTTTTTGGTCTCAACCTGCAGACAGTGAAAACTTTTCAGTGGAGACTAAATCCTCTAATTTGAAACTTGAGGTAAATGGGGTGTACGATACTGTTTTGCCTTTGTAGCCTGTGGCAAAGGAGTACTGAGCACATGACCACCGTAGGGAAAGCGGTGGTGGGGATGGCTTAAATCACTTAAGAAAGAGAACGATAAGCCCTTCTGAAAGCCAGTTGGCATGTTTGGTAATTACAGCTGTATTCATTTCTTCACTGAGCACTTCCCATGTAAAAGCCTGCAGAGCTTCGGTTCTGGAATGAGTCAAATAGGGATAAATGAAACACACTGAAAACCAGTGAGAGCCAGAGTGTGGAAGTGTCCTATGGAAGGATGCCACAACTGCTCTCAGTTTAAAGAAGATAGATTGGGGTGGAGTGGGCGGCAGTATCGGGTTACGTGGGAGAACACGGGCCCGTGTGAGTCCTGGCCTCTCCTCCACAGATCATGTAGCTCTCCACATGACGGGTTTTGTGTGCATGACCTGAAGGCGTGTTACCTGCTGCTGCCACTGATGTTATCAACCTCGAGCCTTTTCTCAGTTCTCAGGGTTTCGGTGGACTTTCTTATCCAAGACCCATGGCCCCATTTCTACTCTTTGTCATTTGCCGCTGTGTCCTCCAGGCCTTGCCTCAGTACTTTTCGCTTTTACCCCCTCTCTTTGGGGTGAAAATGGAATCCAGGGCGGGGTGAATTTCAGGGACGGGGCCAGTGTTAGCCACGGAAGCATGGTCATGGGCCTGGTCTGTGGCCGTCTGCCGATTCTCAGAAACAAGGCGTCACTGATCAGTTAGGATGAGTTTGAAACCAAGTCCTGGTGATTTTGTGTTCATGCCTTGGGACTGTGACTAAAGAAGAATCTTTCTGTTCCTGGAATGTGGGGATAGGCTCTGTATTGTGATTTTTTTCTCACCAACTGCTTCCCTTTCTCTGTCTAGCTGGTCACCCATGTGTTCATCCTCTAGTCTGCTTTCCCTTTGATCTTACACACTCTCTGCTTCCCTCCTCAGCTGGCGTTCTCTGGTGTTGGCTCCCTGTTTGTGCTTCCTCTTACCCACTCATCCCTCAGCCTGCAGCCGTGCCTCCTTTCCTCACCACATCCTGAAAACTGTCCTGTCTAAGAAGAAGCCAGTCACCCAACCAATTCTCCAGTCCCCTCTCCTTCTCACTGAGTCATTGGAGTCACCGTCTTTCTTGCCTTCCTGGTCCTTCTTTCCCTGACTCTCTGGCCAGGCTCTTGAGGGAATCTCCTTCCTTAAACATTGAGATTATCTGGGAATCAGACATTGGTTCTCCTTTGTCTTCATCCCACACAGTTTCCCTGGGTAATTCCATCCCACGTATAGGATTTCAATTCTGTCTCCAGCCCAGCTTCTGCTTGTGCTCCACACCAGTGTTCTCAGTTGCTGCCTAGACATCTCCAAGCAGACAATCACGAGCTCCTGCCATTGGCACGTAATCGTTCTTGTGACCTTAGCCCCACACCCCATGCTTCCTTTCTCAGTGAATGATACCACTGTTCCAGTTTTCTTTTGCTGTCCTTGTTCTGTTTTTATATCAAGGTTATACTAACCTTTAATAATTAATAATTATAAATTGAGGAGTTTTCTTCTCATTTCTGGAAGAGATTATATAAGATTAGAATCTCCCTTATAGGGACGCCTTGGTGGCTCAGTGGGTTAAAGCCTCTGCCTTCGGCTCAGGTCATGATCCCAGGGTCCTGGGATCGAGCCCCACATCGGGCTTTCTGCTCAATGGGGAGCCTGCTTCCTCCTCTCTCTCTCTGCCTGCCTCTCTGCCTACTTGTGATCTCTGTCTGTCAAATAAGTAAATAAATAAATCTTTTTTTAAAAAAAGTATTTAAAAAAAAAAGAATCTCCCTTGTAAAATCGTTACTATTTTTTTGTTTGTAGAAATTTTTTTTTTTAGCTCTTGATTCATCTTCTTTAAAAGTTGTAGGATATTTTGGATTTTCTGTTTCAGTCATTTAAAATAATTTTTTCTAGGCATTAATTTATTTCATTTTTTCAGATGTATCAACACAAAGGTATTCACACTATCCTCTAATCTTTGCAGCATCTGTGCTTGAGAATACTGAATCATACACTTAAAAATGCTTAAAACAGTAAATTTTATCTTAAATATTTTTAACCCAATTATAAAAGATTTTATTTTTTTAAGATTTTATTTATCCATTTGTCAGAAAGAGCGTGTATGCAAGCAGGGGGAGAACAGGCAGAGGGAGAAGCAGGCTCCCCACTGAGCAAGGAGCCCAAGGCGGGACTCAATCCCAGGACCCTGGGATCATGACCTCAGCCGAAGGCAGGCACTTAACTGACTGAGCCATCCAGGCGACCCCAATTATAAAAAATTTTAAATATGACAGCAAGATTTTTCTTTGTAGCTATAAACAGCTTATTCTAAAATTTATACAAAAAGGCAGAGATTCTAGAATAGCTGTAACAGGTGTGAAAAAGTGGAATATTGTGGGAAGAATCACTGTCCACAATGTTGAGGCTTACTGTTCAGCTATAGCAATCAAGACTTTGTGGTTATTGGTGGAGGGATAGACACAGATCAAGGAATAGAATACAGAACCCTGAAACAGAACCACATAAATGTGTCCAACTGACTTTTGATGAAGGAACAAAGACAATTAATTCAATGGAAGAAAGATAGCCTTTCAAATAAGTAGTGCTCGAACAAGTAGACAACCATCGACAAATAAATGAACTTCATTCAACCTAATCCTCAATCTTACACTAAATCAACTCAGTAAGGATCACAGCTCTTTTCTTTTAAAGTGAAATAATTATTTATTTAGCTTCTTGTCAAGCCAAAATATTTTGTGTGTATACCACTATAATTAGCATGCCCTCTGTAACAGGCAAAATTGTACATCAAGTTATATTTCATGTTACCTGATTATATAAAAATATAAAGTAAAAATGATTTATCAGTTCCATTTAACATTACTAGTAAACAATTCAGCAGGAGATATGATGTACAAAATTTTAGTAAAATATGACGCAGGAAGAGCTTAATGTAATTCTCGCTTGTCATAATTTGTTATGAATATAGAAAGACAACTTTTTAAAATGTTGTGTTTACTAATATTCTAGCAGTAGCTTTTTGTAACAAGGCATAGCATACTAGGACTGCCACTCAACTTGTTTATGGTAGGTCACAGCTTCAATATGCTGTTTAAAAAAAACAAACAAACCTGTTTTTTTAAAAGGTTTTATCTACTTATTTCGGAGAGAGAGAGAACACACAAGCAGGGGGAGGGGCAGAGGGAGAAGCAGACTCCCCACTGAGCAGGGAGCCCAATGTGGGACTTAATCCCAGGACCCTGGGATCATGATCTGAGCTCAAGGCAGATGCTTAATGACTGAGCCACCCAGGTGCCCCAAAAGCCTGGTGGGGTTTTTTTGTTTTTATTTTTGTTTTTTTACATGTTAAGTATCTTGGCAAGTATGCCATTAAATACAGCAACAAGTTTAAGATAGCAAGAGTAAGGAGTTAAAAAGGCTAAACGTTACAACCTAAATCAAATTCATATCACTGGTTACATAGAATATTCCTGACTAGTTAAAACCTAACAATATAAAACATGCATTTTAGAATCTTTAGCAATCAAGTTCAAAAAATATCTATTTGAAATGTAAGGAAGTGTAGTCAAACTAATTCAAATGTTTTAACAGTTTTATTTTATTTTATTTTATTTTATTTATCTGTTCAGTGTTCCAAGATTCATTGTTTATGCACCACACCCAGTGCTCCATGCAAAGGTGCCCTCCATAATACCCACCACCAAGCTCACCCAACTCCCCATCCCCGTCCCCTCCAAAACCTTCAGTTTGTTTCTCAGAGTCCACAGTCTCTCATGGTTCGTCTCCCCCTCCGATTTCCCCCAATTCACTTTTCCTTTCCTTCTCCTAATGTCCTCCATGTTATTCCTTAAATGCTCCACAAGTAAGTGAATCCATATGATAATGACTCTCTCTGCTTGACTTATTTCACTTTCTAATGCTTAAAAACGTTCAGCATTACTGAAATAGAGGTAAATTCCAGAGCATTTGGGGCTCTGTCATGCTGCAAAGGGCTCTTTCTCTGGTTCACTTAAATCAGGCAACAACAGGGATGCCTGTGTGGCTTAGTTGGTTAAGTGTCTGCCTTTGGCTTGGGTCATGATCCCACTGTCCTGGGATCGAGTTCCACATCAGGCTCCTTGCTCAGAAGGGAGCCTGCTTCTCCCTCTGCCTGCTGTTCCCTTTGCTTGTGCTCTCCCTCTCTGAAAAATAAATAAATCTTTAAAAAAAACAAAATAAAACAAAACAATAAAACAGCCAGCGACGGAATCCAAGGATGTCTGATGGCAAAGGTGCTGTACCCAGCTCTGCCCTCCCCATGAAGCATGGCTGTTGTGTCGACAGAAATAGGACATGTGAGGATAAAAGACATGCTGTTCTGCTAACTGGTTAGCACCCTCCCCCACAAAGCTCCTTTCCCAGGTAAATAAAAGTCTAGAATGGGGGGAATTAAAATACACTTATCTATAGAGTAAGGATTTTGAAATATCAACGTGATCCCTATTTCAAAAATGTTATCTAGAGTCCCCTGATCATTTTTTTTTTTTTTTTAAGATTTTATTTATTTATTTGACAAAGACACAGTCAGAGAGGGAATACAAGCAGGGGGAGTGGGAGAGTGAACAGGCTTCACGCTGAGCAGGCAGCCCGATGCGGGGCTCAATTCTGGGACCCTGGGATCATGACCTGAGCTGAAGGCAGATGCTTAATGACTGAGGCACCCAGGCGTCCCTACCTGATCATTTCTGATTACACCTTAATGATACATCCAGATTCAACTTCTGTTGACTTATCATGAGATACTTCTAGTCAGAAATATGAACTTTATCCCCAAGTATCTTAATCACTAGCACAACTGCAGTGTATTATCTCCCAGAGTCATTAAACACTGGAAGGGATAAAAACAGACGTTCCAGCAGGCAACAGTTATGGGCCTTTCACACAGCGGCATCCGCGTGGCTACTGGATAGTCCAGGACAAATTCTAAAAATGGGAACGTTCATGCATTTTAGTAATTATGCCCTAATTCTCACAGCTGAAATTTCCTTAGACATTGTACTTTCTTTATAAGGGAATCCTGATTTTTCTTATATTGTTATGGCCAGTCAGGACTTAACTTGCAGCTTTCTTTTTCTCCTTATCCTGTTTTGTATACTTCTCTTTCTTTTTTGATTTTTCTTACTGTTACTTTTTCTCATTCTTCACTGCTTTTCTTTTTGCCCATTCAGCCCTTATAGCCACAATATAATCTGATTCTGATAAGGACTCCGGTAATAAGGGTTTATCTTCAGGATACATATTTTTTTTACTGAGTCCTTTTATGTCCTTTTCTTTCTCAGTTGCATCCTTTGACTGCCTTTTTTTTTTTTTTAACAGTTTTTAAGATTTTACTTATTTTATATCATGGAGTAACTCTCAGCAACAAGAAGAAATAAACTATTGATACAACAATTTCGATGAATCCCAAGAAAATTTTACTGAGTTGGGAGGGTGTTGGGGGAATCCTAGAAATTTACATACTGTTTGATTCCATTTCTGTAACATTTGAAAGTTAAAATTTTAGACCAAAAATACAGGTATATCTACTGAAGTTTCAACTTTTTCTGACTTTTTCTGATTGACCCAAAGCACCCCCCCCCCAAAGACCCTTTTAAAAGCAGCCACTTAGTGGCTAAGTCAGTTAGGTGTCTGACTCTTAATCTTGGCTCAGGTGTTGATGTCAGGTCATAGGTTCAGGCCCTGTGTTTAAAAACAAACAAACAAATAAATAATTAAACACACTGACCTGATTAGGTCAGGCCCACCCACACTTAAGGGGAGGGATTAGAGTGTACACACCACCAAAGTAAAGGGAATATTAGGTGCCAACCAGGTTTTTAGGTTGTTTGACCCCATTGAGGTTGAACTCTAGGCTCCAGCCAGCCAATTTCAGTGTGGGAACATGTAACACTATCCAATTATAGATTAGATATACTTATAAAAATTTGATTTGGGGTATAGTAAATATTATTTCTTGGCTTGTTTTAACTTGGGATTATTTTCATACTGACATACCTTATTATTTCTGAATCAATTAAACTTCGGGCTTTGTTGTGTAAAGTTGAAAAATAATTAACATTTTTAAGATTCTTAGTGAAAATCTTAAGTTACACTGCTAACATTTTTCCCATTTGGAAAGAGGGCTCCGTGCATATAAACAGGCTCTTGTGCTGGAGATAGTCGTGCTGTTGCCAATGCTGAGTTCTAGTTTTTTTCCTCCCAGTGCCCTGTTGCTCCACCCTCTGAAAGCCACTGAAATGGTTTTAGAGCATTTCCTTCCAGAGGGATCTCTTCCCCACACTTAATTTTTTAAAGTACTAATCTTAAGAGTCAAAGAGATGTTGATTTGCTGCCTGATTTTGGGGGGCTCTTTACCTGGGCTAGATGACTTACTTGAATAAGAGCCACTTAAGAAAGCTGTATTCAGGAGCACTTTCGAAAATAAACTATGGCAGGCTCACCACTTAGCTTGCCAGGCTCTCCTTGAACAAGCAGGTAAGTTCTGTTGGAACTGCGTTCTTTTGCTCTTTGGTACAACTAACTGTAGTATTTGCAGGCACTAGACCTGTGGCATTGTGTGCTCTCGGTGTCTTCACACGGCACTGGTTCTCTGCCCTCGGGACCGTGTGTAGGTGTGTGCATGTCTTCTGGGCATGTGAAGTGGTGTGCTGTGCTCAGCAGAGGGATCTTTGTTTTTCTGTACTCTCTAATCTCCTCAGAGCCTGAGCTTTCCTACATGTAGTTCACTCTTAAACATATCCATGCACCTTAGAGACGATCCAGATTCAGTAAAAACGCAGAGACTCGTTGAAGGAAGAGAATAGGGTGCAGCGTAGGCCATTCGGTTAAATTTTAGTATGGCTTTCAGTGCAGGCAAAAGCCTTTTTGTCTCTGACTCTTTTTTTAAAGCAAAATAACTGAGGAAATCCAGTTCTCTACTCAGAATTCACATAAACCTTGGTGCTTTAAAAATGGTAATGTTAAACTCAAGTTCCTTCCCTCTGAACCAATCCCAGGATTCTTTTCCATAATTAGGAACAGATCAAAACCTATAACTGCTCACTGAGGGAATTTGAAACCAACTAGAAAAATCTTTATAGATGCAGCTTAAAATTAAAAAAACAAAAAACAAAAAAAACCCACCCAGACTGAGAAGGCCTTGTGTGCAGGAGGGTGATGGGTCTGTTGGGGCCGGTTGTGCCTGTTTTCTTGTGAGTTGCTCCTGTGGGTGAGCGCCCCTCCCTCAGCTTCTGCCTTCTGAAGGCGATCCTGGGTGTCCTCGCCAGTTAGCAGGGACTCAGCTGGCATAGCCTTGTCCAGAGTTTGGGGCGGGAGGTATTCAAGATAGAGAATGGACAGACAGATGTTTTGTGTGAGGTAGGAAGGTGGGCGGTGAAGCTGGGGTTTTGGGTTGTTACTGGTTTTGCAACAGAGGTTGTTACTGTAATGTGGAACTATATTAAAGCCCTCTCCATGCTGGTGTTTCATCTGCTGGTTTATGTAAGAGGCTAGTGTTCCTAAGCAAAGGCAACACAGAATTTGTATTGAGAACTGAGCCTTCATTTAGACTTTAGAGTTATGTTTATGGGTGCTAACAGGATTGCTCTCCTAAGCAAAGGATGTATGAAACTTTTATTGACTCAGAGATACTTTTTTTGGTAACCTCATTACTGAGATACAATTCACATACCGTACAATTTACCCATTTAAAGCACACAATTTAGTAGTTTTTAGTATATTCAGAGTTGTGTAACCGTGACCACAATCAATTTTAGAGTATTTTCATCATCCCAAAAAGAAATCTCGTACTCACTAGCAGTCACTGCCTGTTCCTTCCTCCCCCTAGACCCTGGCAACCACCAGCCTACTTTCTAGCGCTATAGATTTGCTTATTCTGGCATTTCATATTAATTGCATTACATAACGTATGGTCCTTTGTGACTGGCTTCTTTCACTTAGCATAATGTTTTCAAGATTCATCCATATTTAGTATGTTTGAATTCTTAACTCCTTCCTCTTAGGGATTGAGTGATAGTTTATTGTCTGGATATGCCACATTTTGTTTATTCATTCATCTGGTGATGGATACTTGGGTTGTTTTCACTCTTCGGCTATTATGAACAATGTCAGGTACACTTTTAATGTTTGTATGTATTGTGTAATGATGATGATGATGTATGTTTACACCTGGTGTTAGAGATCTGTGCCATCAGAGTTTTAAAGAATCATACAGCTATGAGATACATTTAGAACTGAACTACTCAAAGTATAAATCTTTCTTTGTTTTAGAGTGGCATTTGAGGTTCTCGTACTACCTTGTGGTTTTCATTAGGATCATTGCTTATTATTCCTTCTTGAAAGCCTCTTCTCTTCCACTTTTCACCCATGGCTTTGGCTGTTTCTTCTTAATTCTTCAGTACCCCTGCTCCCTTGAATTTCCTCTGGATCCTTTCTCCCTGGACAGTCTCATCCACGCCATCTGTGAATACCACCTATGGCTGGGACGGGTAAATCTCCAGCTCTAGCAGATCTCTCCCCTGTGATCTCCATAGCCCGGAGGCTTCCTTTAACATCTCCTCATGCAGCAAACTCTGTGGCCCTGAGCAGCAGCCTTGAATGGACAGGAGGGGCTGTCTGGTGCTGGGTGGCAGGCTGTGCTCCCCTGCTCCTGGGAGTCCTGGGCAGAGAGGGGAGTGTCCCGTGCTGCCCGAGTCTGAGTGAGGATGGGCAGTAGCAGAGCTGAGTCTCAGGAGCGTGAGGTTGGGGACTAGGGGTGGGGAACCAGCATATGCAGTCACCTTCAAGAACTCCTGGGAGTTTCACAGAGGTGAAGTGGCAGCGCTGTGAGCAAGATGCTGGAGACCTAGGCGAAGGGTGTTGGGAAGAGACCGGAGGTTTTGGCTGAGGGCTTGGAACTATAGCCTGAAAACCACTGAGAGTTGTTGAAATGTTTTAAGCCAAGAAGCGACGAAGATCGGTGTTTTCAGAAGATCCTTCTGGCAGCAGTTGGGAGAATGGGTTGGAAGGAGCTGGACCTGACTTGGGGAGTCCAGGTAGAATTCTTGTTTAGAAACCCAGGAGAGGGGTCCATCAAGGGACCCTCAGGCACATTCCGTAGCAACTTGCTTTCCTCATCTGTGCTTCCACAGCTGTAGACTCATCTGGCATTTCACCCAACAAAGATTTCCTTAAGGGCAAGGACAGTGTCTTAGACTTCTGTGTCCTCAGTGTCACAGCATAGAGCTGATTGGCAGTAGACACGTCACAAATGAGCACTAGATGGATGAGTAGTTGTAGGTATGGGAGCTTTGTGGTTGGTATCGGAACTTTGTTCTGTTTTTTTGCAACTTTTGTATCTTTTCTAAAGGTGCTGACAGCTTTTTCTGATCTTGACAGAATGACTGCCTACCAGGGGCAGGGATTTGTCATCCCACTCTGCATAGTCTGGTATTAGAGGATTGAATTGTTCTAGCATGGTGTCAGAAGAGTTGAGAGGTAGAAGAAAAGAAAGGGATGAGGACACAAGCATCCTAATTTTACAAAGAGGGTAGTTAAGAGGTACTGCATAGATTGAAATATTTAAGAATGAAACGGTAGGAAACCTGGGATTTGCTTCAAAATAATATGGTTGTGGGGAAAGTGGGGAAGCATATGGATGAAACAAGACTGGCCTTGAGCTGGTAATTATTACACGTGGGTGATGAGCACATTGGGTTCATGATACTATTCTCTCTACTTTTTAAACAGTTTTAAATTTTCTGTAATAAAAAATTTTAAAAAAGATAATACAGGTAATAGAAAACAATATTAAAGCCCCACTTTATTATTTAACCTCCTGAAGGTAGCCTCAGTTAGGCCTGTGGCCTAGACTGACTGGGACCATCGTAGGCCAGCTGCGTTGTATCTGGAACTGGCCTTCTGTTTCACTTTGCAGGAAGTGCACAGCATTTTACTAGGGTTTTACCAGTCATTGACTGCTGTTGGACAGTCTCTAGGACAGTCAAGAGCCAGGGACAAAACCCTGTCTAACACACCTCCCCCTGTGAAATGGCAAAGGGAGCAAGCAGGGGTGCATCAGAGGCCTGAGGTGTCCTCCACATGGGCTGTGTGCCTTGCAGGGGGCCTCACCACATTGTCTCCTGCTCCTGTGGCTGCCTGTTGGTAACAGGCACATCCCTTCCCTGCAACCAGCGGTGTTCTAGCCATTGTCTGTCTCTGCTGGCATCCTTCCCAACACCATCACCCTCAAAATAATGCCACAGAAACCAACAGAGGCACGAAAAACAATGATGTAACTTGACTGGAAGGGCAGGTGGGGATGGTGGCCTCAGTCACCTTCCGTTATAGCAGGAAGTCAGTAAGTGATGCCTAACATGGTTAAGTCAAGAAATAGCAAATAAAATAAAACGTATTAGTGATAAAAAGATAACCCTAAAAGAACAAAAAAGAAACCTAAAAAAAGGCGGAGGCCAAAGAGAGAAACCTTAAGGAGAGGACTAAGTAGAGAGCAGGAACCATTGCTTTGTGTGATTAGCTATGGTCTTTGTAGATAGTCCAACCAAGTGTATGCAGTTCTTAATGATTTTTAAATTATTAATGATCATGGTAAGATGGAACAGGAATTCTAGAGAGTGGTGAAAGGAATGGCTGCAAGGACACGTGGGGAAGCAAGCACAGAGCAGTATTGAGGTGGGAGGTTGGGCGTGCACAGACGGTGAGTGTTAGCTTGGTGTCAGGAACGAGTGGAATGAACTAGCCTTGAGGCTCTGACCAGAGCTTGTGTATACAGTTTCTGTGCCAGCACAAACCAGCATTAGGTGGGTAGTGTGTGCGGCTGGGTGATGGGCATTGGGATCCATCCAGTCCAGGGCCTGTGGTCTCAACAGAGAGTTCCATATAGAACTTCAGTTTGTTTTTGTTTTGTTTTAAAGAATATTATTTTGGTTTGGTTTTTGTTTATTTGTGTTAGTGTTCTTTTATTCTTTATTCTTTTTTTTTTAATTCCAATGTAGGTAACATGCAGTCTTAATATTAGTTTCAGGTGTACAATTCCAAACATCACCCTGTGCTCATCACAGGTACACTCCTTAATCCCTGTCACCTCTTTCCTCCATCCCCCTATCCCTCTCCCCTCTGGTAACCATCAGTACTCTGTAGTTAAGAATCTGGTTTTTGGGGGGCACCTGGGTGACTCAGTTGGTTAAGTGTCTGCCTTTGGCTCAGGTCATGATCCCAGAGTGCTGGGATCGAGCCCCATATTGGGCTCCCTGCTCAGCAGGGAGCCTGCTTCTCTCTCTCCAGTTCCCTGTGTTTGTGTTCCCTCTCTCTATCTCTCTCTGTCATAAATAAATAAAATCTCAATAAATAAATAAAAATAAAGCCTCACCTTGTTAGGTCAGTCCCCCTTCCCCAAGAATCTGTTTTTTGGTTTGTCTCCTTTTTTTCTTTCTTTTGTTTCTTGATTTCCACATATGAGAGAAATCATATGGTATTTGTCTTTCTCTGACTGACTTATTTCACTTAGCGTTATACCTTCTAGATCTGTCCATGTGGTTGCAAATGGCAAAATTTCATACAAGAAAGTTTTGGGGGGTCACAGCAAAACTCAAGGAGGCAGCAGCAGTAGACCCAGGTTAAGGAGGTAACAGAGTCTTCCATCTTTGACACAGCTGAGGCCTGACTGGAAAGCTCTTTGTAGACAGGCCTGAGTTCTTATGGGAGGAATCATTTCTCTCCTGGCTTCCAGCCTTGCAGCCCAGAGCTATGGGGCAAGGTTGGTGTGGTGAAGCCAGAAGCCCAGAGGCAGCCAAGGCTTCGGGTCCTGAAGTGAGATCTTCTGTGTCTGCAGAGCCTCATCTCTCAGGGAGAGTCAAAGAGCGGAGGGGCCCTGGTCTGGACAGGCTCGCAGACCGGGTGGAGTTGAGCCCTGGTGAAGCCGTTGGCCTTAGGAGCAGCCCCCAAGGAGTCTGTCAGGTACACACAGACCTTGGGTTTTCTCAGAGCCCAGCAGGTGCTGCCACAAGCTGGCCATCTTTACTTCTCAGGGGAGCCAGCCGTCCTTTCCCGTCCTCTGCCTGTCTTGGGTGTTCATAATAGTGAAGATCATTCTTGGTGGAAAAGTTAAAGACAAACTAGAGGTCCTTCCCTCTCTCATTTCAAACCTTCTGTATTAAACAGTGGTCTTTCCCTATCAGTTCAGTATTATTTATCCATTTCATTGCTCACTGGTTTCCAAATACCTATTTTGTGGATTGCACAAATGTTAGAAATGTTAGAAATACAATATTAGAAATACAGATGTTAGAAAAAGAATTTGTTCTGTGATAGTTGAGTATAAGAAATGTCTTAATTTTTTTTTTTTTTTTAAAGAGCACCCTTCCTACCATAGTTGATAAGAAATTCATTCTCAGAGAACCCCATCCCCTTTTCTCAGGAACTGTAGAAACCTCAGGGCTTACCTGAGCTCAGAGATCTAGGGAAGGCCCCTGGCTTTCATTCACTTGACTGCTGCTCCAGGTACCCTGGTTTATGGCCATGAGGTTTGTTTGAAGGCAGCTGTCCCCATTCCCATGTGTGATGGGCTTGGTCATTTGGACACACAATAACCAGTGAGGGCGGAGAGCCTCCCTAGGCCTACCATGCAGTCCTCCCATATTCCTTGGCACTTTCAAAACTCTAGAACATCTTCTCCATTCCCTCCATTTCCTGGTCTCAAGGTTTGGGCCATGCCTCTCTGTTTGTTTCAAAGCTCTACCCTCTCTTTCTCTACCCTGGTCTCCCCCCATCCCCATGACCCCACCGTACAAGATCCAGGTTAATTTCTTTGGGAGCCAAACCTTCCAAGTAGAAATGACACTGGCATCAGATTCACCTGGGGAGTTTAAAGCTTTAGGAGCAGGAATAGACCCCAGGATTTGCCCTTTGTTGTAAGCTCTCCAGAGTTTGAGAACCATGGCCTAGTTCTTGGAATACGATGGTGTTATTTGCTCTCTGGAGGTAGGTGTATCTGCCTCTGTGGGAGGTAGGGAATTGCCTTTCCATTCTTTCTCCTACAATAATTAGAAAGTCAGAAATTGATACCTTTGCAGACAGAAGAGCATAGAAGTCTTTTTTTTCCAGGACATCTCTGCATACACAGCCATAATAATAAGGTGGAGTATGACTGTCCCATGCCCTGAGAGGGAAGTGGGTCAGGAACTGGGAGTATAGAGAAGAGAGAGCCAATTCCCAGCAACTGAATGAGGAAGGGAGTGTTTGAGCTGGGCGGCAAGAGGCAGGGGGGACCACCGCTGCAGATGGGTGCGCAGGGCACTCTGGTGATGGAAGGACCAAATGCCGTAGTAGAGCAACCTGAAACACTTGTTCGGCTGAAGCACAGAACTAGTGCTTGGGAAATGCAGCCCCACCATATCCTATCCTCAGTCCTGGGGCTGGCTGGGCTTCTGAGTTCAGTTTCTCACATTTATTTAGCACACCCAGAGGGTCTCTGGGCAAGCACGCTTTATTTATTTATTTATTTATTTATTTATGGCTCAAGGTATGTTTAATGTAACAATGATTATAATAGAAGAAGAAAAAAAGTCCAGAGTAAATTAAATATTCAAAGTTAGATCAAGTTGTTTGTGGCATAGGTATATCTTGACATAAAAATATATTCATGATTTTTTTCTGAATTAAAAAATAGAAGAAGATATGAATCTGTATGATCACATTTCTGAAAAAAAGTTTGAGAAGGATTTCAGTGAAATAGTAAAATGTTAATAAGTATTTCTCAGAAGCTTCCTAAGGTTCATTTTTGTCTTCCTTCCTCTTTTTCATCCCTGCTTTTAGATTATTCTGTAATGATGTATGTATTGTATTCTTTCATATTAGAAGTAAATAGAATATAATGGGGCTAGTGGGCTCAATACTGTAAATGAGGCATGATCATGGCCACGTGTATCCTACAGAGTCTATTTCTCAGTGCAGTGAAATTGTGCACATACTTTGTAGGGGTAGCTATAGGACACTGAAAAAAAAATGGGGACTAGTCAAGTTAAATATAAGAGCAACTGAATTCAACCCATATCTATTTAAATTCAGCTTTTTTAACATCGAAGTTATTCAATGGCATAAAGTCAAGTAGCCTGTCAAAGCCTTACTAGAAAAAAAAAACACAATATATCTTTCCCCTCCCTTTCCCTATTTCCAGGCAAGCACACTTTAATCAAACTTATTGCTGAAAGTAAGGCAGCAGCAGGTTGTAGAAATGTAAGGGGACATAAATTCTAGGCTTGCTGGAGTGTGGGGAGTGATTATCTGCTGTCTGGAAAGGGAGAAGAATGACACTGTGAGTTTTATTTATAAATTGTAATGACATTTTCTAATTGGCAATAAGTATATCTTATTATAAGAAGTCCCCATTATCTTCAGTGTCAGAAAAGTCACAGACACTTCAATGTCTATTTCAATGTTTGTTTTATAATAAATCATAAAAGAAAGGGCTGATTGAAATTTATTGTCTTGAAAAATGAAAATTCAAAATCACAAAAAATGTTTATTTTAATTTTACAGTTAACAAAATTTAAGTTAATGGTTGCAACCATGAGCCGATTCTTAGAAGAAAGAAAACTCAGGGGCGCCTGGGTGGCTCAGTGGTTTAAAGCCTCTGCCTTCGGCTCAGGTCGTGATCCCAGGGTCCTGGGATCAAGCCCTGAGTCGGGCTCTCTGCTTGGCGGGGAGCCTACTTCCCTGCCTCTCTCTCTCCGTCCACCTCTCTGCCTACTTGTGATCTCTGCCTGTCAAAGAAATAAATAAAATCTTTAAAAAATAAAAAAAAGAGAAAACTCAGTCAGGTCTCACTAAGTTTGGGGAAAGGGTGGAAGTGGGGTCATCATTTTTCCCATTACCCTATTCCTTTATTCAACACATGTTTAATAAACACCTCTTCCATGCCAGTCATCTGCTTTAGGCACTGGAGACACAGTAGTCAGTAGCAAGGTCCCAGTCCTCATGGATCTTATTTTGTAATGAAAGAGAAAGAATAGAAATAAATCATCGGTTTTCCCAAGGCCCTCCCTTAATCCCCTTTGGAGTATCTTGAAGGACAGACGTCTTTACCTTCAACCCTGCCAGGTCTCCATTTGCCTGTGGTTTTGTGGGATCAGTTCTCCAACAGCACTTTCAGTAAAATCTCATCATTCACAAGATTGCTTTTGCGGTTGGTTTGCATGTGTGACGGGCTGAGGAGGGACAGCCCAATTCATGCTTGTTGTCCCAGTGTACTTTTTTCTTTTTTTTTTAAGATTTTATTTATTTGACAGAGATCACAAGTAGGCAGAGAGGCAGGCAGAGAGAGAGGAGGAAGCAGGCTCCCTGCTGAGCAGAGAGCCTGATGCGGGGCTCGATCTCAGGACCCTGAGATCATGACCTGAGCCGAAGGCAGAGGCTTAGCCCACTGAGCCACCCAGATGCCCCCCCCAGTGTACTTTTTAATAGCGTTCCTCTTCTCTCTCAGAAACTCTCAGTTTGGGTACGCCTAAGTGGCTCAGTCAGTTAAGCGTCGACTCAGACTCGGGTCATGATCCCAGGGTCCTAGGATAGCCCCCAATTCCCACATCAGACTCCCTGCTCAGTAGGGAGCCTTCTTCTCCCTTTCCCTCTGCCTGCCGCTCCCCTTGCT
This sequence comes from Lontra canadensis, assembly GCF_010015895.1. Taxonomy (NCBI): domain Eukaryota; kingdom Metazoa; phylum Chordata; class Mammalia; order Carnivora; family Mustelidae; genus Lontra; species Lontra canadensis. Next base: position 6,995,808 of record NW_022631010.1, read on the forward strand.
TGTGCTTTCTCTCTCTCTCTCTCTCTCTCTTTCTCTCTCTCTCTGTCAAATGAATAAATCAAATCTTAAAAAAAAAGAAAGAAGTTCTCAGTTTGGACAGTAAGCTCACCAGCCTGTCAGTCAAGGATTAACCAACTGACATGGTGGGTGGGGTGTTGAACAAGACTAGATGTTTCTAAGTGGTCAGTCTTTTCATAAACATTTTTCTGTTAGGCCTTTTGCTTCCCTACAAAACCTTGTAACTGTGGAGACTTGGATGAATAACATTTAACAAAAGAGATCCCCTTTTGGAGTAATGTGAATCTTGGGGCGCAGCCACCCTGGCAGCCAGTTTATATTGGTTCATTGTGGTTTTGAATTAGACATGAACATGGTATGGCTCTGTGTCAGCAAGAAGTCAGGCTCATGGTGGTGATCCCAGCCCTGCAGAGTGTTACGTGGCACAGGGTGCACAGACCCCTGGGAGTCCTCAGAGGGCACTGTTAGCATCCATACATCCTGGCACCCGACACTGAGGAAAAGCATCTCAGGATCTGTTGAAGTCTAAACACTGAGGACACACTGACAATTTAAAAAGACTAAAATCTATAAACAGATGTGGATGGACTAGAACCTGTTTCCTTCTCGCTCTTTATGTGTTGTAACCTGGAATCTTCATGCCTCAAGACTGAATAACCTTGTTTAAATAATTGTCCTTCTCCAATACTAAAAAGCTCTATGCAAGGATGGTGGCCGTCTTCTCAAGGGGTCTTCTTACTTGTGACTAGTTACTGTAGAAAATGAAGGAAAAGGAAAGAACGTGGGCTTCTCCTTATGTATGGCATAAAGTCTATGTATCTTTGTATTTCTGATTATAAATGGTTGCTAGAGAACACACAGACTACAAATTCTGTACCCCATAACGTCCTATGGCCTGAATAGGTAGCATTGAGACTTTATTTATGGAATGTCAAAAAGAAAATAAGGCCATCAAAAAAGGCAAACACTGGAAGCCTCTTTCTGCCTCTTTGAGTCTGGCCATAAAAAGAACACGAAGCATTGAATTGTCCCAGTGCTGGGGCCTGGGTCTAGCACTTTCTTGCATTACGGTAAGATGGGAGCCGCTGTCTGATAAAGATAGGGAGTTGGGTGAGATTGGAAAAAGAAGCTGCTAATCGTTTACTTCTCTGATTTTTGTCATACTTACTGTCTGTACTGGAGCAGTTATCACCTTATTCAATAATTGCTTTACTTATGGTACTTTTGTCCCTCCAAGGAGGGCTATGTTCCCTTTAAAAAAGCAGGGAATATGCTGTAACATCTGGCTAGTACTATGAGTATTATAGATTATAATAAAAAGGACACAGATATCATACTTAGTAATAAATCCTGATGTGTTCATTTTTTTTTTCATGTTCTGATATCTCTGAAATCATGATGCATCTTACAGTCGGTGGTTTTCAAAGTTTTTTGCCATAGTGTAATGGGCAGCATTTTTTCTTGGTAATGTACAAAATAATGCCTGTTTCACTCAGTGGTATCTTAGATGAGCTACATAAGGGACATTTTATATTCTTGGTATAAAAACTATTAACCATATGATAAAATTACTTGGGTTCCATCTGGTATTATATTGACTGTCAGATGATATTCAGTGTATTAAATTTTGAGATGTGGTTTAAAAAAAAAAAAAACAGTATCCTGAAGTGAGTGTATTCACTAAGCATGTAAGTATCAAAGGGATGAAGGGCGCAGATGAGGCTCCCCACCTCCAGGTAGGTCACGGAACTCCAACTTGAAGCAGATAGGGAGAGCATTTTGTCCAGGGCAAGGCCCAAGGAAGTAGCAAGCCAACTGACTTGCCTGGCATTAAGGTTGGGAATCTGAGACGTCTTCAGGGTCACACTAAAAGAACTTAGATCTGATATCAAGAACAGAGGGGTAGGCACTCTAGGAATTTGCGTGGAAGCCTCAGAATATTACATTTCGATTGTGGTTAAGCCAGAAAAGAAACTAAAGGGATGAGCCACTTTCCCTTAAGAAAAACAATTTCATTAATTTCTCCTTGAACATTTCATGTGTGTCTCTTGAACTAAAAGGCCAAGTTTGCCAGCGCTCCTGTGTAGCCTCCCTCCTCACACTACCTGTTTCTCCCTCACAGATCGCCTTCTCCCAGCACAGCAATTTTATGGACCTGGTACAGTTCTTCGTGACTTTCTTCAGGTAATTTCCCTTCTACAAATGTTATCTTCTCTTTTGATTCAGGTACTTAATCCCATTAATTATCAAAATTATCCTAGAAGATAATCGAGTAATCCTGTGTTGGCACAAGAGATCAAACTAACTTCCTAGACCTGTCTGAAAAGTTATGAGTCAGTCGCAATCGTGTAAATCCATCCTAACCTGATAAATGAAAACATTTGCTTTGTACGTTCTGATCTTGGGGGGCCGTTTTCCATGTACTCTCTACTAAAATGTAGCTAATTTGGTTCTTCATATGGGGAGAATTCGGGGTTGAAACAATATTTAATTAATAATGATTACTGATATGTGCTACAGATATACTTCTTCTTAATCAGGGATAGTCCTGGTGATTATCCAGAGTTTGAAAGCTTAAAGTGACTTGTTAGGCTCTTGGGATTCTTTTATTTTTACACTTTTTTCAAGCTTAATTTTATTTTTATGAAAATAATACAGACACATAATTGAAAAAGACACGTGTTCCAGTGCTCATAAGAGAAAGTAGAAGCATTCCTCCCCGCACCTTCCCATCCTTCACTTCCCCCAAAGTTTAAATTACTGTAGCTATTTTTCACGTCTCTGTGCTTGCACTGTTTCTTGGTTTTTCAGTTCAGTTTCTCTTCGGATGTCCCACTTGTAGATGAGGATATTTATCTCATGTAACCTCACGCTCAACTCCCCACACACCACCAGTGCAAACAGAAATCCCCTTCCTTCCCCCTCATGTCATGTAGTTACATCACAGTGCTTGCCTAACTCAGTGCTCCCTGTTTATGTTGTTATAACTGTAAAACCCCCATTCACAGCAAGTTGAACTGTGATTGTACTTCCCCATTGTTTGGTTGGAGCAATCACTCGCACTCTAATTTTGTTTTTTTAATTGTTTGGTTTTCTAAGAAGCTACCCCGGATTTTTCCCTGTACTCTGACAGAATTGAAAAAAATCTGTCTGTGGTCAAACACAAGCAGTCACTCTCCGTTTTAGTTCCTCTTGGAGATGTCTGTGTCCAGAACCCTCCAACCCGCGGCTCCCAGGTGCACTAGTTTTTGAGGCCTGCGGCAGGATGGTTATCTTGGGAATTTCTCTTGCCTTCCTCTAATATTGAAATATAAGATATTTAATATAAGATCTCGTGTCTTCATCTCCCTGTTTATTTCCTCTTTTTAAGTGGGGCACATTCTCCAGGACTTTTTTGAGAAAAGGGGCAGGGGAGGTAACTTTTCTGCAACCTCTGTCTGAAAATGTTTTGATTTTTACCCTCCCATTTGATCAAAAAGTTGCATACAGAATTCTAGGCTGGAAATCATTTCCCATTAGAATTGAGACGGCATTATGCTGTTCCTTCTAGCTTCTAGTATTAATAGTGAGAAGGCAGTTATCGCCTTTATAATTCCTACTCCTTGTATGAGATCTGTTTCTCTCTTTAAAAAATTATATTAAAGTTTACTATAAAATTACAGAGACACTTATAAAATGTGTCTGGCTCAATGAGTTAATCACACATCGAACATGTACTTTGGAAGCTTCCCTGTGTTTCATCAGTCACGACACCCTTCTGTCCCCAAAGTAACTATTTACCTGACTTCTGAAACCATATATTGGATTTGCCCATTTAAAAAATTTACATAATATCACTGCAGAACTTTTAAACCAGTTTGAATGAGCAAGAAGAATTAAAAACTTATTGGATACAATTGAAGTTGTACTTAGAGGGTATGGCTTTAAATCTGTGGTTCTTAACCGTAGCAGCACAGTAGAAAGCTTTTGATGCCCATGCCACATCCCGGACCAGTCACATCAGAATCTCTGCAGATGGGACTCAAGCATTTGAAAGCTCTGCAGGTGACTGTGATATGCAGCTAAGGTCAAGAATCACTGCTTTATAAAAGCAAAATTGGAAAAGAAAAAAAAAAACCCACATTTCTCAATAAGTCAGAAAAAAGAACTACCAAATAAGTCTAAAGAAAATAGAGGGAGGCCATATACATAGAGTGAAATTAATCATATAGGGGAGGAAGTACAGTAGAGAGGATTAAAAGAACTACAAAGTTGGATCTTTGAAAAGAATAAGAGTAATATTGATAAACCCTGGCAAGACTGACCAATGAAAAAAGAGAGAAGGTATAAATAATACCAGAAATGTAAAAGGAGGCATTACTCCAAATCCTGCAGACAACTTTTTCCTCCATAAGAGTATTTTATGAGCAATTTTCTGCAAATAAATTTGAAAATGGGACAGATAGAATGGACAATTAGAAAAACAAAGATTATATACTACTTATTGATGCAGAATAGGAACATGAACATTGAACATTGAATAGGGCTATATCTGTTTAAAAACAATACATAACTTAAAATTTTCCCACAAAGATTACTCTAGGCCCAGATAGCTTCATTGGTAACTTATAACCTTTTAAGAAAGAAATAATATCCTTAGTAACCACAGCTTCTAGAGAACAGAAAAAAATACATCCTAATATATTTTAATGAGCTTAGTACAACCTGACAAGAATATTATGAGGAAGGAATTTACAAGTTAGTCTCCCTCATAAATGAAGAAGCAAAAATCCACCAGTAATATAAAAAGCCAACAATATCATGACTCAGTTGGGTTCATTCCAGGAATTGCAAAGTTGATTTAGCATCAGAAAATTGATCTGTGTAATTAACATGAGTTGCATAATAAGAGAAGAGAATAATATGATCATCTTAAGCAGTGAAGAAAAGCATTTGATAAAATTTGATCTCTCATTCATTAAAAACTCCTAGGAAACTCAGAATAGAAAGAAACTTCTGATAAAAGAAAAATCTGATAAAGGACCAATATATAAAGCCAACAGCAAACCACTTTCTTAATGGTGAAATTGAGTTTGGGAACAAGCAAGGCAAAGATTCTATCAGGGGTTCCTGGCTGGCTCAGTCAGTTGAGCCTGTGACTCTTGATCTCAAGGTCAAGACTGGAAGCCCCAGGGGGCATGGAGCCTACTTAAAAAAAAGAAAAAAAAAGATTCTATCAGTCACTTCATTCAACATTGTGACAAAGGTTCTAGCCAATACAGTAAGATAAGAAAAATTACATAAGAATTAGAAAAGAGGGGCGCCTGGGTGGCTCAGTGGGTTAAAGCCACTGCCTTCGGCTCAGGTCATGATCCCAGGGTCCTGGGATCGAGCCCCACGTTGGGCTCCCTGCTCAGCGGGGAGCCTGCTTCCTCCTCTCTCTCTGCCTGCCTCTCTGCCTGTCAAATAAATAAATAAAATCTTAAAAAAAAAAAAAGATTTAGAAAAGAAAAAAATCATCACCTTAAAATATGATTGTATTTATAGGAATTCAAAAGAAGGCAGAAAAAAAAACATTAAAATTGATAGGTGAGGGGCGCCTGGGTGGCTCAGTGGGTTAAAGCCTCTGCTTTCGGCTCAGGTCATGGTCCCAGGGTCCTGGGATCGAGCCCCGCATCGGGCTCTCTGCTTAGCGGGGAGCCTGCTTCCTCCTCTCTCTCTGCCTGCCTCTCTGCCTACTTGTGATCTCTGTCTGTCAGATAAATAAAATCTTTAAAAAAAAAATTGATAGGTGAATTCAGCAAAGTTGCTAGATACAAGGGCAATATTAAAAAATTAGTTCTGGGGCGCCTGGGTGGCTCAGTGGGTTAAGCCGCTGCCTTCGGCTCAGGTCATGATCTCAGGGTCCTGGGATCGAGTCCCGCATCGGGCTCTCTGCTCAGCAGGGAGCCTGCTTCCCTCTCTCTCTCTCTCTGCCTGCCTCTCTGTCTACTTGTGATCTCTCCCTGTCAAGTAAATAAATAAAAAATCTTTAAAAAAAAAAAAAATTTAAAAAAAAAAAATTAGTTCTGTATCATTCAGAGACATACATCTTTTGCAGCTCTTATTGGTAAAGGCAGATGATGGCATGAAAACCATATAATTAATTGTATTTCCCATAGTGAGCCATTAGGTGCCCTCCCCTTCCGACCATGAAAGAAATCCCTTCCTGAGTGATGCTGGGGAGCAGATGGCCTCACGTCGAGATTCAGCCACATCCTGATGGGCCCATTTCTGCCTGCTGTGAACTGTAGCCTTTAGTTTCTGGATGATGATGACATCTCCACCAAGAAGTAACTGTTGCATCCCTCCAGTCTTGCAGAGAGAGAAAATCTGATAAAAGCATTCAGTGTTTCGGGGGCGGGGGGGATCGATTACATTTCTATACTTCCCTAACAAAAATGAAATTTACATGTTTCCGTTACTTTAGTAAGTAAAATTATTCAAACTTACAGCATAACAGATCAAGAAAGAATTACCAAGAAAAAATGGAGAGGGTGGGAAGACTGTCTGCTGTCCCCCTCCCCCAAGTAAACACTTGGTCAAGCTACAGTGATCATTGTGGCACTGGGCACAAAATCAGATTAACCAGTGGAATATGTCCATAACCAAGGAAACAGATAAAGTTTAAAGGTCTCAGATTTGTTTGAAGTGATGAAAAACTAAATAGAGTTAAACAGTAGACAGTTATAAACAAGAAGCTAGAAGATCAGTATAGACTTAATAGCCACTAGTCACATGTAGCTCGTGAGCACTTGAAATGTAGCTAGTGTGACCGAGAAACTGAGTTTTTCGTTAACTAATTTAAATATAACTTAAAACATTTAAATATATTTAATTTAAATATAAATTTAAAAACTACTTGATTCAGTTACCAGAGAACTTGTGTGTTTAGAACAACCTGGATATGTGAATCTGCTTTTTCAAATGTGAATTTTATGAAGTTTAAATACAGATCAGTTCTTTTCTGATAAAAATTTAGTGTTCACATTGAGATGTGCTTATTAGTATAAAACGCACACTGGATTTTGAAGACTTAGTAGAATATTAGAACATAAGATACCTCAATTTTTATATTGGTCACGTGTTCAAATGATGTTTCAGCAATCTTGGGTTAAATAAAACTTATTTTATTAAAATTAATTTCACCTGTTTTTGTTTTTGTTTTTTTTAACGTGGCTATTAGAACTTCTAAAATTACATGCGTGGCTAACATTAAATTTCTGTTGAACAACAATGACCTAGATAAAGGGAAAATTTTGTAGAGGCGACATAAACAGATATGATAAAATAATGCTAAACTAATCCCAAGTATTTGAAAACAAAATAGTAAATCCTTATTCAGACTTTTTAAGGTAGAAAATCAGCATAAAGCTAATTCTCTTACTATAAATTAAAAAAGTTGTTTATGTTCATAGTAAAACTTCAGACAACATAAAAACTAAAACTTAAACTTCCCCTAATCCTACTCTTTAAATATTACCACTGTTAATATTTTAATGGTTGTATTTCCAGAGTTTTTTCTGTGTGTATATACACTGTGCATGCAAGTTGTGGTTTTTCTGATTCTTTGGTTTATGAAATGGGTTTCCTCCTTACATGTTGTTCTAGAACTTGTTTTTTCACTCAGTGTTCTGTGGTTAACTTTTCCCATGTGCGGATTCACTCCATTATTAAACAGCTTTTTCCATAGTATGAGTACCATATTTTGTTTAACCATTCCTCTTTTGACTGACTCTTAGATTGTTCTCAGTTTTTGTTACATATGCCTTTACATTTAAACGCAAAAACACTGCCGTGGCCTCTCAGAACAGTTGTGTGAATTTATACTTATACAGCAGGAATATAATTTCTTTTATTGTTTCTGCCTGTTGCTCTTATTAGTTCCTAGCAACAGTAGATATTGTCATTTTTCATTCGTCATTCTGGGAGGTAACACTGGTATCTTAAATTTGGATTTCTTTAGTTATGACTGGTACGTACTAATGTCTTTCAGTTCCTGTTTTGAATGATTGGTCCCTATCCTTTGTTTATATTTCTCTTGGGATATTTGCCTTTTTCTTGCTGAAACTTAGGACTTTGTTTCATTTTGCAACTATTAACCGGTGTGTGTGTTCCCTTGTTTATCTTTGGCCCCATTTATGGTATTTTCCACCAAGCAGGTCTCTCGGTCCCTCCCTGTTTTCTTCATGGATATCTTACCTGTTATCTTTTCATGTTTAGTTGTTCCTATGTCCATCTGAAATCTATTCGGGTATAACTTTACTATATCCTTCAGAAACTCATCAGTGAACTAGGTCAAGATACTAATTACTTCAATTACTCTTACATCCACTGAGACCAGGAACTCACTATGACATCCCCTTCTTCAGAGAATGCTCAGCATAGCTCAGGAGCTGAGTGGGGGACCACAGAACCTCTGTCCGAGCACTGGAACTTGGACGAAATTACTTCCTGTTCACAAGAAAATCTCTTCATTCCACAGAAGTGTAGATTCCAAAAGGAAACTGCCCTCTCTGATGTTACCACAGAAAAAAATTAAAATTCCAAGATCTCTTCCCACCCCTCCAGCAGTGTTTTATTCTGCTTAGTGCCAGGCCGTCAGGAGTCACTGACATGAGCCGCCTTCCACGCTTCTCCCAGAGTGGGGCCAAAGCATCATTCCGTATTCTTGCAGATTCAGTATTTCGTGAATCTTTGCCCTGTGACTCCCACCAGATGATGAGCCCCTGCAAGATAGCCGTCATCTCCTTCCTTGTTGACCACGTGACCTGCAGGGCCTGGAGGGGCAGTGGACCTAACCTGGTTCTCCTCTGCATTTGCCTCAAAGATATTCACCCAACCCCACTGACCTGGCATAACCTTACTCCTTCCAAACCCAACCCAATTGCCTACTCCATGAAGTCTTCCGACGCATTCACTCCAAAGTCCATCCCTTTTGGAACTTAGTCCTACTCATGTTCTTATTATAGCGCTTAATCGGCCTTTAATGCAATTATTCAGCAGTCCGGAGCTTGAACAGCTCAGACACAGATGAACCTGCAATTTGACATGCAAAGATGACCAGGGCCAGGTAGAAGCCCTTCCCACAAGTTTTAAATTGGGCTTGAGAGCCTGAAACAGTTACGTCCCGTCTCGCAGCCCTGGCTATAACATAGAACTCCCTGAGAAGCTTAAAAAGAAGCAGAAGCAGCCCAAGCCCCGTGCCCCCAAAGATGCTGATTTCATTGGTCTCCTATGGAACCTGATCCTTGTGATATTTTAAAGGACCTCTAGTGACTTTTTCTTAAAGATGTATTTATTTGAGAGAGAGAGCACAGAGGGAGAAACAGAACCCCCCCCCATGAGCAGGGAACCCGACACGGGACTGGATCCCAGGACCCTGAGATCATGGCCTGAGCTGAAGGCAGAGGCTTAACCCACTGAGCCACCCAGGTGCCCCTGTCCTTTGTATTTCTTAACTGAAGCCACAAATTCTTTCATTTTCCTTTTGTTCTTTGTTCTAGGTGAGCTCCACTGTAGTATTTTTCAGCTCATTAATTTAATCCAAAGTTGGGTCTGTTTCCTTTGTTGAGCCCATCTGATAAGATTTTTTTTTTATTTTAATGTTTGCATTTTACTGCTCATGTGTTTTTCCTTATAACTTGTGTCCATTTTATGAATATAGTTTCCTCTCCTATTCCTTTGTGAGGTTCATAATATTTTATTTTATTTTATTTTATTTTGAAGTCTTATTTTTTGCTCTTACTACTAACTCTCCTCGGATGCTTGGGTTTTGTTGTTGTTTGTTACCACTCTTTCACAGTGTTGGTTTGAAGAGTGCTGTGTGCCTGTGTGTGCACGCTGTTTCTGTGTGTCCCAGCCTCCAGTGAGTGTGGGTTAGGGGCAGAACGTGCTACTGGGTGAGCTGTACTGTTTATCTTCTGAATGCAGAGCCACACTCCTGTCTGGCTTCCCTGGTCCCAGGCTCAGGGCTCACTGCCTTAGCTGCTGTCTCCCATTGCTCATCGTGGACAGAGAAGGGGGAAGAAGCCATCTGGTGCGGCCACTCTGAATGTGGCTGCCCTCGATCATGCTGGCTGTTCCCTTCCCTCCTTGTGTCCATTGGCTGTGGGCTTGGATCATGTTTGGTGTGATTTGATTTTGTTTTGTTTGTTTAAATTTTTAGAAAGCTTTGTTTAAGGGAATTTTAAGTTTACAACAAAATGGAGAAGAAGGTACAGAGATTTCCCATACATACCCAGAGATTTCCCCTGCTCTCACACATGCACAGCCTCCTGTTATCAACATCGCTTCCCAGAATTGTACATTTTCTACCAAGGAAGAACCTACATTGGCACATCATTATCCTTCAAAGTCCGTAGTTGACCTTCGGGTTTCACTGTTGGTGTTGTACGTTCTGTGGGTTTGGACAAATCTATAATGACATGAATCCAGCAACGTAATATATAGAGTATTTTCACGACCCTAAAACGCCTTGTGTTGGTGAGATCTTTTTGTTTTTCAGCCCTTTCTAATCTGACTTCCATCCTCACACCCCATCTGAATTTTTGTGTGTGTGAAGGGTAGCAAGGACATCTCTATTGCCAAATCCAAAAGATACTTTTTACTCCTCATATTTTGGATTCTCAACAGTACATACAACTGACCCCCCATCACTCACCCTCTTCTGGCGTTCTCTGACCCCAAACTGTCCCGAGACCACTCTTCTGTTGAACTTTCCTGGTCAGCCTCTCGCTGTTGATGTTCTTCCAGATCTCAGTCCTGGCCATCTTCTCATTCTCTGTTCCCAGTTGAAGTCTGCCATCCCATCTGCAGCACAACACGCAGAGAAGCAAACTCTTCCTCAGTCCTTCCCCACCAGGTTTCCCCACATTACTGACTGCAGTGTCACCCTGCCACCTCCAAGTCACTTCTCTCCCGTGCAGCGTTCAGAGCCCCTCTATAATTCACAAAAAGTCCAGGAGAGACCTTGAAAATGAATTCATCTGCATCTATTCCCTTAGCTCATACTCAGTGGCCTTTCACTGTATCTAAAATAAAAACCAAAGTACACTGACATTTGCTCGCTCCTCTGTATTCATCTTATGTTACGCCTCTGCATTCCCACCCCCTGGTCCATCTTCTCAAAAGCACCATGTTCTTTCCCATTTGTACACACTACCCTTTTTTTTTTTTTTCTGGAAAATGCTTCCCTTCTTTGGCTCCCTACCCTTCTTCATCTGTATACCTCTGCTCATTGCTTGGTTTTTCCAAACAATGTCCAGTTCTCTGACACCAACTCGTTGTCTTGCAGTTCAGTTTAGTTCTGACGCTGACTGGAGTTGGCACAGATCCCACAGGCTAAGGACTCCGTTTGATGTGGCTGCTCCCACTAAAGATGTCAACCACCAGTGGGTCCTCAGCCTGGCCATGCTTCTGCCTGGCCAACTACAAATTTGAGGGTTCCCATGACCCTCTTCAGATTTGAGAGTTTGCCAGGCTTGCAGAACTCAGAAAAGCACAGTACTTAAAATTACAGTTTTATTATAAAGAATATAACTCATGAACAGCCAAATGGAAGAGACACAGAAGGCAGGGGGTGGGGGTGGGTGGAGAGCACAGAGCTTCGACACCCTGTCAGGCGTGCCACGCTCCCGGCACATGGATGTGTTCACCAACCCAGATGCTCCCTCGGACCTCTTGGTTCCTTATTTCTTTCAAGGTTTCCTTACACAGGTGACTAACAAACTCCATCTCCAGCCCTCTCCTCTCCCCTCAGGTTGTGGGAATGGGGCAGGGTGTTCAATGTTCTAACTCTCCAAGCATGTGATTGGTTTTTCTGGTGCCCAGCCTCCATCCTGAAGCTATTTGGGTCCCTCCCTCCCAGGAGTCATTCCTTAGCACACAAAGGACACTCCTGAATTGCATCTCAATAAATCTCTTATTAAAAAAAAAAACAAAAACAGATCATTCAAACTCAGAGACCCTGTCATTTTTTAAATTATTCCTTTCTTTATAGAAAGTTACTTTGTATAAAAAACTACTAAGGATACAAATTTTTAAATCAAATTTTAAAGTAACTCATTCCTTTTGAATGCTGAGTGATATTCTATGTAAAGATCTGCCGCAGTTTATTTCTTCACTTCTTTTTTTAAAATTAATTAATTAATTGTTTCTTCACTTCTTGATGGACTTTTGGATTGTTCCCAGTTTTTCGCTATTATAAATAGAGCTATTGTGAACTTATGTGTAAAAACCTGGGAAGGGGAACACTCCTATCACTGATGAAATTTTAAGAATATTAGGAGCTAGGGGCACCTGGGTTGCTCAGGCTGCCTTCAGCTCAGGTCATGATCCCAGGGTCCTGGGATCGAACCCTGCATCCTGCTCCCTACACAGCAGAGAGCCTGCTTCTCCCTCTACCTCTGCCTGCTGCTCTTGCCTACTTGTGCTCTCTATCTCTATATTCCTGTCAAATAAAGAAATAAAATATTTTTAAAAAATTGAGGGGGGCGCCTGGGTGGCTCAGGGGGTTAAAGCCTCTGCCTTCAGCTCAGGCGTGATCTCAGGGTCATGGGATCGAGCCCGGCATTGGGCTCTCTGCTCAGCAGGGAGCCTGCTCCCCACCCCCCCACCTGCCGCTCTGACTGCTTGTGATCTCTCTCTCTGTCAAATAAACAAGTAAAATCTTAAAAAAAAAAAAAAAATTAGGAGCTCTATACCAGGAACTCGGGAAAAAAAGCAAACATTTTTTTTAATTATACCACACTCATCCTTCAGGTCCTGGCCCAGTGTTCCTTCCTCCAAGACCACATCCCAGAACCCCAAACTAAATGGTCTTCCCTTGTTCTCTCCCAGAGAACCGTATTAATTTTCATCATGGTACTTCCCACAGTTTTTTCCTTGCTTCATATCTGTGCTCCCAGAATCAAAGCTTAAGAGAACAGGTGCACTGTCTCTTTCAGACACACACACACACACACACACACACCTCTCCAGCCCCTAGCACACAGTCACATGCAAATACATGTATGTAAACTAGATCTTCAGGAGAAGTGCTGAGTCTCAAGGAACCAGAGGGACCAGCCTCTCTGAGGGAAAGAAGTTGGTGGAGCCCGTTGATGGCACGCTCTCAAGGGCATGTAGAGGCCACATGCTAATTCGGTAGCTCATGAGCAGGTCTTACGTATATTCTTGGAACATGCGTACAGATTGAGGTGACCCTGCTGCCAGGTACCAGCCCAGTAAGGAGTCGTCCCTTCTGGTGGAAGACTGAGTGATACCATCAGAATTGGCTGGGACCGTGGAATCTTGTGTAGCAAACAAGGACAAATGGCGCTCTTGTCATTTCTTCTTTTGAAGGTGGAACCTTTGGACAAGAACCCAGTGCTCCCCACCCCCGGAGTTTGTTTAAGAACTCAGAATGATGATGATCTTTTAACTTAGAAAAGAGTCCTTTTTATGAACACGAGGAATGAAATATTTTCCCCAAGCAAGTTAACCAGGTCCCAAAGGATCTAAGTGACAATAAGGGGAAAAGAAAGGTATCCAGACAATCCTAAGCAGCACTCTGAAGAACAGCTCAGATAACACAGAAAAGAGAATGGGGGGTGCGGTACAGGGCACTCAGGGATTCAAGTGAGAAAATCATTGTGAGGGGAGTTAGAAAGAGTACTTCAAAACTCAGGCACAGTGAAGTAAACTCTAGACTCTGACAAATCCATTAAGCCCTCTTTGTATCTTAATGAGATGCTACTTGAGACTCCAGTAGGAGCCTTGTGAATGAAGAGGGAAATAATAAGACCCCATTGCTTGCTTGCCGTAAGAATCAGATGAAGTCATGTATGTGAAAGGGCTTTGTATCTGGGAGCATGGTGCCAGGGTGGTCAGGACAACTGGTAGTAGTAAGAGGGACCAACACTCTGTGGACATCTTTGTGGCTGGGGTCACAGATGCCTTAGAGGCCAATGTCTGAGTGAGGATAAAAAAGGAGAAATAGGTGATGTCACATCACTTGGCCCAGTAGAGGGCATGTAATGGGAATTTCAGTTAGAGGCGAGATACAATGTTCTTGTAAAACTTAATTACTTGAACTTCTGCTAGACCCTTGCCACACTGACAACATTCTGACAAGTCCATTTCACATTCCAGAAGATAGACGGGAGTATGGGTTCCTGCCTCTCTGGATCTAATGCTGACCAGAATAGTGAAGTGCAAGTTGCAGCAGCTCAGTAAGAAGCAGTGTGTCTCTGTGTTCAAGCTGGGTTAGAGGTCAAGGCCAGGCCAAGAAAATGCATACGTAGTTTTAGAAAAGCCAGATTTGTGAGTACAGGAAATGATAACCATTAGTTAATAGTCTTGCCCTCTGGAGAGAATGTTCAGGATGCTCTCAAAAATATCATTCTAGGGACGCCTGGGTGGCTCAGTGGGTTAAAGCCTCGCCTTCAGCTCAGGTCATGATCCCAAGGTCTTGGGATCGAGCCCTGCATCAGACTCTCTGCTCAGTGGGGTACCTGCTTCCTCTTCTCTCTCTCTCTCTCTCTGCCTGACTCTCTGCCTACCTGTGATCTCTGTCTGTCAAATAAGTAAATAAAATCTTAAAAAAAAAAACAAAAAATCATTCTAACTGCACAATAGTTAAGCTGGTGAGAAACAGAGGTCCCAAACACTGAGCTCTCACACAAATTGTGAGTTTGCAAAAGACATAGACTAGAGGTAGAAAGAGAAACTTAGAATCAAGGCATGGATTTTTTTGAGAATAGTCTCAGGGAAGTATAAACCTTTGAAAGCAAGAACAGGCTTAGGACAAAAAGGTGAAATGTTTCTTGTTTTCTCCTTAGGTACAGAGCTGACAGAAAGTGAGAGACCCTTAGCCTGGGGCTAGTGTCCTAGTTTTGAAAGAGAAATGCACGTCTTTGATGATCTCTGAATGACATTGGCAAAATGTTAATAATTGCCAAGGCTAAGTGATGGACGTAGGAATTCACTAGATCATTTCCTCTACTTGTGTGTATGTTTGAAAATTTTTCACAGTTTAATGTTTCTTTAAATTTCATTTACATGGGAAAATCTAGAAAACAGTTGACAAGAGGGACTGCAGTAGGGTGAACACTGAGTTACAGCACTACCTATACCCAAACTGTGGTAGGAAGGAAAGAAGGGAGGTAAATCAGTGAGTGCCACCTTTTTTGAAATAACTAGAATGTTCTTTGTTGTTGTATTACCCTAGGAGAAATCTCATACACATATCAGCTTTGAGGAACAATCACTGTGTGTTAGTATGCTGTTTGTGTCACTTCTTAGAAAAACTGGAGGGCACCTGGGTGGCTCAGAGGATTAAGCCTCTGCCTTCGGCTCAGGTCATGATCTCAGGGTCCTGGGATCGAGCCCCACATCAGGCTGTCTGGTCAGCGGGGAGCCTGCTCCCCCCCGCCCCCGCTCTCTGCGTACTTGTGATCTCTCTATCAAATAAATAAATAAAATCTTAAAAAAAAAAAAAAGCTGGAATCAGTAGAAGAAACTGGGTTGCTGTTGTTTTTAACAAATCTGTGTTGAAGATGGAAGCCCCTAGGCCAGGAGGTGGTGGAGGGGAAGAGGACACAGACCTGAGCGGTACTGTCTTACATCTCTAGATTGAGGGTAGTCCTAGGAGAGGCCTCTGAGTGGCACCAAGGTGCTCGCTTCCAAAGACTTAGTCCTGTGTTCAACTGTATTGGTGGCATCTTGACCAACTTGGAAGCTGTTCTCATTCCCTCCTTGCCCTTTCATGTGGATTTGCTGCCTCCTTGTGTTCCTATCATAATTAAAATAACAAAAAGCAGGAAACCAAGAAAGACAGATTACCCTGAGACTCCTTTATTGCTTCTCCCTGTTCTCCCCAACTTCTCCTGGGTGAGGCGTGCCCCCCAGGACATTCTTCTATATTTGTAATTCACTCCCTGGGTGGACCGCATCCAGATTTATTACTTCAGATACACCACTGCCCCTCGAACATCACAGGTTTTTTCCTGCAGGTCCACTTATACGTGGATTTTCTTCAATAAATACAGTACAGTAAATGTACTTTCTTTTCCTTATGATTTCCCCTTTTCTTAAGATTTATTTACTTATTTGCACGAGAGCACAAGCAGGAGGGGCAGAGAGAGAGAATTTCAAGCAGACTCGGCGCTGAGATCGTGACCTGAGCCGAAACCAGGAATCAGATGCTTGACCAAGTGGGCCACCCACGCACTGCTTTATGATTTTCTTACTAACATTTGCTTTTCTCTACCTTTGCTTTATTGTAAGAATATAGCCTATAATACATATAACATATAAAATGTGAGTTAATCGGCTGTTTATACTATCAGTAAGGCTTCCTGTCAACAGTAGACTATTAGTAGTTAAGTTTGGGGGGAGTCAGAAGTTACACGTGATTTTCTACCGTGCGGAGGGTCAGCACCCCCAGCCCTCCCATTGTTCAAGGGTTAACTGTGTATGCTTATGACTCCCAAACGCCACCTCCAAGCCCGACCTGGCACCCAGCCTCCAGGCTCATGTGTCTGTCCATGACCTCTCCCTTTGGCGGTTAGGTGGAGATCTCAGAATTCGGCGTGTCTCACACTGTCTGCTGTCCTGCACCTGCTCCGCCCAGAGCCTTCCCTGTCTAGGTTGATGGCAAGTTCCTCGGGCCAGAACTTTTCTGTTCCATCCCCTCCCTCCAGCACATCAGGAAATTCTGTGGTCTCAGCCTTCACATTATGTCCAGATTCCAAAGTGCTTGAGCCACATCATGTCTCCTAGACTACTGGTCTCCCTGTTCCTGCCATTGCAACCCTAAAAGTCTCCTCAGCATCAGTTACATTGTGTTAACTTCTCTGCTTCAATACTAAGTTAGCTCCTCATCTCAGTCAGTAAAACCCAGTACCCTTAGCGTGCCTGCAGGCCTCCCAAGGTCTACTGGGCTTACCTCTCTGCCTTTCCCTGTGACCCATCTCCCCCCCACGCTCCAGCCATGCCAGCCTCCTGAGGTTCCTCCTTGCCTCTTGCTGTGCACAGCCACGCCCATTCCCCAGGTGTGTCTGTAGAACTCCCCTGAGCCACCTTCCACACCCCCTCCAAGTGTTGCTCAAATGTCACCTTCTCAAGAAATAAGACTCACACACTCTGACCGTTCTGCTTTAGAGTGATAGTGGCACTCCCGGACCCCCTTTTCCTTACCATCTTTTTATTTCCGTGGCATTTACTACCTTCTGACTTGCTCTATAAGTTGCTTGTTTATTTTGTTTATTTTTTATCTCCACCTGATGGAATGTCAACTCCATGAAAATAGCGGTCTTTTGTCCGGTTCATGGGTGTATTTTATGGGCCTAGAACAGGACCTGCCTCAATAGAGTATTGATTAAAAGGAAAATTGAGACCATCAGGGAGGCACAAGGACCAGGAGAGTCAGGACAGCCGAGAGGCCCAGTAAGACAGGAACCAGAAGGCTCTCCCCCAGTGATGACCCTGGCAAGCCCCTTCTCTTTGACATCAGGGAATTCATTGGAGATGTCTTTCCTTCATTCATGTTGGGGCAGCGGGGGGGCTGTGGGAGCCTTGAGAGTGTGGGAGTTCAGTCATCCTCACACCTCAGCGCGCCCCCTGCAGCCGGCTTGAGGGCCTACCTCCAGCCAGCAGCTGGGTGACTGGGGCTGCAGTTCCGGAAGCAGACCTGTGCTGCAAATGCCTTGTGTCTGTGCTTAACAGAAGTCCGTCATTCTGTCTGCTGTTGAGGTTGCTTTTCAAACCATCCACACCTGGTTTACAGAGGAGAGAACATTAAAGCATTTAGTTATAAGACCAGTGGCGAGTTATTCTCTGCTAATACTTTTAAGAAAGTTCTTTGGCTTGAGGTTGATCATTTTATTTTATAAAAATTATATGAGTTTATTCCCCCCTCTCCCTTTTTTTCTTTTTAACCAGAAAATAAAGATAGTTAAATTCTTTAAAAAGAAAAAAAAAAAAATTATATGAGTTTATTTTATAAAACTATGATTGAATATATATTATTATATATACATTTATTTCTTCTTGTGTTTTCCTCTTCCGTATGAAAAACTGGTTGTTACATTAATAACGAACTTTTCTCATTTTTTAAGGATTATCAGTAAAGGTTTGCTAAGTCAATTAAATAGCATGCGTGTCATTCATTATTATTACTCTAGGTTTTGTTTTTCTTCTTTGGGATAAGCCTTGAGGGGCCATTCTGATAAAAGGCCCGGTGGGCGGTTGGAGCTCTTAGCCAGTGCCTTTGGGGGCAGTATATGTAGTCCGGAAGCTCAGCTCTTCACAGGCTTCTCGCACTTGCTTCCTGTGAGCTGGGACATGGTTGTGGTGAGTCGTGAAAAAAGTGCTCGGAGTTGGGCTTTGGGGTGACCCTCCCTGCCTGGCCGAGGCATGGGTGGGTGATAGTACTGATTCTGGGGGCTGGGATAATAACTCAGTACTTTCCTTCCTCACAGTTGTTTCCTCTCTTTGCTCCTGGTGGCTGCTGTGGTTTGGAAGATCAAACAAAGTTGCTGGGCCTCCAGGCGGAGAGAGGTAAGCCTCAGGGGATGAAGGTTCATGAATGCCTTGTGAGAGCTTCTTCTTTTCTGTTTCTCTAAAGCAAGTCAGTTTTAGCGACTTAGTGATAATTGATAGACATATCACAGGGGGACTCGGGCTGCCCTGTCTGCAGAATGTGGTCTGTAGATTTGGATTAGTGTATATAAAGTAAAATTAGTTCTGTACCACATGCCTTTAACTTTCTAAAAGGAATCTTTAGTATTTTTAGTCTTTAGTATTGACTTAACAGCTGCTAATTCTACTCTTTCTAGCAGCAGTCTGTCCTTAACTCAGGCAGGAGATCTGGGGGCTCAGAAGTAGGGCTTTTCATGAGAAGGAGGGTAAAATCAACCAGCTAAGCATCTCAGAAATGTCTCATCGCTCAAAGATAAATCAGTGTCTAGTTAAGTTTTTGCTTGAATTTCATTTTTTTAATGAGTCTTGATATATATCCAGAACTCTGTTCCAAAAGTAATATCGAAATGCAGTAAGATGAAACCAGAGAGGGACACAAACCATAAGAAACTCTTAATCTCAGGAAATAAACTGAGGGTTGCTGAAGGGGGGGAAGGGTGGAAGGATGGGGTGACTGGATGATGGAAATTGAGGACGGTATGTGTTGTAGTGAGCACTGTGTGTTGTATAAGACTGATGAATCACAGACCTGTACCCCTGAAACTAATAATACATTATATGTTAATAAAAAAAATACTAAGTCTCACAAATATTTACAATTGTGACCAGTCAAATAAATAAACTTGGTTAAAAGTGACAGCATAAACTCTTCATTTATCACACCTTTCACCGATGTTATTACTCTGCCTTCTAGCAGTCCTGTCTCCTATTGCATTGTTGATATGGAAGGGCACTGAGGTCTAGGCTGACCGCACTCCTCGGTCTTCTGTATCTATTCATGCCCTTTTCTATATAAAAATTGATCTACAGATAAGATTTAGAAGAGAACGGAAATATCCCAAATCAAAACTCAGAGACCCGCAGTACTGTTACCAGAACATTAATGTCTGTAATGAGGGCCTTCTCCTGGGGGCCGTGACCCCTTTTCTGACCCACATAAAGGTGATGTTAGCACAGAGGTAATGTTGCATCCTTTTTATTATCATTCTTAAAATTCAGTGGGTAACATATTCAGAGGAATTTTTTTTAATAGCCCCATTACTAATACATTTTAAAACCCAATGAATTGTACCATTTTTTTTAATTGTACAGTGTTCTTAAAAAAAAAAATGTTATCCAAACAGAGTAAGAAAGAAGTGGGAATCCTCAATAAACCAGTAGCCAGAGAAGGAATTTGAAAGGTATCAAAATATTACTCTCTCCATGAAGGGCATTACCCTAGGAGTTTCCATTTGAGATGAGCTTATGGAAATAATCATAATGGTCTATTTCTCCTTGAGTGTTTAGGAGAATTATTTCCAAAATACCTAAACTGTTCCAGATAAAGGGAAAAGATGGAAAGCTTAAAGAGTCCTAATTCATTGTATGCATAGAAACTTTGAAACCAAAACAAAGGCCAGTCACACAGTGACTGGATGTGGAGCAGTCTAATTTACCAGTGTAATAAAAGGATCATTTGCTCCCAGAAACCCTGTCAGAATACCTTATATCAGGGGCGCCTGGGTGGCTCAGTGGGTTAAAGCCTCTGCCTTCGGCTCGGGTCATGATCCTGGGGTCCTGGGATTGAGCCCCACATCAGGCTCTCTGCTCAGCAGGGAGCCTGCTTCCTCCTCTCTCTCTGCCTGTTTCTCTGCCTACTTGTGATCTCTGTCTGTCAAATAAATAAATAAAATCTTTAAAAAAAAAAAAAAAGAATACCTTATATCAGTGGGTAAAAATAGTACCTAAATTTTTAGTAGTGGCCAAGTAATCACTTAGTCATTTATTGAAATTCAACACTGGTTCCTGCTTTAAAAACTAAACTCTTAGTAAACTCAAAAATAATACCTCCTTTTAACACTATAAAGAATATCCAGATAACCAACATCACTCATGATATAAAAATACTAGAGGTTGTACCAACAAAATCTAGACAAGTTTGTCTTAAGAAGAGCTGGCATTTGAGCATTTCTAAATTCCAGGCACTGTTCTAAGAGGTTTTATATAGATTAACTGATTTATTCTTCATAACAAGCCTGTGAAATACTTACTGACCCTGTTTCACAGATGAGGAAACCGAAGCTCGGGGAGGCAGAAAAATAAATTACTCTGTGCCTCATTGCACAGTTACTATGAGACCAAACTGGGCTTTAAACTTGGGACTTCAGTCCTCACGGGCCACGTGCCTAGTCCTATAGGCCCCATTGTCACTTAATTCTGTTCTGGATATTATAAGCTGTGCACTCTGAGAAAGAGAAATAAGTTTTATTACAATTGGAAAGGGGGCAAAGTTACTATTTTCAGATAAGATGATAGAAGCACAGTAGAGTAGCGACTTGCATGCATAAAAAGTAATAAAGTATATAAAAAATAAGTCTGTGAAGACAGCCGACTAGAAAATGTTTGCAACATACTTGAAAGAAAATATGGAGAGGATGAACACCTTGTAGAAAAAGGTTTTTTAAAAGTATATTATGACTCTAAATAAAAATTTAAAAAGCTATTTCTTCATTCTGTAGGAATGGTGAATGTCTGGTGAAGGAGAGATTTTCTTTTCTTTAGCCACACCAGAGAGCATGCTTTATCAAGGAGGAGGGAAGAATTAGAAGATTCCTACCTTGCAGGGTTAGGATAGGCTTTATTTAGGTTCCGTAAGAATAATAGTTTCTTCAGCATATTATTATTTTTTTTAAAGATTTTGTTTATTTATTTGACAGACAGAGATCACAAGTAGGCAGAGAGGTAGGCAGAGAGAGAGGAAGGGAAGCAGGCTCCCCGCTGAGCAGAGAGCCCGATGTGGGGCTCAATCCCAGGACCCCGGGATCACGACCTGAGCCGAAGGCAGAAGCCTTAACCCACTGAACCACCCAGGCTCCCCCAGCATATTATTTTTTAAATCATTTAAATTTCTTTAGAAGCCCCAGATTAAACTTCTTTAAGAATTACCCCACCCCTAAAAAAGTATGCTTATGACAACAGTGTTTATCAACAAATTAACTAAGCTTTTACCCTTGCCATTTAAAATTTCTCTAACTGTGAACCCAGCTGTTGAGAATATATTTCGGCATTTCCCCAGCTTCAGTCATGGCTTATCCCTCTCAGATTTGTAGAAGAAATGACTTACTGGGATTTATTACAGAAGTCATAGCAGTTGACACTCCTGAAGGGCTTGCTGGACGCCTACACACATTACCTCCTGCACTCTTCCCAAAGGAACTTCCAAACCAGAGGAGCGTGGGTGCTCTGTCCTGCTGTGACTCCAGCTCTGAGAATAGCACAGAACCCAAAGTAGGGTTGCCGCTTGTATTTGTTGAGTAAGTGGACCAACAGCTTGACGAGATGTAGAATGTTAGTGTTTTAAGAAAATGTTTAGGATAAAAATATCCTTCTAAAACAGAGCCCTGATCTATCCAGACTAAGATTCTATCTCCTTCCTACCATAGTTCCAAGGGGGCGGTTTGCAGTCAGGCCTGGTTGTCTTCCATGGCATGACCGACCTCCAGGCTTCAGTGACATGCCCAGATTGCTAATATCCTCAATGATACATGATTGATATATATTGATCCCACCATGTGCAAGGCGCTGAGCTGGGTTTTGAAGTGTTTCCTTTGAACCTGCTAACACTCTTAGGACATTAAAAACCCATTTCAGAGAAGAGGGAACTGAAGCCCAGAGACTTTAAACACCTTTTTTTAAGGTGATACAGCTGGAAAGCATTGGATCAAAGATTCATATCCAAGCCTCCCTAAATCCAGAGCCCCTGCTTGTGCCTCTCACTGTGCCAGACTTGACATGTTTTTGTTTTCAGCTTATACCACCCCTGGGAACAGAGAGCTCTTTCCATTCCTATCTGCAGTCTCAGTACAAGTTTCAGTAGGAAGGAAGAAAGCCTGGCTTTAGTAATAAAAACACGAGGAGACAGGGCTACGTCATTTATTTCATGTACTTAACAAGCAGGCACCACAGCACTCTGTCCATTAGTACTTATCCTGTATCTCTAACCAGTAAGGACTTTTTTTCTTTAATATACAACGATAGTGCTGTCATCACATCCAACAAAATTTAGTAAGTCCTGATGATACCTCGTCTGTGTCCAGTTTTCTCCAGCTGTCTCAAAAATAACGTTTTGGACTTGATTTGTTTGAAGCAGGGAGGATGAGGTACTTTTAATATGTTGCATCCCTTATTAAATTCCCCTCAGCACTCGGTCTGCTAACACTTGCCATAATATTACTCCGTAGCAACTTCTTCGAGAGATGCAGCAGATGGCCAGTCGCCCCTTTGCCTCCGTAAACGTTGCCTTGGAAACAGATGAAGAGCCTCCTGATCTTATTGGGGGGAGTATAAAGGTGAGAACGTGATTCAAAAGTCCCGAAAACTTGTAGAGAACAAGAGCCTTATTCTATTGCCTCGTAATTATGTGTTCCTCTCTCTCTTTAGCCATCAGACAGCACGCCGATGTCACATATTCTTTTGCTTTCATTTTTCAGTCTTTCATTCATGTTGTTAAGCATTCTCGTGGTCAAAGAATTTGAAAATATAAATGGTTTGCCTCAAATTCTTATTAAGTATTCTGTGACATAATACTTTAAAATTTATATTGGAAAAGAGCTAAATTGCAACATTGCTTTTTATAAGGAGTTTAGGGAATTTTCTTAAAGGGGCAAAAATTATGAGTCACTATGCATTCCATGGAATATAAATATTTCTGACTCCTCCAAAAGGAAATGAGGAAGAAAGTGAGAAAAGTTTCTCTTTTGGCAAAATGATGAAATATTTCAGATACTCTGGGAAAACAGCTATAGATCCTGAATTTTAAAATACTTATTAAAGCATTACTGAGCTCAAAGGAAGTAGGTGTAATTCCCAGGGAATACTCTCCTATCCCCCACCCCCAAAAAGAATAAATCGTGAACCCAAGCCAGAACGATGTGTGGTCTGAAGTGGTTTCAGCTTGGTAACACACGGTGACTCCCTGCTGACGTAGGTGCAGATCCTCTCTGTGGGAAAGCATCCCCAGTCCAGCCATGTAGGATCCCCACAGATCAAGATCAAGCCATCAGAGCTCACCAAGAACAAGAGAGACAACCCACTGGGAATAAGAGTTAGCAGACGCCATGGACAGTGGTTTAGACAGAACTTCCCATGTCAGAGTGGCATCTCAGGCACATAATATAGCTCTG
Source organism: Lontra canadensis (assembly GCF_010015895.1). Classification (NCBI taxonomy): domain Eukaryota; kingdom Metazoa; phylum Chordata; class Mammalia; order Carnivora; family Mustelidae; genus Lontra; species Lontra canadensis. Next base: position 7,019,690 of record NW_022631010.1, read on the forward strand.
TCTGAAATGTTTAAAGATGGGAAAGATGGAGTTGTAAAGATGAGGAGACCATAAATCAAAAAGGACCGGATCTTAAAAAGAACCAAATGGAACTATTAGAAATGGAACATACGAAGACACCTGGCTGGCTCAGTTGGTAGAGCATGTGACTCTTGATCTCGGGGTTGTTGAGTTCCAGCCCCATATGGGGTGTAAAGATCACTTAAGTAGATAAATAAACTTAAAAAAAAAAAAAACATGGACTATATAGGGGTTGAGATTTTTTAAATAACTCAGTTTACACATTAAACAGCATGTCAGACACAAGTGAAGACAGAATTTTTGAACTGGAAGATGAATCTGAAGAAATTACACAGAATGCAGAACAGAGAGACAAGAAGATGGAAACTGTGACAAATGATAAGAATATGGAGGATAAAAGAAGAAGACCTAACGTGGCTTTTATACTATATTGTGGGATTGCCACAGTGTGAAGAAATCGGAATGCTTGCGCACTGTTCATGGGAATGTGAAATCATGTAGCTGCTGTGGAAAACAGTATTGGTCTCCCTTAAAAAAAAAAAAATAGAATTGCCATGTAATCTGGCAGTTCCTCTTCTGGATATACCTGCTGGAATGGAAAGCAAGGTCTCAAAGCTACATTTGCACACCCATGTTCATAGCAGCATTATTCACAATAGCTAAAAGATGGGAGCAACCCTAATGTCCATCAGTAGATGAATGGGTGTGCAAAATGTGGCCTATACACGCAAGGAAATATTAGTCAGTCTTAAAAAGGGAGGAAATTCTGACGCATGCTACAACATGGGTGAACCTTGAGGACATTATGCTAAGTGAAATAAGCCAGTCACAAAACAAATACTGTATGATTCCACTTTTCTGAGTTATCTAGAGTATTCAAATCCCAGTGACAAAGTATAATGGTGGTTGTCAGGGGGTTGGGAGAGAGGGGCATAGGGAGTCAGTATGGGTGTAGGGGTTTAGTTCTGTGAGAGGAGAAGAGTTCTGGAGATGGATTGTGGTAATGGTTGCATAACATGATACTTAATATCTCTGAAGTGTAAACTTAAAAAGGGTTAGGATGGAAGAAAGGGTTGGGGGGAGGCGCCTGCATGGCTCAGTTGGTTAAATGTCTGTCTTCAGCTCAGGTGATGATCCCTGGGTCCTGGGGTCGAGCTCCATATCGGGATCCCAGCTCAACAAGGAGTCTGCTTCTCCCTCTCCCTTCCACTCCCCCTGCTTGTGCTCTCTCTCACCCTCCCCGCCCCCACCCCACCAAATAAATAAATAAATAAATAAAAATAAGAGGGTTAGGATGGGGAGGGGGTGCCTGGGTGGCTCAGTTGGTTAAGCGTCTGTATTCGAGGATCCTGGGATTGAGCCCTGTGTTGGGCTCCCTGCTTAGCAGGGAGTCTGGTTCTCCCTCTCCTCCCCACTTGTGTTCTCTTCGCTATCTCTGTCTCTGTCTCTTTCTCTCTCAAATAAAAGAAGTCTTAAAAAATAAAAGGGGTTAAGATGGTATATGTTATCTGTATTTATTATATTAAAAAATAACTGGGGGGGGGGGCGGAGAAAAGATCACCAAAAGGAAATGACAGAGCAAAGCTGACTTCTCATTAGTAACACCAGAAGCCAAGCGAGTGTGGAAGAATGTCTCCAAATGACATCAGGAGGAGAACTGCCAGTCTAGGATAGCGTGCCCCTGAAACTGCCTTCCAAGAACGAGGACAGAAGGAAGATTTCTTCTGATGAGAGGGAAAGCAGAGTTGACCACCACAGACCTGTACAAAAGAAATGTCTGCAGGATGTGCTGGGAGAAAGTTAAACTACCCAGAAGGATGGACTGAGGAATAAGAAGGAAGAGTGAGAAAATGAAATGGTAAGCATATACACATCTAAGCAAATATGATAAAATAACAATATGTGGGATTAAAAAAAATAGACAAATTGAAAGTACTGAGAGGCACCATACATATTACTCTGTCAAAGGCTTTACTGACTCTCTTTCCAGGACACATACGCTCTCACCTTCTGGCTGCTCTGGCTCAGTGTTCTCTATTTAACGCTCTCCATTTCCCCACACCTCTAAGAGCGGTGCAGGTCCGCCTCGGTCTTTGGGCCTCCTCTCATGCCTTCTACACTCACTCCTTTGATGTCCGTCTTAGTCTGTTTGAGCTGCATACAAAGTAGCAGAGACTGGGTGTCCTAGAAATGACAGAAATTTCTCAGAATCTCCGAGGCTAGGAAGTCCAAGATCAAGGTGCTGGCAGATTTAGTGTCTGGTGAGAGCCCCCTTCCTGGTTCGTAGATGGTGCCTTCTCACTCTGACTTTACGCGGTGGAAGGGGCTAGGGAGCTCTCTGGGGTCCCTCTAATGAGGGCGCCAATCACCTCTCAGAGGCCCTACCTCCAAATATTGTATTAGGCATTAAGATTTAACACACGAATTTTAGAAGGACACATTCAGACCCACAGCAGTGATCTTTTCCATCGTGGGTTCATCTTAACACCATGATCTCAGAGCTCTCCTGGGAGCCACCAACTCCTGTATCCAGTTGGTTGCTTACTCAGCATCCCCACTTGTCTTAGCAGCAGTCTCAGAGTTGACCTATCCAAAGCTGAGCTGTGGATATTATCCCCCCAATACCTCCGCTTGGCATATTGCCCCCAACTCTGTACATCATCTGAGCCGCTCCAGGCCAAAGTCCTGGAGTTGTGCTTGGTCCGTGCTTGCTGTCATTCTCATCGGACAGTCAGTCCATCAGCACATGTCTTTGATTCTGTCTTCCACCCCTGCACACACCTGCGCCGCTGTCACCACACTGATCTAAACCACTGTCCTCTCACCTAACCCATCCTTCCTGTGCTGCAGCCACAGCGGTTCCAGAAGTCATTTTCTTCAACCAAATTGAAAAAAATGAATGACACATTTGGGGGTATGGAGACAGAATTCTAAAGATGGCCACCACAATTCCCCACTCATGGTTTTTCAGTCCATCACTATTCTAAGTGCTGCTCTGAAGGGACTGGGCAGAAATCATACAAATCCCAAGGTAGCTGAGACCTTAAGACACTGAGGGGTTTTTCTCTGTGTGGTGGCAGAAGAGGAAACATGCAGAGGACTTGGCATGCCAGCACTGATTTGAAGCTGGAGGGGCTGCGGGAGGAAGCCTCTGGAAGAGAGTGGCCCCTTGCAGCAAGGAAGTGGGAACCTCAGACCTACAGTTGCAAGGAATTGGATTCTGCCGGCCACCTGAGGGCACCTGACAGAGCTTTGAACAGATCCTTCCCTAGAGCCTGCAGAAAAGAGCCAGCCCAGATGCTAACTTGACTTCTACCTGTGAAGATAAGAGCTGAGATCCTGGAGACCTTGGAGAGATAAGAGCTGGGAATTTCCCAGAACTGATGGAAGGGATGAACAGACCTATATCTGTAAGCAGGAACCCTATGGAGCTCTTCTGGACTTCTGACCTGCCCAACCGAGCTAGATAATAAATAAGTCCTGCAACAATGGCCACAACAGCCAAACTATGGAGAGAATCTAGATGTCCATCAACAGATGAGTGGATCAAGAAGATGTGGTATAGATACACAACGGAATACTATGCAGCCATCAAAAGAAACTAAATCTTGCCGTTTGTGACCACATGGATGGAACTAGAGGGTATTATGCTTAGCGAAATAAGTCAATCAGAAAAAGACAACTATCATATGATCTCCCTGATATGAGGTAGTGGAAATGCAACATGGGGGGCTTGGGGGGTAGGAAAAGAATAAATGAAACAAGATGGGATCGGGAGGGAGAGAAACCGTAAGAGACACTTAATCTCACAAAGCAAACTGAGGGTTGCCAGGGGGAGGGGGGTGGGGTTATGGACATTGGGGAGGGTATGTGCTATGGTGAGTGCTGTGAAGTGTGTAAACCTGATGATTCACAGACCTGTACCCCTGGGGCTAATAATACATTATATGTTTATAAAAAAAATGAAAAATTATAAAAAAATAAGTGCTGCCGTAAGCAACCAAGATTACACAGCAATAGAAACTAATAGAGGACATCTTTAAAAATCACGATGGGGATGGGGTAGCTGGGTGATGGACATGTAATGAGCACTGGTTGTTATATAAGACTGATAAAAGATGGATGAATCACTGACCTCTACCTCAGAGGCCAAGAATACCTTATATGTTAATTAATTGAATTTAAATTTTTATTAAAAATGAAAAAAAATTTCAGAAATGAAGGCTGCATCATTAACATGTGAGAAACCCCGGTTTAGGTAGTTCTTTGTTATCTCCCACCAGACTGTTCCCAAACCCATTGCCCTGGAGCCGTGTTTTGGCAACAGAGCTGCTGTCCTCTCTGTGTTTGTGAGGCTCCCTCGAGGCCTTGGTGGAATCCCTCCTCCTGGGCAGTCAGGTGAGTAGATGAGGGCCGGTGACGAACAGGACGTGAACATGGGTGTAGAAGTGATAATGAACCGGAGGCCTGTGCCTACCTCCTGTCATTGTGAGGATCCAGGGAGATGATCCCATTGTCCCTGGTGTTCCCTACACTGTCTGTCCTGAGGTCATGGTTCCTTCCCAGGGATGAGCTGGGAGCACCCCGTTCCCTCTGCCTCCCGACGGTGGTGACACTCCCGGCCACACCTTCCCTTGCTGTGCTTTTGCCTTTTGCCGGCTCTGGCTTTTCTCCCTTGTTCAGCCCTGACTGTAGGCCTTCTGCCCTCCAGCCATATGCTCATCCACAATCGTCTTACCTACTCTAGTGGCCCCAGCTAGCTCCTTCAAGCTGGCCACCCTCAACTTGGTATTTCTAGCACTGCTGCATTTCTTTTGCCTTTCACTCTGTTTTAGACAGAAGGCACAGTTTTAACAACTTATACGAAGTCTTAGAAATGTACTCACAATCCACCAGTGTTCATTGTTCTCTTTCCTTTCCAGCCCTGGCCAGCTTTGTTGAAATAATTGTATAGATCTCATTTTTATTCTTCTTTTTTCATGTAACTATCATAAATATTTTAATACTTTACTGCCCCACGTTTTTACCAGTTTCTTTTATGCAATTCCATCAAGTATACAGATCATGATTTCAATAGACATCCTCTTATCAAAGGCCAGGGAGATATGGAATACAGTTTTGGAAATATCCTGATTAATTGTGGAATACTCTGAGGGATGCCTCAGACAAGATGCACCATACGTTTTAGACAGCTTTCAGTTGAAATGATTTTGGGGGTCAGGGTTGCCTTAGCCAGAGAAAGCCTCGTGTCTGTGATAAAGTATGTTCTAGAATCCTTGCCCAGCCCGGAGCTCTGCAGCGAGTGCAGCCTTCAGATCCAAAGCCGCCTCCGGCTGAGCTCTTGAAATGGTTTCTGGGTCCTCACGAGCGAGGCCTTTAGGCTCAGCCAGGCCAGGCTTTATTGTCTTCATTTCATAGGGGAACTGCTTGATTTGCTCTCACCTGGGAATATGAGTTCAGCTCCTAAATCAGCCTTACCCATGTCAAGGTCAGAATGACGCAATGTCCTGAACTCCGGAGCATTGTCTCCTGTCACTTCCCAGCTCAGCAAACTTGGCCTGTACTCCCTGAGAGCAAGGCCCTGGCTAGAGTAGGAAGTGACAGGCTTGCCATACTGTGACCATTCCTGCCCAGCCCATCTCCCTCAATTCCTGATGAAGGCCTACTCACTGCTTGAGACCCTCCCCAAGTAAGACCATCCCCCCATTTTAGATGGTCTCTTCTCTATTCCCTATTTTAGATGGTCCTTCCTCTGGACTCCCAGAGCACCTGGCTCTGCCTTTGCTCAAAACAGTGTCTCCAAACAGTGGATTCCCCACTGCACACCAGGCACTTTACATAAAATATATCCCCACTGCCCCCAATGCCTCCATTTTATAGGTGAAGTAACAGGCGGCCCTAACATGGCCTCTGAGAACCTCAGCAGGGCTCTGAGCCTCCACTGGCTCGTTCCCATGCATTGAGAATCCAGCTCTCCACACCCGTGCCTTCCCCACCAAACATCAGGTGAATCAGTTCCTAGTACAAAACGAAGAATGGAACCACTAGTCCCTAAAGCAAAGGTGATGGAGGTGGTGAGGTGACGAGCCGGGTACCATTCTCAGATGTTCTCGTGGGTTCACTCAGTGACTCCTCACACATGCCCTGTACGTTATTGTCCCTATTTTACAAATGAAGAAACTGAGGCATGGGATGGTTAAAGATCCTTAGGTATTCCAAAGCCTGGCCCCAGAGTCTGTCCTAACCTGGTCATAGGATAGATAACGAAAATAACTAGTGCTGGCTGGGTGATGTGGAATGAATCTGAATTTACTGACAGTGCTGCTTTCTCTTGGCACCCTTCTGGAGGCCTGCAGGAAAAATGTAGCACTTAGAGCGTGACTGTAATCTTGTCTCAGTGCTCCAACTGCCCGGCAGAGCTCTTTGCTTTGTTGATCTGCTGAACAGCAAGCTACATCTGTTGTGTAAAAAGTGGTGGTGGGGGGGAGGATATGCATTTGTGTTTGCATCAGTAAACCCTGAAAGAATATATAAAAACTATTGAAAGCAATGCTGGGGTGGAGGGAAGCACAGTGTGGAACGAAGGAAGGTTTTTTCCCCTCTGTACTTATTTATTTGCTCATTGCACCCCGGGAATGTAAAAAAACAAAAATCAAAAAACTGTCTTCTGAAATTATGTTTAAAAACAAAGCAAACTGCTCCTCACCACGTGTTCCCCGTGGCTCCCCCCAGGTCTCGCAGTGGCCAGCGCCCTGGTGGACATTTCTCAGCAGATGCCAATAGCGTACAAAGAGAAGTCAGGAGCCGTGAGAAACCGGAAGCAGCAGCCCCCCGCGCAGCCCGGGACCTGCATCTGAGGCTGGGCTGGGGACTCTCCGTGAGCGAGCCAGGGGGGGCGGCGTGCCGGCGCCGTCTGCAGGGAGGGGGCAGGCGGGGAGACGCTGCGTGGAGCGGGCCGAAGACTGGAAACCCTCGACACATCCGACTCCTCTGCATGTTCACAAGCTTTCTTTGCCGGTTTCTCCCATCTGTGCTCCAGCATCTAACCTTTTACTTTTGCATAGGAAATAATGGATTGAATAGCAGGTCCAGGGGGGATCCAGTTGTTGCTGGAGGAGGCTGGGGCAGAGCCAGTGAGAGAGCTGGGAGCGACACTCAGGTTCACTTGCGGAAAACTGTTCTTGGGGCCGTCTCAACTTGCAAAAAAAAACAAAAGATGTAGTGTTTACAAGTAGACATTCACCACCAGTCGTTCTTGAACATGGTCTTTTAAAAACTAGTCAGATGAATGAATTCGTTCTCATCTGAAGCCTGCTATCTTTTTTAAAAGATGTGCTACTTATTCTCGCACGACGTAGGCAAATCTCTCTCTTGCAGGGAGTAGCTTTTTTCTAGTTGAGAACTCACAATGGTCCATCTCTTTTGAATCATATCAAACTAAGGTAGAAGGGGGCTATTTTAAATGTCAAGGTCAGCAGTGTTACCTAGAATGTAAACTGATGTAATAGGTAGTTTTCTATAGCAACTTGATTAATTTAGTCTTAATCCATTTGAAATCCTCTCCCTCTGTCTCTCCCTCTCTCTTGTCTCTCTCTTTCTCTCTCTCTTTCTCACTCACACACACACTTACACACACACACTAAGTGCCTAGACTTTAAATAGATCTAGCAATTGGAGAGTTAGTAAGCCTAAGTTTTTCCATAATTGCATTCCTGCATTCTTACAAAATTTAAATAGCTACCATTGGCAATCTGCTCTTTTTCTAAAATCTAATTTGCAGCCAGGAAAGAATTTTCTCACCCCAGGGAACGTTTAACCTAGCAGCAGGGACTGAGAGGAAAGCAGAAATGACCAAACTGTGAAAGCTCCTGTTGATGTTGCTGTCAAAAGACAAGACCACTAAATAAGGTGTGGTCCTCTTGTGCCCCCTGCCCCCCCGCCCCCCACTCTAGGCCTGACATTGGCTCCAGCCCTTCTGGCCGCTCCTGCCAGGACACCACTGAGGAAGGGACTTGTCCATGTCACGTGTCTCTCTCGGGCAGAAAAGAGCATGCCAGCGCTTGGGATCCCTGCGTCAGAGCAGCAGTGTGCCCTGTAGCCTGCCCTGAGCTGCTGGGTCATCCTCAGGCTGCGGGTGGAACTGCATGACCAGAGCCTGGAGAAGGACCTGGAACGTTTTGGTTTGCCCGCTCTCCTCCAGGAGAGGCTCGGCTCGGCACCCGCATCTGCCTTCCCAGCCCCGGGTGCTGGCTGTGGGCAGGGCAGGGACCACCGAGAAGGATGAAAAGCACATGGAGAAAATGGATGAGGAGGAATAACCATGCCATGTGGAAAGTGACCACGCTGAAGTGGGGCGGGGCGGTCCTGCTCTTCTCCGCAGGCCGCTGCCTGCGGGTTGTGGGGTCCCTGTGTATGGTGCTCTGGATTCTGGCATTATGCGGCAGCCTCCCCAGGTCTCCCTTCCGCTTCAAAACTTGGGTTCTCTGGCATTATCCCGTAGGGATGGATCTCTAGGTGACCACGCTCGTTTGTGAGTTTGGAGAAATTAATACTCAAAAGAGCAAAGACTGCAGCATTTCACCTTTAAATGCAGTGCCTAGAGTAGGAGTGCTGTCTCTTTCCCAGCACCAACCCCTCACCCATGAAGAGTTTCCTGGAAAGATGTTTCCATGGAAGTTGAACCCTAAAACACTATCTGATGCACAGAACACCTCTACCTGGAGACTCTCCTCTCAAAAAGCTGCTTTTTCACATCATTGGCAAAGAGCAGACAATTCTAGATAAGACCCCTTCTCTTCCAAGCTTCCCACACCCCTGCTCCACATCACGGCACCCACAGAGAGCCTGTCGCAGACTGGCGCCTCCCCCTGTAATTGCCATGAGGCCTCTTGGCAGAGAGAGGGAGGCCGCTGGAGAAGGAACTCCCACAAGGAAAAATCCTTGTTTGTTCAAAGGACCAGTATTTCTTTGGCCAAAGAAGTCTCTTCCCCATGGGTTCCCAGGCCTTGAAATAACATGCACCGTGTCCCATAACCACCTGGTTTGTTGTTGTTATTTTTTTCCTAAAAGTTTATTTTTAAAAAGGAAGGAAAAAGGAGCAAGTGATGTTTACTTTGCTCCAACAGTGGAGAAACAGCTGAATCCACCTGCTTATCCTCTGCAGCCAATGGCAAACAGCTTCCTCCGGGGTCAGGCCAGAGGAAGGGAGTGGCAGGAGAAGGAGGCACTCGGCTTAGGAGCCAGTTACCCAGAGGGAATCATCTGGAACTTCAGAGAGATGGCTGCGTGTCACAGGAGAGCCTGTATATAAGTTAAAATAGTCATGAAAACATTGATGTTGCACTTGTACATAATTATACAGTAGTGTCCAGAATGTTCAGACTTTCAGAGTGTACATAAAACAGAAAACTATGCTAATGTTATTTTTATTAAATGTAACAGTGTCTGAGTTTTACCTGATACGTTTTTGTGCCACATACCGGATATCCAGGTCTAAAGAAGTCCTCTCATTGGGCCCTGATACATTGATAACAAAACCAGGGGAAAAAAAAAAAGCATCCCCGTTGTGCCAGTGTGTCCAGATGCATTTGGTATGAATCGGTTGATTCTAAAACAGAAATCGTCTGTCAGTACACAAAGGAGAAATCAGGCCTGGAGCCCATTTAAACAGCGTTATGTGAGGAGCATCAAAGGCAGTGGGCCTGTTGCTGTCACCGCTGCTGGCTCTGCAAGGGAGTCGTGAATCTGTTAGCCTCTTGGTGCTGTGTCTGGCCAGGGATGACCAGTCTTGTCCTGAGAAGCATTTCTCTTAGTCTCTCAGTTCAAAGACCCTGTCAGATTTTCTAGAAAGGGATTTTCCAGGCTGCCTTTTCCGTTTGGTCCACGATTTTAACGACCATTTCCTAGGAGGGTGGTTCCCTGTTCTGAAAATCGGGGGTGGGAGGAGGGTGGCTAGTTCGATGATGCATAGCTCCCGTTTCCTCCCGGACAAGTGCGCCCAGCCTGGCCGCCTGGCCATCTTCCACTCGTCCTATTACAGTTTGCGGAGAAGTCTGCGCTCCCTGTGAGATCCCCTCTAAGAGATGGGAGGAGATGTGGAGAGAAGGCAACCCACAGGTACTCCACTGAGCCAACCTGGAGGGAGAGCCGCCCTGGGCAGGAAAACAGCAGAACATCGGGCCTGAAGCTCCCGATGGGATACTCACTGGGAGGTCTGGGGTGAACTTAAAAGAAGAAAAATGTCATGGGACCTTTTCAGTGCACTTTGCTCCTTCGGTTCAATGGAGTGTATCTGGGGAGGGGTTGGGGGTTCACTTCCTTGGGTGCTGGTGTCATTTTCGAGAACACCCTGGATCCTTCAGTTTCTTTCAACCATCCACTCCCTCAATGAATACTCACTAAGCACTTACTAACAACCTAAGCTAACGCGAAGGGCAGTGACCAAGATGGAAAGCTCTTTGGAATGACAGCAAAACCCAACTCGCGCCTCTCATCCCAGGAGAACTTTTCTCGTGGTGGTTTCTGTGAGAATTGGCCACCCTGAGGACAGACCCAGGAAGGCAGAAGTTCTGTCCTCGGGCCAAGCGCCGGTTCTCAGTCTGAAATGTGTGCCCAATTTACCAAACTTGGCTCCAATCATAAAAATCACCGTGACGGCAGGCCTGCCAAGAGACATTTCCCCGGAATCATTCAAACTCCTAAACACCCTTACCTGCAGGGAGATGGTCTGGAGTGGAGAGGAGAACTGGCGCCTTCTCTTTCAAAGGCAATAATGGAATTGACTTTCAGTAACTGAAATTTGTGCACAAAACATTCTAAACACTAGTGAAGCCTGTTTCGTTGAATTAATTCTGGCTCTGGAAATGTTTTTGTTTTATAGGTATTTACGGTTTTTGTTTTTGTTTTTATTTTTGGTTTGGATTCAAGCTTAGTTTGTTAATATGTATAATTTAGCATCTCTTGCACTCATGTAAATATGGAGTAAGTATTGTAAACTATTTCATTGCTGGGGACTGTGGGTGTTATACATACATTTAGGACTGCAATTTTTTGGTATTTTTTGTATTGTAAAATAACAGCTAATTTAAGCAGGAACAAGAGAATTAAGGGAGGTCTGTGCATTTTAAACACAAATGTGAAGAACTTGTATATAAACAAAAGTAAATACTATAATACAAACTTCCTTCTGAAATAAAAGTAGATCTGGTAAAAATGTGGTTTTTGCTCTGAATGTTGAATTTTGATTTTTTGTTTTGCTTTCTTTTCCTTTATTTTTACAGTTTGATCATTAGAACCTTACAGAAAGGGGGGAAATGCTTAAAATGGTCACCAGTTTTCAGACTAAGAGGAAGCCCTTGGCATTCAGTGACGGTCAAGGTATAAAACCAGCAGGGTGGGCCCCTCAGCTACCTTTTGGGGTCAGAGGTACAGAGAGCCCTGCGTGGCCTGTGAGCAGACTCCCGGTGTCCCCACTGTAGTCGGTGTTGTGCTTGAAATGACTGTGCTGGGGAGAGACAGCCGTGTAAGAGCACCTCTGCCCTGGTGTGGGGAGGGTCCCCAGAGTGGGGGCCGACAGGGGTGGGGAACAGTCCAGGCTGAGGCCCAAGCCACCGCAGGTGCCCTCAGTCTTTGACCTTCTTGTTCTCTCACGGGTTCCTGAATGTTTAGGTTTTCCAGACTGCTCAATCTCAGGTGTGCTGACAGGTCGAGTACTCCAAGGCCATGGCGTGTCCTGGGAGTTTCCGATGTTCTTCCCACCCAGAGAGCTGTGTCTGGGGGTGCAGCTCCTGTGCGTAGAACAGGGTCAGAACAGTACACGGGCACCCTGGTATGGAGGGCAGGAGTCCTAGAAGGAAGATCAGCTTAAGAGGAGTTGAGAACTGAAGAGGAAACACAAGGAAATGCCATGGTTCCTGTAGGGGAGGGAGATTGAGGCATTAAGTCCCTCCGGCCCATCAGCGCATGGGACTGGGCTGGGGAGGTAAATGGTGGGACTGGTGGCCACTGCCAGGGTGGAGAAGACCATGAAACTGTTCAGGGGGAAGGGCCGTGGGAGCCACCAATTGCTTAGGACAGGATGAAGACCTGTGGGAGCGTGGTTTGTAGCAGAGACAATGCCCTGTGTTCACCAAACCTATTAGAATTTGCCATTGGGAATATTTATAGCAGCAATGTCCATGATAGCCAAAGTATGGAAAGAACCTAGATGTCCATCAACAGATGAATGGATAAAGAAGATGTGGTATATATATACAATGGAATGCTATGCAGCCATCAAAAGAAATGAAATCTTGCCATTTGCAATGATGTGGATGGAACTAGAGGGCGTTATGCTGAGCGAAATAAGTCAGTCAGAAAGATAATTATCATATGATCTCCCTGACATGAGGAATTTGAGAGGCAGGGTGGAGAGTTGTAGGGGGTAGGGAGGGAAAAAAAAGAAACAAGATGGGATCAGGAGGGAGACAAACCATAAGACTCTTAATCTCACAAAACAAACTCAGGGATATGGTGGCTGGATCCCTATCCCCAGGGACAGGTGGGGATAGGGTGACTGGGTTATGGACATTGGGGAGGGTATGTGCTATGGTGAGTGCTGTAAAGTGTGTAAGCCTGATGATTCACAGACCTGTACCCCTGGAGCAAATAATACATTTATGTTAATAAAAATTTAAAAAAAAAAAAATTTGCCTTTGGACCCACAGGTTAGGTGGGGGGCCATAAAGTGAGCTGTGGCTAAAGAAATGTTGGAAGAAATGATGGACACCAGTTCCAAACTTGGCCCATGCAGTGCTCCCACATGGGACTCCCTGGAGGTCAGGTGCCAAAGAGGTTGGAAAACATGTGGGTCCCTGAGTCACCAATTAGAGGCAAGTCACCCGCTCAGCAAGAGCTGTATGCCGGTCTTTGCAGCACTGAAAGGAAACTTCTACTCTAACCGACCCACTGAGATTTGGGACTTTGTTACAACAAGTGGCTTTTCTAACTCACGCTACCCAGATTGGTGCCCTGAAGCTCGGCACAACCATCATGGAAACCTACAACGCAGGGCTTTGCCCTCGGTTGTGGCCAGGTGGCAGGCAGGGAGCAAACAGATGGCAGCAGCAGAGCAACTGGGATCCCTGACAGGCAGGGGCAAAACATCTGGTAGGCTGTTCCAGCTCGACAACTTGGAAAGCAACCTATGTGTCTGCTGAATTTTTAGCTCAGAGGGAAAAAGTAAAAAAAGATTAAAAAAAAAAAAAGAAAAGAAAAGAAACAACCCCAGAATGTGGCATGCGTTGATTATTATCAGCTGTTCTCGGCAAGGCACCACAAGGAGGAGTTGACTTCCAGAAGGAATTAGCCACTTTACAAGCTGAAGGGAAAGGGGGAGAGGATCCTGAAATCCAGGGTCCCGCAGGGCTGGAAAAAGCCAACTCCTCTTGCTTCTGATCTCCAAACACTAAGAGGCGCTCACGATCCACCGAGATCCGGTAAGCCTTGGCCTCCCAAGGTGAGAAGAAGGTGAAGGGTGTGGTCTTCCCGCCTGGGACTCAGAACCTCAAAGCCAGCATCTTGAGGGAGAGGCCAGAAGGAAGCAAAGCTATAAAGCCAACTTGAGAACGGCGTCCAGGAAAGAATCAGGAATGTCATCACTGACCCTAGACCTGCCTGGGAAATAAATAAAAAGGGCAGGGAGGGGGAGGCCGAATGGCTCAGTCGTTAAGCATCTGCCTTCCGCTCAGGTCATGATCCCAGGGTCCTGGGATGAGGGCCTGCATTGAGCTCCCTACTCAGCAGGAAGCCTGCTTCTCCCTCTCCCACTCCTCCTGCTTGTGTTCCCTCTCTCACTGTCTCTGTCAAATAAATGAAATCTTTTTTTTTTTTTTTAAGTGTAGGTTTGGGGGACTCCTGGGTGGCTCAGTCAGTTAAGTATCTGACTCTTGATTTCAGCTCAGCTTATGATCTCAGGATAGTGAGATTGAGGCCCGAGTCAGGCTCTGTGCTCAGCCAGGAGTCTGTTTCTCTCTCTCTCTTTCTCTTCTCTGCCCCTCCCCCTGCTTGCTTTCTCTAAAATCTTTAAAAAAAAAAAAAAGTGTAGGTTTTGGAGGGAATGACGTTGCCAAAGAAACCATTAGTCTGACCTTTAAAAAGGTAACCAACCAACGCTGTGCCTGTTGAGGAAGATTCCATTAGAACCACGTGCAGTCTAGAGATGGTTGTGCAGGCTGTGTCTAAGGGCACACGCCGCAGGGCCCCAAAGGAGTTCAGAATCGCTGCACGTCTGCCGTCCTCCTCCTTCCTGCATGAGCGTGTCCTTCAGGACCAGGGAACTCAGTGAACGAAACAGACAAAAATCCCTGTCCTCGTGGAGTATACAAGGCAGTTAGGGAGACAGGTCATGGGTACAACGTCAGATGGTAAGTTCTGTGAAAGTACAGATGCAGTAGGGGGCAGAAAATGAGGGAGGGGTGGCTCCTTTACTTAGTGGGGCAGGGGAGGGCCATCCTGACGGGTGACAGCTGAGCAGAGAGCTGAATAGAGGTGGGAGCCAGCACATGGATGTTCAGAACAAGGGCAATTAGAAATGGAGGGGCAGCAGGTGCAAAGGCCTAGAGGTAGGGCATGCCTGCTGGTCTGAGCTGGTCCAAAGCGGCCAGAGTGGCTAAAACAAAATGGGTTACCCAAGCAGTGTTGGGAGTTGGGCCTGGCCCAGGCCTGTAGGGCACAGTTCTTGAGAGCCCCATCTTGGGACATCTGGGGAACAGGTAGGGGCCATTTGGTTATTGCATTGCATGGGGAGGAGCTGCTGCGATTTAGTGGGTGAGCCTGAAGATGGTCATCCTGTGACACACACGATTGTCCCACCCAACCAAGAACTGACCCACCTCCCACTAGATTTTAAAACATCTTGCTGGGTATTTGTATAGATGAGAACATCAGTTCCTAATTATTTAAGCGTGGAACCCAACCCCATTACAAACACAAGGATCTGAGAGCTGGTGTGAGAGCCAGTTTTCCAGAAAGGCAGCTATGGTGTAAATCGGAGGAAGGCCAAACTTTTTCTTCAGAACTTCACCCAGAACTGGTCATCATTTTGGAAAATGTTGTCACCAATGGCACTGTCCTTCCTGGTGTCTGATTCTCCAGCCCCACCCACACACACGGGCAAGTTGGGTATGAGCAGACATACCCTGCTGCCCCATGTTAGGGATGGGAATTCTCTCCCATCCTGTGTCACCAACACAAGAAAGGGACCAGACCGGAAGACCTGCTGACCATAAGCAACGTTCTGATGTCCCATGCGGGGAGCTGGGGACAGCCTGGCTCAGGGTCCATTTGCACACCCAGTAGGCCCGTCCTCGTTTGCTTAATCCTGACCCCTTGAGGGCTCAGCTTCTGAGGTTGTGTATTTTGCTCTGGTGTATATTCATCTTAATTGTTCTCTCTGGATCGTCTGCCTTGGACTGGAGGCTCCTTTGAGGGTGGGGTGACATGTTCTTGGCAAAACAGCTTCCCGAGACATTCTTCAACTCAGGCCTTCCAGGGCCTGTGGGCCAGCAAGATGGCCTTGGCTCTGTCTCCTGTCACACACATGCCGGGCTCATTGGCAAGTTGCTGTGCAGCTGGGGGATGTCTCCTGAAACCCCACATGGCCCCCGTCCTCCTGCTACTCTGGAAATCTAAGCTAACAATGTCCACACGTCCTCTAAAAGTGAGCTGCTGCTGGGAGTTTGGCCCTGCCTGACAGCCAGGGGGCTGAGAGGGCAGGACGGGGACAACAAACAGATTCCCTATCATACTTGCACTTAGAAAACGGGCCCCAAGCCAGGGTGGACATTCATGAGCCGTGAAGTTTCCACCAATAAATCCATGAATGCTTCTAGCACCTGCCCTTCTGCCTTACTTCCTCCCCCTCCCCCAGTCACCTGCCAGCTAGAGGCTCAGTGTTGACAGCAGCTAGCAGAGGCCCAGTCACGGGGATGACGCCAGGGCCACAGTCTCCCCGAGGGCATGTGAGAGAGTGACGGCCAGTGGGGTATCTGGAAGGACACGGAGGCCAACGCTCAGATGTGGACCAACAGAACAGGACCCATTCCTGGTCACGAGGGCCACAGCGGGACTCAGCCTTGAGGCGTCTGGCCAGAATGAACACTGTGTATGAGGCAGACCTCTTCAGGTAGAATTGATGGAAAATGAACTCCAACAACTCTTCGTTTCCTGGGGCTGCTGTAACAGATTCCCTAACCTTGGGGGCTTAAAACAGAATTTCATTCTCACAGTTCTGGAGGCCAAAAGTCTGGAATCTCAGTGTTGACAGGGCTCCACCCCCTCCAGGAACTCTGGGGAGAACCCATTCCCAGCCTCTTCTACTTCTGGTGGCCGCCGGCTCTCCTAGCTCTGCTCTGTCTTCACATCGTCTATCCAATCTCCCCCTGCCTCTCTTATAAGGATGCATGTGACTGCATTTAGGGCCCACTCAGATAATCCAAGCCCCTCCTGTCCAGATTCTTAATCACATCTTTTGCTGTATTAGTTAATGTTTACTCTTTTGCAGGCATCTAAGGTAACAGTCCTAGGTTCCAGGGCTTAGGATGTGGACATAGCTTTGGGGCCCCCATTCAGCCCATTCCAGCAACAAAACCCCTGGAAAGTCAGTGGGCCCAGAGGTGGCTAGATGGTGGCCTCTGTACACCATGGTGCTTGGTCCCCTCCTCTTGGCTTTTGTCTTCAGAGCTGCCCAGGTCCTCACCCCAAATAGCCCTAAGCCTCCCACGTGGGAATGTTCACTTGGGGGAAGAACAGAGAACCAGGCAGCAGGAGTCCTGAGACCTTTCCTTTTCCCCCTGCTCCCAACAAGGAAGCCTCCTTTCCACGACACACTGTCTGATGATAAAGTGACTCCATTTCGTTAAAGCCCGAGCCCGAGTTGGAAAGAACTACTGAAGGGAGACTGCCAGCTGCTATTGGAAGAGGGCCACTGTTTTCTACAAGGTTCTGCTCTTTTTTCATGTTCATAATCTTTCAAAAGGTATAATTTACTCTAATTATTGGCGTAAAAAAAAATGAAGTGATGGGAGCACGTGGCTGGCTCAGTGGGTAGAGCACGCAACCCTTGATCTTGGGATTGTGAGTTTGAGCCCCACTTGGGATATAGAGATTCCTTAAATAAATAAACAACTTTTTAAAAATGTAGTGCTAGAATTAAACACACTCACACACGCGGCCCGTCATTTAGAAGATACGTAATTCTTCATCTGGGCCACTGCGCCATCATGGTGGGCAGCTTTCCGCGTTGCAGCTCCCAGCACACCTAAACAGCCTGTTTCTCCCCAGCCCACACACAGGTGTCCATTCCCATGCAGGTGAAGAGAGTCAAGAACATTCCTTCTTCATGAAGTGAGAGGAGGCTGAACTCTGAGCTTCCCCCTGCCCAGCACCCCTCCTTCTCTTCCTCTGGAGAACTGCCCTTCCCATTCCGTGTGATCTTTGCGGGCTGCCTGGAAAAGGCTTAAAACCCACGCTGGTCCTCCCCAGGTCCTGCCTCAGTTCGTGGATGATGGGAATGAGAGGAGCCTTTCTCTGCGGAGATCCCTAAAAGGAGAGACCACAGTCTGCAGCTGCAGGTGACACTCTAACGCATCCTGCAGGGAGAGCCTTCGTGGCCACGGAGGGAAGCCATGGATAGGCCAACGGGGCACCATCACTTGAACCCTGGACTCAGCTGTGCCGGAAGCCCGGGCTGCTCAGGGGCATACCCTAGCAGGTCGGATTAGTGCTGGGTTCGAGGAGATTACTGGCTGCAGCTGCAAGGCTGGTGGACTGCCGCCGTATGTGGTGTCTGTGGGTTTGCTCTGAGCGCTAAATACAGAGTCTCAGAGCCAGTGGCTCTTGTTCTGGTCAGGACAGCCCCAGGCCTGGGCTTGGGTGTGATCTGCACTGAAGCCTTGGTCTAAGGTCAGGTTCTCCAGAAACTGAGCCTAAGACAGGAATTCACAGGTCATGGTTTAGGAGAGGGAGTGCCCTCAGGGGAACCTCTGAGGGAGGCAGGAGCAGGCAGGGGAAGGTGTGCTAGGCGAGGCTGTGGTCTCAGCTGGGATCTAGCTTCAGCCCAATCCCACAAGGAGCTCGGGAGCACGAATGGTGCAGAGGAGAGTCCCTCCGCCCCATGGCTGCAGTCTACCTCAGGAGCAGAGAACTTTACAGGCATTTCTTCTAGAGTGGGGGGCAGCTCTGAGTTGTGTCAGCACCCAACCTCCCCAGCACCCAACCTGGTGTGGTGGGCACCTGACCTGCCCAGATTGGTCTCTGAGCAAGGCGCCAACAACATGGCCCACATGGGTTTCACAGCCCCTGACAAGCCTCAACCAGCTTTGAGAAGGAGCAGCTCAGAGACTCTGTAACCCTTCACTCATCGGTGTCTCCAAGCTCTTGAGAAAGAAGGAAGCGGGCAGAAGACTTCATACTTGGCCCCCATCATTCTGCCTTCTCCTCCCCGAACACTTTCGCAGGACCGCAGATCAACACAATGCCCCTGGCACACCCTCACCCACACCGGCCACACACAAGTGCTTGTGAAAACCTTATGAGACACTTCCTTGGACACCAGGAAAGAATTCGACTCTCCACATGGACAGAAGCAGGCAGAATGTATGGAAATAAACAGCAACAACAACAATGACAAAATGACCACCACTCTAAAGTGTCTGTCAGGCCTGGGCTCTGTGTACAAGTGACCCCAGGGCTCACTGGCACCCCGGATTGTTCCACTGATAGTGGAACAATCAGAAACTGTGTTTGGCTGCAAATGACAGATGTCTTTGGAGAAACTGGCTTCAACAAACTAAAGGTATTATTTCTCTCATACAATGAAGAGTCTAGTGGGAGGCAGCAGATGGGGGCTGGGGCAGTGGCTCCACAATGTCATGTGACTCCCATTTTCAAAATGGCTCCCACGTCCCCAGACATGGCCACCAAGTTGTGGGCAAGAAGAAGGGAGAGAAGGCTAAAGCCTGAGGGGTCCAGTCAACAAGTCTGCTCCTGTTTCAAGAATTCTCCTGGAAGCCTCATCTGTGACTTCCACTTATGACCAGGACTGTGTTCCATAACCACCTCCTGGCTGCAAGGGAGGCTGGGAAGCGTAGTTCCTGAATCCAAGTACTAGCAGAGAAGACAAAGCAACAGAAATCTCTGCCACTAGAATCTAATAGTTTGATTCAGTTTGGCATCTGCAGGTGAGCAGAGGTAGCCAGATTGGTTCTGATACCATCTGAGGTCACATAGGCCCGCAGAGGGATACCAGCCTGTAGCAGACTTGGTCTCCGGGATCCCAGGACAGATCACAGGAAAGCAAGGCCAGTCTCAGTGCATACAGGTTTATTGAGCTATGGTTGCCATTCATAGTGCTAGGTTAAACCACAGGGAAGATGTGACATGACCAGTGCAATGCAGGGGACTGGAGTCTCACTTCAGGTGGTGCACACCAAGCAGCATATCGTGGTTGGGAAGAACCTTACTAACATTAGTCAATGGGGCCTAGGTGGATATCATGACAGGTGGTGCCTCCCTGGGAGGGTGCCATGAAAGGCTGCAGTGTTAAAAAAAAAAAAGTTTACCTGTAAGTCTGTCCAGATGTACTCCTTAGGGTATGTTCTCTTCGGAGAAGCTGTTAAAAATCTCTTAAAATTCTTGGAATTTGGATGGTTTCTGACTTGTAGGTGATCTGGGGCCCCACTGAGGACTTAGCTACAAAGGTGACCCCCTCCCATCTTACCCTGTAGGAGAACCTGACTGTTCCAAGGTCAGTGGACAGAGGGACCTACAACCAAGAAACCCACTAAAAGGGAAACAAGGGGCTTTGCATCGGGCCCTTAACCCCACATCCCTCACTCTAGGGGACAGGCACACAGGGTGTCCAGACCTAAAAAGGACAGCAGTGCAAGAGCACTGGGGCCAGCTTGGGAGGCAAGCCAGTCCACTTTCAGGGGGCAAGAGGGTGCAGATGGGGCCCTATATCCCAGGCAGTATGGCTGTCAGTATGATGTTGTTGTCCAAGGTTGGCTGTCCTAGTCAGAGCAGGGGCTGCAGAGCGAGGACAAACAGCATGGAAAGCAGGGATTCCACCACCAGGAGCCCATGTGCGGAGGACACCTTAGGGGTGGGACCAGAATGTGCACTTGAGGTAAAAGCTGGGTTCTGCTCTCTGCCTCCACCACCTCCACCCCAGGCCATTCATGCCTCCATCCAAGCCCACCTGGAATGGAAGTGTGTGGAAGGAGACAGGCCAGGGGCTGGCAGCTCACCATCCTCTCCCTACACCTACTTGCAGGAGGCTGTGCTCAGGGTCCTGGCGGACATCTGGCTGGTTCTGCAGGATTGGAGGCCACCCACTGTCAAAGGCCTGTATGGCACCATCTATGGAGAAAGAGGGCCAGGATGGGCTAGGCTGGGAAACCCCAGCACCAGGCCCAGGTCCTCTGGGACAAACAGAGACCTCTGGCTTCCTGCGGTGGGTTAGGAAGATAGGATATCTGCAAGAATTGGCTTCTGGAATGGAAGGTGCATGACAAGGCCTTCCAAATTGTCATCTTCACAGGGAAGGGTGACGATTATTACCCCCATGTTACAGATGGGCACAAAAAGGCTTAGAGGAGTTGGCTAACTCTGGGCGGGTGAGTGGCAGAATCGGACTTCACAGACCACCCAGTTTACTCAGACCCAAAAAGCAAGATCACCTGGGCGTGGGACCACGTCAGAAGTGGCGCTGGCAGGAATTTCACCTAGTTCCATTCCAGGAACTCGGAAACTTGTTTTGACTGTTTCCTCCCACCCCTACCCGCCTGCAGGGTCACCAGCCTAGACATCCCTAAGATCCTACTTTGGTCTGTGATCTGGTCTCTGGGGATAACTGGGCGCGGATATCTGGAGGGGCAGGTCGACAGCACAGAGGGTGTGCACCTGCATGGCTGCCGCAAACAGCCTCAGTTTCCTCACCGCTAAAATAAGCTCTCGCCAGCCCGAAACTGGGAAGGAGCGGTCAGCGCCGCCCCACCCGGGCCCCTCACCCAAGCAGCGGTTCCTAGTGAAGAGCCCCCGGAAGGCTTCGCACTCCTCACGCCGGTTTCCGCTGGCTCCGCAGTCGCACCAAGGCGCCACGCGCGCGCTCGCGTTGTCCACATAGTTGGGAGTGACGGCGGTGCCTGCTGGGACCGCCAGGACTGGGTAATCGGCCCACCCAGGCGGAGGCATCTCCGAGAGAACCCAGTCAGCGCCCGGATCCCGGCAGTGCGTACCCACAAGGCCTGCGTAGGCACGCAGGCAGCGAGGGGCCTCATCCTGCAGGCAGACGTCGGGGGCGCTGGGGGCGGGCGAGCAAGAGGCCTGAAAGGCCAGGAGGCGGGGCCTGCGCGGCGCGACGGAGGGGCGGTGAGCGGGAGGCCCCGCCCAGTCCCCCCACCCGTCTCCTCCCCGCCTGCTCCCGCAGCCCGTTCACACCTGCCACACAGCCCCGCCCCGCCTCCGCCCCATCCCACGTAGCCCCACCCCCCTCCGCACCGGCAGATCCGGCTGTGTTCGCAGGCGTCTAAGGGTGCAAGGCAGGACGGCGGCGCCGGCCCGGGCCCCGCGAAGGCGCAGGCTGGCACGAAGGTCTGGCGCCGGCGCTCGGCGCACGCGGCGGTGGCGCACGGGCAGAAGAGCAGCGCGTGGGTGAGCGCGGGAGGCCCGCGGGCGAAGAAGCGGCGCAGGGCGCGGCGGCAGCGGGCGCGGGGGCAGCCTCCTGCCCCGACCCGACCCAAGCACTGAGCCACGTACTCGGTGCGCAGCCGCTCGCACCGCGCGTCCGCCGTACACGCCTCGGCCGCGTCCAGGCATCGGTTGCGTCCGGCCGAGCCAGGTGACCCTGAGGGAACGGCGGGCAGCTGCAGTTCTCCGGGAGCCTTACCAGCGCGCTTCCCCCGCGTCCCCCGGCCACGCCCTCTGAAGACGCGGGGCGCGCGGAACCTGAGGAGCGCAGAGTGTGGCTCGAAGGCGTGACCGGCTGGCACTGACCGCCCCTCTGTCGCCGGGACGGGCGGCCCCCGGCTCTGGGGAGTCCTGCAACACGTCACGGGTGGATCGGGCGCACCGAGACTCGGGCCGGCCTCCCTGAGACAATGAAGCCCATCCTCCCCAGGCACCACTCCTTCCGCAGAACGGCCACACCCGTTCAAAGAGGGGTCCGCGGGGCTCCTGCCACTCTCCTAGGCCCCAGCTGACGTGGGAAACAGAGCAAGGCTTCTGGGGACTTGGCTAATGGACATTTATCAGAGATGGGTTGAGGACAGTGGCCCCTCCTCTTTCTCTTTTGACACTCAGGGACAGCTGAGCTTTCTCCCTTTCTTCTCCTCCCTATTGGTTTCTGGGTCTCCCACCTTCCAGACCTTCTCAGGTGCCTCCTTCTGTCCCTTACCGTCTTGCCCTTCCACTCCTTCTGATGCTCCCTTCTCATCCTCCCGTGTGGCCCATCTCTGGTGTCACCTGGCCCCTCCACTCTCCACCAGCCAAGCAAAGGAGGGCTCTGGGCAGCAGAGGGCCCATTTAGACCAGGCGGCCAGAGTGTGAATTCCTCTGGTCAGAGCAAGAGAGACCCTCTGGTCAGGCAACAGGGATCTGTCCTTAGCCACAAGGCCCAATAGTCCATGACAGGTGGCAGTCTTCTGGGGGCCAGGTGAGGGTCTCATAGGAAGGGAATTGGCAGCCCCTTCCTAGGACCTGGGTCACCAAAACCAGACTTCTGCTGCCCCTCTCTGTACTCTCAGCCCCTGGAAGCGCTACAGTCATGGGCAAGTTTTCCAGTCTGGCCCCCCATCCTTCTCACTGAGTGTGTGCAGGGAGGTGGCTCCTGCTTCAGGTCTGGGAGCAGGGTCCCCATCTGGCCCTGGCCCCCTCTTTCAGGATCCATGGATTGGATGGCAGGAGCCACAGGGACTCTCCGTGTGGCTGCAGCATGTCTATTCCGCAGGCAGGATGAACAGATACCAAGGGCTTAGGATGAGTAGGTATGTGGAGAGGGTAGACGGGAGAGAGGGGAACCCTCCCCTCCCCTCCCCTCCCCTCCCCTCCCCTCCCCTTCCCCTCCAGGACTCCAGGAGCAGCAGAGAAACTCTACCCTTCTGTCCCAGCCAAACCCCTCACATGCCCAGCTTCAGCCACACACAGCAGCACTTAGTGTCACCTAAGGTCTTGGTCCCACCTCTGCTCCTTTGCTTACAGATTTCCCCTCTGCCAGGAGTACCCTTGCCTCATCTTTACCCTCAGCGCATCTCAGCTCCAGTATCTCCTTGGCCTTAAACCATTGTCAGATTCCATTCTCCCCACCCGGCTCCACCTGGTCAAGTGACGGCTCCCTCCGGGATGCCCCAGCTGGGGAAGGGGAAGTCAAGCAGGTGGAACAGCAGATGCGTGGCACCAAGGAATGAGTGTGAAGCTCCAAGACTGAAGATGGGAGAAGGGTAAGAGAGGTGGGAGAAGGGACCCAAGAAGAAAAAGAAAGTTTCTGGGACCGGGTACCAAGATGGGACTTGGAGGTGGTGAGTGGCAAGTGGCACGGTGTAGGCACACCCCATATGCAAGTCTACTGCCCATGCCCCGCACTGCGGTTGTGATTTTTTCCAGACCATCCTCTTGCCCCCTTACTTTGTCCCTGAAGATCAAGCAGAGAGGCCAGAGGTGAGGGGTCTGCGGGAGGAGGCAGCCACTCACCCAGCAGCAGCAGCAGCAGCGCAGGTGCCAAGCAGAGGCCCATGCCGGGCAGCAAACAGATGGGGAGGACGACTGACAGCAGAATCCCAGCGGGACAGGTGTCTGCTTCCCAGCAGCAGACTGAGCCCAGCGTGGGAACCCGAGCTGCAAGCGTCGTTGGTGCGGACTTGACACTCCCATGGGGAGGAGCCTTGTAGTGGGAATGACATCCTGCCCCACTGAGTGTGTTTCCCCCTGCCCCTCCTCCGCTTTGCCTGCAGGTAGGTCTGGGAGGCACTCAGCCTAGGTGGAAACACACACACACACACACACACACACACACACACTGCACCACCACTACCCCCTCCCACCCCCAGGAGACCTAGTCTCTCCCATGCCAAACTGTCAACTTTGTGAAACATTATTGTTCTTCCCCTTCTTTTATAATTTTAACTTTTTATTGTTAGCTAACCTTAGACGTGAAGAAAAGTTGCTAACAAAAATGTTAGTGTTCCCTTATATCTATCCTTCTCAGGATGGCTTTGACTATTCAGGATCTTTTGTGGTCCCATACACATTTTAGGACAATCTTTTCTATTCCTGTGAAAAATGCCATGGTATTTTGATAGGGCTTGCACTGAATCCATAGATGGCTCTGGGTAGGATGGACCCTGTAACAGTGCTGATTCTTCCTGTTCATAACCACAGAATATCTCACCATTTATCTGTGTCTTGTTCAGTTTCTTTCATCAAAGTCTGTAGTTTGCAGCGTACAGGTCTCTCACCTCCTTTGTTAAACTTATTCCTTGATATTTTTTATACAATTGCAAATGCAGTTGTTTTATTTCTGTTAAAGATCATTTGTCAGTGAGGAGAAACTCACCTAATTTCTGTATGTTGATTATGTATGCTCTAACTACCAAATTTGGGGATTAGTTTTTTTTTTAAGATTTTTATTTATTTATTTGACAGACAGAGATCACAAGTAGGCAGAGAGGCAGGCAGAGAGAGAGGAGGAAGCAGGCTCCCTGCTGAGCAGAGAGCCCGATGTGGGGCTCTATCCCAGGACCCTGAGATCACGACCTGAGCCGAAGGCAAAGCCTTTAACCCACTGAGCCACCCAGGAGTCCCTGGGGATTAGTTCTAATGGGTTTTTTTTTGGTGGAGTTGTTAGCACTTTCTGTATATAAAATCATCATTGGAGGTCACATTGGAGGTCATTGGAGCACCTGGCTGGCTCAGTTGAAGCACGTGACTCCTGATCTTGCAGTTGTAAGTTCAAGCCCCACACTGGGTGTAGAGATTGGTTAAAAATAAAATCTTTGGGGAGGTATGTGCTATGGTGAGTGCTGTGATGTGTGTAAGCCTGACGATTCACAGACCTGTACCCCTGGGGCAAATAATATATGTTAATTTAAAAAAAATAAAGAAAATATTTGAAAAAATAAGGTAAAAAATAAGAAATAAAATAAAATCATGTCACCTGCAAACAAAGATAAGTTTACTTCCCCCTATCTGATCTGAAGGCCTTTTATTCTTTTTTCTTTTTTCCTAAGGGCTCTGCTCACATTTATGCTTCGTGGGAGTGGTTGGAGTGGGCATCCTTATCTTGTTCCTGATCTTAGAGGAAAAGTTTTCAATCTTTCACCATTGAGTATGATGTCAGCTGTGGGTTTGCAATTATCTGACCTTTGTTATGTTGAGTTATATTCCTCCTGTGCTCAGTTTTTTTTTTTTGTCTTTATCATGAAAGGATGCGGTATTTTGTCAAATGCTTGTCCTGCATTCTATTGAGACACTCATATGATTTTTATCTTTCTATTAATGTGGTATGTCACGTTTATCAATTTGCATATGTTAAACCATCCTGGCATCTCAGGGGTAAATCCCACTTGATCATGGTGTATGATCCCTTTAATGAGCTATTGAATTCACTTTGCTAATATTTGGTTGAGAATTTTTGCATCTGTACTCATCAGGGATATTTTCCCTGCCCTAAGTCATCCCAGGGCCAGGTACCAGACCATTAGAGACACCCCTATACCTCACAGCTGGTCAGTTGCCCTGCCTTGCCTTTCCTGCAGAAACCTTAGTATAGGCTCTGCCCTTTCTCCTGCTTCTGCCTCCCCACTGAACGTCGTGCTTCCCCACGTGGCCCTGTGTGACACCCTTCTCTTGGGAATTATAAGTAATAAAAACTTTCAGTGGCATTAACCTCTCCATGCCAGTACTCAGGTCATCATTATAAATCAAAATCTCATGGGTACAATCAAGACAGAAGGCAGCTTGGGGTACTGGGGTGGCTCAGTTGGTTGAATGTCTGACTCTTGGTTTTGGCTCAGGTCATGATCAGGTCCTGAGATAGAGCCCCGCATCATCAGGCTCTAAGCTCAGTGGAGAGTCTTCTTGAGATTCTCTCTCCCTCTCCCGCTGCCCCTTCCCCTGCTTGCTCTCTCTCAAATAAATTAAAAGAAAAAAAAAAGACATAAGGCAGCTGTAGAAAACTGCCTCATTCAATCTCTGGGGCTGATGGAGCGGAAGCCAGCTCGGGGCTGCCTCTTCTCTGCTGCTCGTGGCAGGAATGGTTGGTTGTCAAAATTCCCCCAAGCCTTTATGCCCTCGGAAACATGATTCTGCTGCTCTGCCCATTAAGAAGTAGAATTTCTCTCCCAGTCCCTGGAACTTGGGCTGGCCCTGTGACTTGCTTGTGCCAATAGGGCATTATGGAGTTTAATGTGCCAGTCATAGAACCTTCCAGAGGCCTTGTAAGCGTCCACTTACTTTCTGGCAAGGCTGGGACTGGGGTGAGAAATGATCACTATTACGAATTTTTCCTTCTGGCTCAGGTTCCAAAGTGGCTTGGCATGACACTGTAACTGATCCGGTCTTCTGTTAAAATTCTGATATTTTGTTCGCCGTTGATTTTTTTTTTTGCATTAATTTTGATCTTTTGACTTTTGCATTAAGATATATCTTGATCACTTTTTTTTTTTTTGGTGTTCAAGGTAAGTGCATCACCTGCCTTGCCCTACTCCTGCTCTCTCAAACCCTCCGCAGCTGTCATGTGAGCAAGCCTGAGCTAGTCTGTTGGAAAATGGGTGCCTAGACTGCTCATCCTCATCACTTTAGCCAACAGCCAGCCAAACCCAGAAGTAGACTGGCCCAGCTGAGCAGCAGCTGAATTACACCTAATTTTCCAATTCACAGAATTAGTTGTTTCCAGCTACTACTATGTTTTGGGAGTGGTTTTGTTCTATAGCAACAGCTGACTGATACAGAAGGTCACCCAGCAATTCTTCCATGAGTAAGTGGCTTCTCAGAATCTCCAAGGGAGGCAAAAGAGGTGGGGCAAAGGGATGGTTCAAGCTAGGGAACAGCATCCTATGCCCAGGTACCTCTGGGGCCCTGGCTGCCATCTGAGGCCCCACCCACCAGCTACGTCCCCTTAGGACCCATAGGGAGCCCCCTGGGGCTGAATGGATACACAGAGAAAGACTCACAGAGGCTGAAAGGCAGCTTGTCTCTCTTTTGACTTTTACTTGGGTGTCCTTTTTAAAACAGCTCCCACTATCCCCTCCCATGGAATGGAGGAGAGGGTGAGTAGTGTCCACAGCAGACCCCACACTCCTCTGAAACCTCAAGTGCAGGACCAAGAACAGGCGTGAGGCTGAGGAAGCACCCGAGAGACAAGATAAGGCAGGAAAAGCAAAGGAGGAGGGTCCCAAGGATTTTTTTGTTTTGTTTCATTTTGTTTGTTTGCTGGGGCCAGGCTCCAGGGAAGTGGACTCCGTCTGAACCGTAGGGCCCTGAGGGCTATCTTCTGGCCCAGCAGTCACCAGTCTCTGCAGACCTGGGTCTGGGTAAAGTACATGGAGCAGAGACCCCCAGGGCTCCCCGGACAGAGGCTGGGTCATGCCCATCCTGCTGATGGGAGGTCAGTGGCTACATGACCTTCACTCCTTGGACTGATAAATTTTGGGGCTGCAGTACATACCCTACCAGGATTCCCTAGTCCTAAGGAATGGGGACAGCACTGCACACCTTCTGATAAAACTCTGGGGTCCTGGAGTAGGTGGGCAAGCTCAACTTAGGGAAGAAATCTGTAGGCTGCCAAAGTGCAGACGGTCTGACTCTGCGGCTCTGCGCCTGGGAGACCAAGTCCCTGGAGAGGCTGCCAGTGGTCGACGGTAAGTATCCTCATCTCAGGAGCTCCCTCTCACCAGCAGCAGGATCTCGGCTTCTGGACTCGGCCCGCTGAAAATGAAGAGGAAGGCTTGCCCCTGAGGGCCAAGACCCCCTTTCCTCCCTCACTGAGGATCAGTGACCCAAGAAGAGATACGACTTCTCTTTCTCCCACCCTAAGGCCTTCCAGCGTCAGGTCTCCGTGACCAATGCTCTTCCACAAGGTTACATCTCACTTGCATAATAACCCAAGATCAGCAACCTCCGAGTTGGGGCAACAGAGGTGGTGGGTGATGTGCGGAAGGCCCCGCCTACCTTGGGGTGGCAGGCAGGGCACCCAGCCAAAGGCTCCTCAAGGTGGCTCCTGGGCTCTGGCAGAGTTCTCAAGGTCTGCAGCAATGGGTGGAGGCCACATATTGTGACACTGGCAGGAGTCCCTGGGGCAGGGTGGGGACAGGGGCCTCAGGGTGTCTGGGTGCTACATGGAAAGGAGGGGGGCCCATCTGGAAGGAGGTGGAAGGCAAGAGAGCACATCCTTCACTTCCCTCCCCATCTCCTTCTGTGCCTCTCTCACCCAAGGGCTGGGGCTCTCCAATGACTGCTGGGCCCAATTCCATGGAGTGAACACCACTGGGGGGGGGGGCAGTCCCTGTTTGGGCCATCTTTGGGCCTGAGCAGTGGGATAAGAGGGCAAGAGGCTGGCACAGTGGTCCTGAGCAGATACACCTGACCTGAGTTCTGCCTTTAATGCGCCTCTACCCTTCTGGTCTATGTCCCTGCCTCCAGTTCCCCTCCTGCTCCCTCCTGGGAGAGGCCCTGGGGTTCTAGGCTCCAGGTCCGGCTCCTGCCCTCCCAGGGCCACAGGCATTTCTCTCTAGCCCTGACATTTTTCTCAAGCTCTGCCATCACCCCAACATCCTGGCACCCTCCAGATACTGGCATCACTCAGGCTCCAAAGACAGGTGGCTGTGCTCCCCAATATCAGATACTCCTGAGCCCCTTGCCATTGGGTGGCCCTGCCACCCTCGATGACTCTGAGCCATGCCTGGGTGCCCACGTCCCATCTCCCAGAGCCTTGCCTTGTCCTTTGCTCTTCTCTCCGAAACAGTATCCACAGCGCTCGAGACTCTGCCTTAGTGATGATACATGGGTCCCCCACCGCACCTGGCCTCTAGGCCCCCTGATGCTGACACACCAAATCTGAGCACCTTGCTCGTCCCCCATAGACCTGCAATCACTGCTCATTGTGTTAAAGCCCTCTCGGGACCTGGGACCTGGCTGGTGCCCTGCCCCTGTCCGGGCTGCCCTCAGCCCCAGTCTCTAGCTCAAATCCTGCCCTTGCCCGAAACTTGTCCAGAGCACTCCCAAGGTCAGGCTGTGTCAGATGTGCCCTAGGGGGCCTCCCCTGCCCAGCACCCAGTGATCAACCCTGCTTAGGTATCATGTGACCTCCTCCCATGTCACAGAAAACTGGGTGAGGAGCAGGCCCTGGGCACAAGGGCAGCCAGCCCCCTAGCTAAGCAGTGGTGTGGAGTGAAAGGAGGTGCCAGGCCCAGCATTTGTGAACTTGAAAGATGTACAGAAGAGATTTAGGCAGAGGAAGTGGAAAAAGGCAGATGGGTCATGAGAGGCTAGGAAAGTCCTGAAGGGCACAGTGGAGCGAGACCGGCAGGATGAGCTGGTAGAACAAAGGCAGGCTATGGTGAGGCAGTCCCCTGATGGGAGAGACAGAAGAGGGGGTCAAGGGGGCTGAACCACAGTAACTGGGAGGGCTTGGGGGCCCCATGGGGATCCACACCCACCCACTGTGGCCTCCTGCTCAAGGCTCCTTTCTATGGCCTCTGCCCACCCCCTCCTCTGTGTAGCCAGGGGCAAGGTCTGAGCACCCCACCCCAGCTTCCCCAGGCCCAGCTGAGTTCTGCAGAGCAGGGAGTGCTTGAGTGGGCTCAGAGCCTACCCTCGGCTTGCGGCATCCCTCCTCAAGCCCCAGAGGCATGGCAGGAGACGGGATCCTGGGCACCGGAAGCAGCACCAGGCCAGGCCAGCCCCCAGAAGCAACGGCAATGCAAAGCTAAGCATCACAGCCAGCAGGAAGGCCTTGTGGTCTGTGGACAACAGGGTAAGTCTGAGTACTTAGCAGGGGCACCTCCCCAGCCTCTCCCCACTTGTCCACCATGGACACACCTTCAGGCTGCATGGGGCCACTGTCCACACTGCCACCAAACCCTTGCTTGTCGCAGAAGGGCGGAGCCCAGCCCGGAACACAGTGGCAGTTTTGGTTACTGTTGCAAACCTACAGAGGAGAAGAGAAGAGGAGGATCCCACAGGATCAGGAACTGCAAGGTCATCACTGCCCACCCCAATCACATTCTGGCCACTCACCCCACGGCCATGGCAGGCTGCCAGGCATCGCTCGAGCTGCCAGAAGGTAGTGTTTCGGCAGCGCCTGTCCTGGCACACCTAGGGGCAGTGTATGCACTGGGCAGTTAGGGGGAGTGATTCTCCCACCGGCAGGACTTCAGCACTAGGGGAAGGGTGCAGGGCTCACCATGCTAGGTCCACACTGAGTGCCTGGCTCTACCAGGCCCAAGTCGAGCACATCCAGCTGGACACCGGGCAGCACAAAGACTCCCCTGCAGGTCACCTCATCGCTGCCTAGTCCAATGGTGGAGTCCACCGGCACAGTGTGCAGTGGGCGTGGCCGCTGCTCTCCACCGAGGCACTGCAGCTTTCCGCACTGAGAATCCCTGGGGAGGAAAGCGCAGGGCGATCAGTGGCATGTCCTTGCCCCAGCGCACTACCCAGCTTCCCCGCCCTCCCCTATACTCCCCACCTCTGCGCACAAGGCACAAAGCCACCCTTGCTGTCCTCGCCGCAGTTCCCGTGGGCGTCTCCCGCGGAGTTCACGATCTGGAAACAGGCCTCTGGTGCTGGGCTGGAGCCTGAGGAAGCATGGGCGAAACCGCACTGGCTTCCGTTCCCCTAGCAATTCCCCCAGTCTTCCCTAGAGTAGAAAACAGCGCACACCCGAGGAT
Source organism: Lontra canadensis (assembly GCF_010015895.1). Lineage (NCBI taxonomy): Eukaryota > Metazoa > Chordata > Mammalia > Carnivora > Mustelidae > Lontra > Lontra canadensis. The sequence continues at coordinate 7,050,631 of NW_022631010.1, forward strand.
GGGCCGGGGTGCTCCGGTAGTCTCACCAGGCCCCCAGAGCTGCTGGCACTGCTGCTCCAGTGTAGGACATGCGCCATCCCAGCAGTAGCCCCGGCCGCCGGCACAGGGCGAGCCGTCCAGGAGGTACAAGTCCGGGGGACAGTAAGGGGAGGCGCCCGTGCAAAACTCTGGGAGGTCACAGTCACCCACAGCTCGGCGGCACGGCACGCCGGCCGGCTTCAGCTACGCAGGTGGAGGGAGGTTGGCCGAGGCACAGAGGGACAACAGACCGTGAGCTCCAGACGGAGAACGCGGCACAGAGGCTGGAGGGCCAGGCAGGCCCCTGCTCGAATACAGCCGGCACCCAACGGGGGACCCGAGCGCGCCAATCAGCCAAGACCAACAGGCGGGCTCGCAAGCGTCCCCTAACCCCTCACCCCGAGCCTCCCACGCCCTCACCAGGCAGCGAGCGCAGCAGTCCCCGTGGGTGCACTGGGCCCCCGCGCGCAGCGAGCAGTTGTGGGCGAAACAGCAGGCGTCCGGGCACTCCTGGAGCCGAAAAGGGGATGTGGGGACCAGCCGGTAAGGATGACGCGCCCCAGACCTCGGAGGGGCGTTGGGGAAGGAGAGGGTGGGGCGCCAGCCTCGGGTCGCCGGGGGCCGGGAGCGCGGACCTGACCTGGCTGGCGCCGCAGTCGCACTCCTCGCCGTCCTCCACGAGGCCGTTCCCGCAGCGCGCCCGGGGCACGAGGAGCCCGGAATCGGGCGTGTTGGAAAGGCACGCACCGCCCCCCTTGCGGAAGAAGGCGCGCAGCTGGCGCCGGCTGCAGGTGCTGAACACCCGCGGGAATGGGCGCCTACGGGCGGGGAAGGGCATCCGGCGTGCTGGCACCGCCACCCTCGGCCCCCTGCTCGTCTCCCATCCCCTCCCACCAGTACCCCCTGTACTTGGCCACACAGCCCCCGGACGCAGTCACACTGCCTAAGCGACCAGCGGCCCGGAGCCTCTAAAAGCAGGGCCCAAAGAGGGCAAGGAACCTGCACAACGTCACGCTGTGAGCCCGAGGCTGGAAGGCGTCACGACAGGACCAGGCAGCCCAGGACTCGAGGTCGGATGGCGACCTAGAGCTGTTCCTCCCGGGGTTGGAGAATCCTTGTTAGAATGTTCTGAAAATAATCTTCATACTTTTGACAATCCACTTTTTCTGCTTTTTCCCCCTTCAAGCGTCATAAAGAACTCTCGGGGCCGTGCTATGATCATATCCCCATTTTACGAAAGAGAAAATGGAAGCGTAACCATTTCTCCCAAAGAAAAGGAAAGCGCCCTGGTCCCGCGGGGCCTCCCCCACAGCCCCTGCCTGACCGCGGCGTTCGTACCCGGTGGCCGCGGCCATGACACAGCCGCCTTGCTCGGCCGCCTCTTCCACACAGCAGCCGTCAGGGTCGTGGCTGAGGCCAAGGCTGTGACCTATCTCGTGGGCCATGGTGGCTGCTGCGCCAATGGGAAGCTCCGAGTGGTCCTGAGAGGGAGTGGGGACAGTCGGGGCGGGCCGCGGGCAGCCTGCCTCCTGCCCCCTGCTCCCCACTGCTGTCGGGGGGGGCGGGGGGAGGGGGGTGGAGCTCACCGTGCTCACGCCTCCGGAGCTCTCCGCGCAACACATGCCCTCGATGGGCGCCAGGCCCACGGTGGCGCCCTGGAAGGCGCGGCCCCTGAAGGCAGAATGCAGCATGACCCGGAGTGGCCAGGATTCTGGGCCTCCAGGTCGGGGCCCCGCGTGGGCGTTGGGGGCACCCACGTGAGCAGCTGCGCGGAGTCGTGTGGCCGTCGTGCCCTCAGCCCTCGGCGCCAGCGCAGGAAGGCCCAGAGCGTGGCATTGGCGTCTGGCGTGACGGGGCTCTGATCCTGCTCCGTCCACACTTCCAGGCCGGTCAGGGCCACCTGAATGTCCAGAGTCCTGAGAATCTGTGGACGCGACGGGGGTGAGGACAGGAAGAGGGTGGTGGGGGGGGATGAGGGGGGGGTGGTGAGAGTAAGGACAGGACAGGCCACAGTGCCGGTGCTCCTCCGTGGGGTGGCTGTTTGCTCAGTTTCCTGGCCTCATCTCCAACCCTGCCACACCACAACAGCCCCCCATCTCCCAGCACCCCCACCTCCTGCCCCAGGACTTGCCAGCCTATGTGGCAGTCACCCCCATCAGGGCTGTCTTTCCACCAACGCCAACCTGGTCCACATAGTTGGCCACCTCCAGGAGACGCTGTTTGGTGTGGTTCAAGTTCCGGTGCTGGGTCAAAAACTGGAAAGGCAGACATAAGAGGGTGTCACAGGCTGAACCGGCCCCATCCCACCCTGCCAGCCCCCTGGGACCTCTGGCTCACCAGCGTGTGGTCAGCCACAATGTACAACTCCAAGAACTTTGGGCTCCTGCCAACCTCCCGCCTCTCCTGGGGAGAGACAATATTGACCTTCAGTGGCAAGCTGCCAGGCTTGAGTCCTGACAGCTAACCTCAATTCCCAGGAAGCATAAATTTAGCTTTAAAGATTGCTAGAACTTGTTTATTCACCCTCCAGATAGAAATGTCAGGATTGGAGGCCCTGAACTGGGACTGTGTATTCCTATTTCTTGTGATTTGGAGGGCTTTGGTTACTACATTCCCATTCCCACTCCTGTCGGTGCCTCTGACCTTGACCTGAGTGGCACGAGAAAGGCTAGCCATGTCCCCTTTGTTCCTGGCATCCCTGTGGCCACAGGCCCCTTTCCAGCCAAGCAGCTGCCCGATCTGGAACATCTTGTGAGTGACGAAGGCCTCAGAGTCTCTGGCTGACCAAGGATGCACATAGTAACTGGCATTCCTGTCCAGTGTGATCAGGCCCCTAGGGTGCGAGGAGTGCAGAGAAGGGTGAGAAGGGACTGTTTCCCCAGCCCCAGGCCCACGCCCCTCCCCCAGAATGCCTCACCTCATCCCAGAGCAGGTGCTGAAGACCACCCGGGAGTCAGGGAAGCCCCTCACGTGCCCATGGTAGAGGCAGTGGTCCTGGAGAGCAAGGCACCCAGCCCCAAAGCTCAGCCAGGGCTGAACTGGGAGGCGTAAGAGAGAGAGAGAGAGCATGGTGGGGGGCTGGCTGCAGGCTCTCCTTAAGAAGAGGAGGAGAATGGGGAAGGAATGGTGGAGAGGTCCTCAGGGAGTGCACCCCCCCAGCACCCTTACCCTGTCCTCAGAGCCCATGGAAGTATCTCACCGTGTGGTTGGGGACCAGCACCACTGGGTGTCCATCTGGGCTATAGTGGGTTTCTGTGTATCCTGGGGCCAGCAGCCTGCTGGGAAGGGGGTGTTGTAGGAGTCACCTAATTCAGCCTGGCTTCTTCCAGGATGCCCTCCCAGCCTTCCTCCCTGAATGCTGGCACTGAGGAAGCACCCACGTGGATGTTCGGGAACGGACAGGAACCACTGTGCGCTGCTCAGATCAGAAAAACCCTGGGCTAGAGGGAGAAAGGTGGAGGGCAGGAAGGAGCCTTGGCAATAGCTGAGGTGTGGAAAGTGGGGGTGTGGGAGGCACCAGGGAGGAGCAGGAATGGGGAAAGAGTTTGTGGTCCCTGTGGGACCTGTGGCAGGCATCTGGGTCTGTTGGTCTGGGGCGGGGCAGGAGGGAGGATTCAGGAGGCACTGATGAGGAAGTGGGACCCGGAACCAAGGAAGTGCAGCGACCTCCCTTGGTGGCCCTGCCTGTGGCTCAGCCTTGTTGGGCATCTGGTCAACCCTCTCTTGTCTTCTTTCCTGCCCCCCAAATCCTTCAGATCTTCTCTGGCCCCTAGACCGTACGTATCTCCCCACCTGTCCATCAGTGATGCTCACCCCATGCTTCCAGAGAAAAAGAGAATCCCCACCTGCTCACAGCTGCTCCTGCCTGCCCACCAGAGCAGGAATCCCCATCCCCACCTTCTTCAGACCCCACTCCAGTAACGATACCACCATTCTTCTCCATCTCTCCAGGGTCCTTCTCACCAAGGTGAACGAAACATGAGTCAATTTCTCTTCTGTAAAGAAAATCCTCAACCCCCATCTCGCCTTGACCTCTTTACTGCCAGACTACCGCAAAGACCTGCGATGCCTGCTTCTCCACCTCATAGTCTTTCCTCCACCTTCTCCAGTTTGGCTCCCCCAACACACTCAACCTGAGGAGTAGGTGATGTGGTCACCCCCTTTTCTGTGCGGGGATGTTGAACCCCAGAAGAACTGTGCTGAGATGGGTGGAACTAGAACGTGTTCCTGGTGCATCTGGCTCCATGGGGGAAGAAGTCAGCATGTGTAGAGTGCTTGCAACAGTGCGTCCGATGAAACAAGCACTCAATGAATGAAAGCTGTTGGTAATTCTGTCTGGGTGGTTTCCAGACCCTATGCTCCACCTTCGACACCCATCCCACCTGGCCCAGCCCTGCCTCCTCATTCACCAGCTCAGAATCTTTGCCTTTGCCTCATCCTGGACACTCAGCCTTAAAATGGCCTCTGTGATCTGGCCCTAATGGGTCTCCCTGGTTTCATTTCCCACTGCTTCCTTCCCTGCAGATGGATACCCTCCAGGCAAGCCAGACAAATTGCCTCCCCCTGAAAGTGCCTTCATTTGCTAGCTACCGCACCTTTGTCCCTGATGTCCCTCAGCCCTGAGCACCTACCCAACTATGGAATCCATCTCGGAGTCTCTTCGGACTTGGCACCCGCTTTGAGCACCCGCAGGGTGATGCTCACTCATTTCTGGCAGGAAGCTAACAAGGTGCTCCTGGGGCTGGAGTGGGGTGTGTATCCCACAGCTGGCCTGACCCAGCCTCAGCAGCCTGTTTCTGCCTTGAGGGACCTGGTCATGGGCTGGCATGCCTTTTTCTGTCACCTGTACCCCTGCCTCTGGGACCCTCCCTCCAGCCAGCCTCCCTCATGTGTTCCCCTCAGTCCCTGCCCCCCACAGATCCCCCCCCCGCCAGAGAGTGTGGGGCTGTTCTTGGTTGCTAGCCTCCTCCCCAGCCTGGTACTCACTGGCTCTTCTCCAGCTCCAGCAGGAGCTCCTGCCCTTCAACCTTCAAGGCCACCAGCCCCGAGTCTAGCTTCGAGACCTGGGCAAGAAGGAGAGCAGGGCTTGAGAGCGCAGGTGGGATGGGGAGCAGGCTGGTAAGGGAGAGTCGGGGGGCAGGGGGCAGCAGGCTCCCCACTTGCCACGGTAGGTATAGATGGGTGTGGGGGTGAGAATATGCAGGCATATATGTTCCCAAACTCGGGGTGCTTTTGGTTCTGACAACAGGCATTTGACACAGCCTGCTAGGTGAATGTCCTCCGGAGATATGAGACAAGGCATCCCAGAAAGGTGTGCTGCCTTACACAGGGTGACCGGGCTCTTCTTCTGGCTCTCCCTCCTGCTTCACATCCAAAAGCCTTGCTCTAAGTGGGGAGGACGGTTGGGTCCTGAAGACATTGGGTGGAGGACTCGGGCATCCTTACAACCTCTTTTTTCTGTATCTTGCTACTCCCCACTCCCTGTAGAATTCAGACTTTACTCCCTCCTTGTCCAATTCTGACAAATCAAAAATTTCCCTGGCCTCCTGAAGGCCTGCCCCACACCTGCTTCACTGAGCCTGTGGAGTAAACATTCACCCCCGCCCCCCAATTCCAGGCCGAGAGGAAAACATCTCAGCTAGATGTCAGGAGGCCGAGCCTGGGCCAGCCTGTCCTTCCCCACAGCTTCTTTGCCTCTCCCACCCTGTGGGAATACCCCCTCTGCCCCACCTTGTCCACTCTGCCTGGCTGGGGGCCCAGAGTTGGAGCAGGCCCAGGAGCATCGTGGAGAGCTGTTGTGTGTTTGGAATGTGGGCCCTCACCCTTGCTGGCCCTTCCCTTTTATCCCACCATGCATTGGGCTGGGCCCCAGGCCAAGGGGCTCAGATTCTTCTGGGGTCCTTTTCTCTGCAGGTGGGGAGCAGACAAGCTCCCCCACCCCAGCCAAGAGACCTCTCCAAGGCTCTAAGCATGAGCTCACGTGACCCGAATGCCTCTTACTTTGTTGGAGAAATGTTGGCACCAAGCACGGACAGCTGCCCCAGATGGAAAGCCTCCTCCTACCTCAACACCAGCCCCGGGCTCCCCTCTCTCTGTCCTAAAGCCCCTGATGTCCTCGCTTCCTGCCCTCCTGGTGACCCTGCTATTCACTACGCACCCCACCCCTAACCTGAAGTATGGGTATTTGCCGCCTCTTGGACGGGACTCCCTGCCTCAACTCTGCCTGCTGTCCTCATCTTGGCAGGCTTCCCGGAGGCAGGGGAAAGCAATGCCTTCTGGGATACCCAGCCTCATCACAGCCCAGGCTGGACCAGGAGGGAGGACCACAGTCACTGTGACCCCAGCATGTACCTAGACTTCCCTTCTGGCAGTGGTATCCAGGACAACCAACTCAAAGCTTGGGCCAGTTTGAATGGGGGCCCCTGAGGATCTCAGAGACCCAGGGAAGGTCCTAGGTTAAAAGCTGTGGGGCCTATGGGGCCCTCCTAGCCTTAATGACAGTGTCCACCTGCCTTTCTCCTTGCTGGCTTAGACAGTGGGTTGTCTTCTCTTGCCTGAAAATTCAGGATGAAGGGGACTCTCTAGAGGGGTGGGGGGCACTGGTTAATGGTTACAAGTGTTTCAGACTTTAGTGGGCCTCAGGGTTCTGGGCTTCTGGTCTCAGGTTATGTGACCTTAGACACTTTCTCAACCTCTCTGGGCTTCAGTTTGCCTCTCTGTGAAATGGGGATACCAAGGGCACTGGCCTCCTGGTTTGTAGCACAGCTGTGTGACCAATACAGATGGGGACACAGTTATTCTGGAAGTGATGGGTGGGCATTGGCAAGAAGCTAGGGCAGAGCGTCCTGGAGAAACAAAGTCAGGTGCCCTTGGACAACACTAGGAGAGTGACCAGTGTCCCCTGTCCAGAAGTGGATTCTGCATGAGCCAGGGAGGCTGAAGTTTTCCCAGAGGGAACAACAATGTGTCAACAGGGTAACATGTTCTAGTAAACTTGGCAAAAGGAAGGTATTTGGGTGTTTTCTTAAAGAGGTCCCTGAAAAGTTTTAGGCCCCACAAATTCTGGCTCCACCTCTGCTGGGGGATGGGGGTGGCCTGGATAATTCTGGGAGGGAGGGAGCAAGGGGGAGGAAGCCTGAAAATGACTTCCATGTGTGAAGGCTCATGTGAGCCAGCTATCTCCCCACCCCCACCTGCCAACCCTCCGGGAAGGGGCCAAAAGGACCCCAGCCAAACTGCCAGGCTGAATGAGGAGGGGCAGAGGGGCAGGGAGACCCTGGGCCCCTGCGAGGGGAAGTACGAGCTGGCACTAACCGGATCCTCCAGGATGACCTTGCGCCTGATTCTTCCATCTGGGACCCAGTGCAAGGTGACTGGTTTTTCAAGGTGGTTTCCTGGAGGGAGGACAGAGTAAAAGATGAGGGGGAGCCTAGGGGGGTGGGGACGGTGGAGGGATGAGGTTATAGGACCTCAGCCAGGTGGAACAGGAGACTCCATCTTCCACACTCAAAGCCCGGGAAAGGATGGCCACCCATGGGGTATCCTTGGAACCGAGGAGCCACCAGGCAGAAGAAAGCCTGGGAAGGTTAGCTCAGCTATCCTCCCCATTGACCTGGAGGAGGCTTGGGGGTCAGAGGCCACAAGGAAGAGATCAAGGCCCCCAGTGCAGAAGGGAAGGGAAAGAGGAGGCAGCCTGGGGTATTTTTAGACTGGGCAGCAGATGCCTTTGGGGTGAGAGATCTGTGAAGAGAGGATGCCTGTGTCTCCATCATCTGGGAAAAACAACAGCTAGATGTCTGCGGAGGCCCACCTTGTCCAGAGCTCCCCTTGGGGGGCCTCAGGCTGGAAGCAGGACTTCCAGGGACCCTAGCTCAGAAGCCTGATTCCAGGATCTTTCAAGGTGGGGTGGCCTAGGGGGACACAGCCTGAGTGTTCCCAGGCCCGGCGTGCTTAAAGGGGCTCTGGAGGAATACCAGAGCCAAGGATTACTCAGAAGGCTCTGGAATGCTCCCCTGGAATGCTCCCAGCCCCGCACCCCACAGTGGGTCCCAGCAGCTCTTGCCACAACCGCCCTGCAGGAGTCAAGCCCCAGGAGTCAAGCCCCAGAGCCTGTAGGCAGCCCTCCCTGTCCTCTGACACAATCCCTGGGGAAGTGAGCCCAGCTCCCAGAACTGACAGCTACCCAGCTCCCAGAACTGACAGCTACCCAGCACCCAGCCAGCCCTGACCCCACGTTCAGACAGCGGACTCTGGAAGTGTTCCAGCTCCTGCCAGGCCACCCCAACTCCTTTCTCTTCCTCCATCCTCTCCCCCAGACCTCATCATCAGAGACCCAGAATAGCAGCAGCTATAGGAGTCCCCTTCTCCCAGGAAGCCCTCCTGGCTTGGATGAGCCAGTTGCCACAGTTGGGGAGGGATCGGAGTGAATCTAGGAGGAGGCATAAGTGGGGGGCAACCCATCCCAGAGAGGACTAACTGGGTGTGAAGAACTTCCTCTTGCTGGCCCTGGGCCTCCCAGGTAAAGAGAAGAGGGTGTGCCTGTGTGCATGCGGGTTGGGGATTCTCTTCATGGCACCCCTGAGGAAGAAGGGGAGGCAGAGATGGAGCTGTGATGATGAGGGTTAGGGAGCCAGTGTGATGTTGGGGAGCACAAAGCCCTTCTCCACGTATCTCAGGGGTCATCCCACCCTCTCCCAACCACCCCCCACCCCAGGCTGAGGAGGAGCAGCCATCCAAAGGCATGAGGGATATCATCCTACCCTCTTGGGACCCCAGGACAGAACAGGACCCTATCCCTATTGGGTACTCCCCGACAGTGCTCTGGAACCCAGTGCCCCCAGGCTGCCCAGCCCAGCTGGCCATTCCTGCCCCCTCCCAGGTGTGCTTCCAGTCCCTGCACAGGGTGCTTCCATAGAGGGAACAGGACTCAGTCAGTCCTCCTGCACACCAGGGTTGTGGAGGTTACCTTCCAGGGCCCCTTCTGTCTGAAGTACCTTTCTCTATCTCATCAAACAAGGCAACAATATCAACAACACACACACACTGCCCCCCAGGCCCTGGGATGCTGGCTGCCTGAGTCTGAGGGCACAGCAGGGGCTCTGGGCAACCAGTGCACTGGGCCTCAGGGAGGGAGATGCAGGAAAGTCCACACCGGTGGGTGGGGTCTGGGGGTGGTCAAGGCAGAAAAACCTGGCAGAGGAGTTTGGGAACTTGGGCAGATGCTCAGAGGGGACCCCCCACCCCGCCAATGCTTTGTTATTGGCACTGTGGCATCTGGGCAGAGTGTGTCAGTCTGGGCCACAAGGCCAGCCCAAGTACAGCTGAGAGTCCCCGAACAGGTCCTGCGGAGACCCTCCGTTGTCCTCCCAGCCACCGTGGTGGCTGACAGCGACCTCGCCGGCCAGGCGGGGCACATCGCACTCACCTTGAAACGCCTCGACCCCCCACACCGGCAAAGGTAGCCTCAAGAGCAGCAGCAGCAGCAGCAGCCACGTCCGCGACCCTCCAGCTCTCCGAGACCCCCAGCCCATCGCTGAGAGCGCCCCGGCCTCCACGACGCGACTCCCGGCTCCCGGCTCCGCCCCGGCTGGATCCAAGCCGACCCACGCCCAGAGCAGCCGGCCGGCCGCCTCCCGCGCCAGCCCGCACGCAACCCCGCAGCCCATCCGCCCGACCCTGGCCCCGGGCCAGACCCTGTGCTCCCTCGGGGAACCGGAGCGGCGGTCTAAGGTTAGGAGCAGGGCCGGCGGAATCCGTGCGGCCCCTCGGGGATCCGCCAGCGCCAAGCCGCGGGGTAGGTCTCGGCGCGCTCTCCCCGCCGGGGCGGAGCGGGTGTGGAGAGGGGATGGGGCGGGGCCCCTCGGAAGGGCCTTTGAGGGCCATCGGGGGCTGGTGGAGGAGAGAGCAGGGCTGGGGGCCACCTGCTGCTGCTCGGGTCGCCCCCCTCCATGGTCCCCTGGGCGGACCTCTGTCTCCGCCTGCTCACCGACCCTGCCCAGAGGGGCCCTGGCCGAACCCGGCGGAAGTGCCCCGAGGAGAAGGGAGGCGGTCGCCCTCGAGAGGCAGGTGCCCCGGCGGCTCCGAACGCTCGTGGGCGTCGGGGTGGCCGTCAGCCCGTGCGCGCGGGTCGGGGGAGCGGGTGGAGCCGCGGTGCTGCGGGCTTAGTGCCCGTCAAAGGCGAGGCGGGTGCGGGCAGCCCCTGTCCCTGGGGTGGCCGCCGGGAACAACTGCGCAAAGCCACAGACTCCCAGACTCAGGGGATCCTTCCTGCTTTGGCAACATCTGTTTCTTTCTTTCTTTAAAGGTTTGTGTACTGAGTAGTAAATCCGGAGAACGAGTAGCCGTATTCTGACAGCGAGAGGTGTTAACTTTCTTTTTTAAATATGTTTTTTAATATTTTGTTTGTTTGTTTGTTTGAGGGGTGGTCCGAGGAGGAGAGAGAATCTAAAAGGGACTCCTCACTGAGTCGGGGGTAGGGGGGACGGTGTAGCTGGGGCTCAGTCTCACCAGGGAACATCGTGACCTGAGTTGAAACCAAGAGTCGGTCGCTCAACCCACGGAGCCACCCAGGTGCCCCAGGAGGGGTGCGAACTCTTACGCAAATCTATTTGTTTTGGGGAACAAATGCGGATGTCCCCTTAGGAAGAATTGCAGCAGATATAGGGAACCCTGTGTAGGTCTGATATACCACAAAATATGATAAGATGTACAGGAATCATCCCTCCCTTTTCTTCCCACCCTCTGAGCCCACATCCCGCAACCAATGCAAAGCCGCTATCCTTAGCTCCTTGTGTAGGTTTTGGATTAGTTTACGCACATCCAAGACGATACAGATCTTTTTCTTTTTTTAACATTCCTCTACGCCGTTTCCCCCCGCCCCCCACTTACTACACTTCCGAGGTGCTTCCGATCAGTGCATGTAAAGTAGTCTTATGGTTATTACTAGTATCCTATTATCATTACTTCAGGTTTTCAAGTCAACTTTATTAAGATAATTTACACACAGTAAAGTGCACCTGGGGCACCTGAGTGGCTCAGCTGGTTGAGCTTCTGCCTTCAGCTCAGGTCGTGATCTCAGGAGTCCTGGGATCCAGCCGGGAGTCAGGCTCCTCCTCAGTGGAGAGCCTGTTTCTCCCTCTCCCTCTGCGCCTCCTCCCCACCCATGCTCGCTCTCTCTCTCTTTCTCAAATAAATACATAATCTTTTTTTAAAAAAAGATGTTATGTATTTATTTGACAGACAGAGATCACAAGTAGGCAGAGAGGCAGGCAGAGAGAGAGAAGAGGAAGCAGGCTGGCTCCCCGCCGAGCAGAGAGTCTGATGTGGGGCTCGATCCCAGGACCCTGGGATCATGACATGAGCCGAAGGCATAGGCTTTAACCCACTGAGCCACCCAGGCGCCCAATACATAAAATCTTTAAAAAAATAAAATGCACCTGTTCTAAGTGTCCATTTAGATGAACTTGATAAATTCATGCACCTCTGTAATCACCACAATAATCCAGATACAATGTTCTGTAACCAAACCAAGTAGGAGAGTTTGTCCACCCTGTGGACAGCAGGCAAGTAAAAGTGGCACAGAACTTTTGCAGTGAAGAAAGATTAGCTATTTACTGGTACGGACCCGCCCAGGAAAATGGGAAAGTAATGCTCTAAAGTCCCGATCTCCCCAGTGGCTTGCAAGTGAAGGGTTTTAAGGGCAAAATTGGGGGCAGGACTGTCCTGAGAAGGTGGGTGTCCTTGACTGGAGGCCCAGGAGGTCGTGTTAACATGTGTCCTGGTGCCACTTTGTCTGGTTCCCTGGGAGGTCTTCTTCATCTCAAGAGGCTTGGAATCTGAAAAGTATATTTGTTCTTTTTGGTAGAGGTTTCATTAGGCATATCCGGTAATAATATCCTTGAAGTAGTACTGATTAACTACTTGTAAGCTAGTGGGGTTGCATTCCTGGAGGTTCCTTGGCCAGACCAGTCCAGCTGTGCCTGGAGCTGATAGACCTATTTCCATCGTCCCCAAAAAGTTCTCCTGTGCCCCCTCCCCAGTCCCTCTCTCCCACTTCCAGCCCCAGGCAGTCATTGATCTGCTTTGTGTCTATACATAAATTTTGCCTATTCCAGAACTTCGTATAAATGTAACTACATAGCATGTACTCTTTGTGTCTGGCTTTCTTCCTTCTATGTTTTTGAAATTCATTGACATTGTTTGCTTTTGTAGTGCCGAGTATGTTCCGTGGGCAGAGGAAAGCACGCTTTCTCTATTCTCCAGTTAGGCATTTGGGTTCTCTTCCAGTGTGAGACTCTCCTACATGTAGCCACTACACATTGCTGTGAAGTTTTATATGAATCTATGTTTTCATTTCTCATTTCTCATCTGTGAAGACCCAGAAGTAGAAGGGCAGGGTCCTATGGCAAGGGCATATTTAAGTTTGAAAGAAACTCATTTCCAAAGCAACTGTACCATCTCACATGCCTACCAGCAGTGGAGGAGAGTTCGAGTTCCTCTCCATCCTTGCTGGCACTTAGTGTTGCTCATTGTTTTAATTTTAGTTATTCCAGTGGCTGTGTGTCCCCGCCATTTTTTTATAGTTGAATGCTGCCCCTCATTCATATAGTCCCCTCTTGGCCATGTAAATGGTTTCCAGGCCTTCTGCTATTGCAATCCAGGCTGTGATGGATAGTTTTATACACAAACTCATCTGTGAGATGATTTCCTAAAATGGGCTTCCTGGGTCAAAAGATTTGTGTTTTTATGACTTGGGAGGATACACTTAAATTGCCCTTCAATTTGTGCCAATGGACAATTGCACCAGCAGTATCTAGAGGGCCCCTTGGCCTGCAACCTTACCGACACAGTTCTCAAACTGTGATACGCTTGTCTGAAGGTGTGAGTGCAGTCTTAATTTGCATTTCTCCTAGCAGTGAACTTGAATAACTGTTCAAACACTTATATGCCATTTATATTTCCTGTTCCCTGAATCATGTTTCTACTAAGTTGTTGGTCTTTCTCGTAACAACTGGAAGGAACTCTTTATATATAAGGGAGATTCATCTTTTGTCTGGAGTGTGAGTTGCAGATCTTTTTCAGTTTGTGAAATGCATTCAGCCTTTGTGTGTGGCTGTAGTTCAGTTATTTTCATTGCTAACTAGCATCCAGTTGTGTGACTATCACATTTTTCCCATTGATTCTACTGTTGCCGAACATGAGGGTGGTTCCTAGTTTTGAGATGTTACCAAAAATGCTGCTGTGGACATTTATGTGTGTGTGTGTGTCCCCAGCTTCCTGCCTTTGCCTGTCTTGCTCTCTTCAGCCCTTTACTGATTTCCCCCTTGGAGCACAGCCTGACATCGCTTGCACATGAAACCTCATCTTTGGGAACCAGACCTAAAATAGACCTAGACGGCTTTGGTCATGCTGGAGGTTCCAATGTGGGCAGGCTGGAGAGACATCAACTCTTCCCTCTGTGGATGAGTAAATGGGGTTCCCACGAGTTCCCCCAGCAGCAGAGGCCACCCTCGAAGCACAGAATTCCCTGATCCTCCCTTGACATGAGCTGGTGGGGTGGTACAGGGAGCAGAAAGCAAGGCATCCTGTCTCCTCTTAGGGAGGATTTGGGGAAGAATTGGGGTGGACAGGGGGATCTAGGCTTCCATCTTGAACCAGGAGCACAATGAGAGATTCCAGAACAAAATATGGATCCCGAGGAAGGGGAAATTACAGGCACACAGTCCTAACTGTGGTAAAGGAGTCCTGAATAGGAAGAAGAGAGAGACAGCTAAGAAAGCCCCAGAGATCACAGACATGGGACAATACCAAATGTGCAGCCTAGCAGGGCCTGGTGAGGACTTGGAGGTGGCTTGAGCTCTAAATGAGCTGGGGGCTGGGCAGCAGAGAAGACTCTCCAGAGCAGCCAGACTCTGAACACGGAGCAGAGGCTTCACTGTGGACAGCAGGGTCCTCTCGGGCAAGAAAAGAGCAAACTGGTGAGCTCCTCTTCTCGCTGCAAACCTAGGCTTTGGTGCCTCTTTGTCAAGGGGTTCTTGCCGACCCAAAGCCTGCTTCCCGCCCCCTGCATATGCTTCTCCCTGCCCATTTCCTTGTCTCTCTCCCCCCGCCCCCCAGACCCTGAGCTCCACAGGGTCTGGGGTTATCTTTGTTTACTGCCTAGCACAGGGCCGGGCACACAGTCAGGGCTAAGAAAACAAGGTGAACTTATAGCCTAAGAGCCATGGGGACGTTGGAATCATCCTTGCAACGTGGACGCTTTCCCAACCCAGATGAGCTATGTCTAAGTATATCCAAGGAATTTTCTGCAGAAATCTCCAAGCAACTATTTATTTGGAGGCTGCAGAGGAGGGGATGGGGCCACTAGACCAAAGTTGAGGAAGATGGATCCCACAAGTAGCCACTGTGGAAAAGATGATGTCTCCAGTGTCTTGCTGGAGTCACTCTCCAGGGGGACACTGGGGAGTGTCCTGGGCAGAAGGCAAACCACGGAGAGTTAAATTTTCAAAGTGCTTACGTAATGGGTGACATTCACCATCTGTAAACAAGACGCATTCTGAAGAATGACCCAGAACAGGGTGACTATAAACATTCCTCTACAAACCTCATGGTGGACAGAGCCCTTCTTCTTTTGGTGTAACTACCCGGGGTGGAATTTCAGGGTCAGAGGGCAGGAGTGTTTTAGCTTTAATAGATAATGTCAGACAGTTTTCCAAAGTCATCATTCTATATTACTCCATTTATATAAAATTCAAAAACAAGCCAATCAAATCCCTGGTGTTAGATAGCAAGCTTGAAGTTCACTTCGGGGGCTTGCAATTGGGAGGGGGCTTGAGGGAGACTCCGGAGTGCCGGTGCTGGTCTGTTTCTTGATCTGGGTGGCAGTGGCACTGGCTTGATCACTTTTTGGAAAGTCATCAAGCTGTGTGCTTATAGTGTGTGCGGTTTTCTGTTTGTGTGTCACACCTGAAGTACAAGTTTTTTCAGAAGTCTTGAGGTGCCTCAGACCTCCGGAGGTAGACACAGCTAGCCCCTCTGAGAACCTTCCATTCCCAGGTGGACCTATGACCCCTTGGAGATGCGCAGAAGGAATCCTCCCCTCACCTTCTCTTCCCTGGACAGCCTAAGAACATCTGGCCACATTCGGCTTGCTCTGTCTCTGTCCCACCTCTGGATTTAGTGCACACTTTCCACCCCCACCCCTCTCCCCAGACAACAATATGGAAAAACCAGTGCTTACTAAGTGCTCACGTACTGCGTGCCAAGCGAGGTGCTGGTCATGTGGACTGAGGAGGTGAGCAGGACCTAGAGCCTCAAGGAGCAGGAGAGAGTGCACATCTCTTGAACATAAGGTAGTTTGTGGCAAACGTCATGTAATTTGCACTTGCTGGCCACCTCCAGCAGGCAGTCTCCCAGAACGAGCTGCGTTCACATTCAGATCCGTGTTGCGGTGCAGCCGTTTGGGTTGCAAGAAAGAGACTCACTCTGGTAACGTCACAGGATGGGTGTTTATTGGGAGGACATGCCAGACAGGCTCCCCCAGGAAGAGTCTGGCAATCAGGCACTGCAAGGAATGGGACCTGGGACCAGGAAGCTTCGGGCCACGGTTCCATGGAGCTTACTCAGCCTCCAATTTCTTTCCAACCTGTTAGCCCCTAGGACATCTCACCACTACTCTCCCAGTTTCTCAACCCAAATCCCAGGCAGGGTCTTTGCGTCTCCTACCATCTGCCACCAGGCTGTGAGGGGAGACACTAGTCCACCTAAGAACCGGCCCCTCTCAGGCACTGACTTCCTGGGAGCAAGTTATTCCTTCTTTGTGACCCTCATTCTGCTTAACAGCCCCTGGCACAGAAGCCCCCAGGAAGACCGAGTGAGCCCACTTGATCACAGAGAAGGAGGTACCTGGAGCAGAAATAAGGATGCTCTCCACACTCACTGGGGTAGGAATGGGGGCCCCTGTTTTTCCAAGGGCATGATAAAATGCATGCTCAGGCAACCCCATTGCCTGGCATGCCTTTTCCCTAGGGAACACCAAACCATCTTAATTTCCTCAGTCTAAATGTGTGAGAGGGACTCCCTCTTCTGGGAAGCCCATGAACAGAATGACCAGGGACATCTCCTGGCCTTCAGTAGACGGGCACTGCAAACGTGGCCTGCCGGCAGCATTCTCACCAATGTCAGAAGTCTCGGGGATGAGTCCATGGTTGGGGAGTCCTTTGGAAACAGAACTAAAACTATATTTCTCAGAATCTCTTGCAGCTTGAGGTGGCTGCTTGACTCAACTCCAGCCAATGGAGAGTGAGTGAAAATGACCTGCAACTTCTGTCCACAATGGGAATGGTTGTGCCTTCAAACTCCTCTTCTTGCTGGAGGGAATGGCAACACAGTGGGGCCACCATGAACCTCACAGTCAAAGGTACCATTTCGGGGATGGAGAAAAAGAAGATAGAATGATCCCAAATTCTGACATCTTAAACTACCATAGCATATCCAGATTAGTATGGGAGAGAGAAGTAACATGTCCTCATGCTGAAGGTAATGTATTTGGTCTCTTGTTAGTGCAGCCTAACTTCTAGTCCAGCTCCTGTGGAGTGCTCTGGTCGGCCTGGGAGGATGTAGGAAGCTCCTCATCTTTTCTAATCCAGCCAAAAAGTCCAGGGTGGGCTTGGAGGGAAAAGATGTGAGGGGCCGTCCATTGGAAGATAAAGGGAGAGATGTGATCCAGAGAAAAGGAAAAGACAAGTAGACAACATGGGCACTCGTTTATCCTCAGAGTCCCCCAGGGCCAGCACCCTCCTGGGTAGATTAAGGTTCACCTCTTTCTCTGTGCCCATTTTTCTTGGCAAGAGATTTGGATCCGGGTCATAGAAAGTCAGATGCTGTAGAGTTGTTTTCACAGAGGGAGTCAGGACTCAGTGCTGCCTTGTTCACGAGGCCCAGGTCGTCACAGTTTCTGGTGACCTCCTCCTCCTGAGGGTAGACAGTGCCACAGATCAGCTCAGGGGCAGAGCAGAGGACTAGGGCCCACCTGCGGCTGCATCAGGATCAGGATCAGGATCAGTGAGCTTCCCGCAGAGAAAATCCTGGTGACAAGGAGCGCTCTGGGAGTGGTCATCCCATGGCCTCTAACTCTGGAGGGCAGTTCCCCAGACCTCAAGCCTTAGTCCCCAGGGGACTGCGGAACATGTGCCTGGCTGGCAATGAGGCTGTGAGCCCTGCCCCCACCCCCCACCGCAAAACTGGATGATCTGCAGAAGGGGACACGTCCCTGGGAAGGGAAAACAGACCTTCACCCCTGCCCAGGGGATAGGCAGACTGCAGAGTAGGGAAGAGAGAACCCAGGTGGGGTTCTGTGTTCCAAGATGCATCTTGAAAGTCGAGGAGAAGCTGCTATGTCAGAATGTCTGCCCCGGTCACCTTACCAGCAGCTCCCACAGAGAACCTGACAGTCACGCTGGCCTACAGTATACCCATCATGCCTGGCGAGCAAACACGTGACTGTTGTGTGCCCCATTCAAAATGTGGCTTCCCTGTCTTTCCGGAGGTCCCTGGTTCTCTGTATTCTCTCCCCAGTCTCCCCCTAGTCCCAGGGCCCATCCTACATATGAGAGCTGTCTCTGTGCACCAGCCCTGCCCAGTGGGTTAGCCAGGCGTCGTGTCTACCTGGGCCCACAAGACAGATGGATACCTGCATGGTCTGCTTCTGAGGAGTCATCTCCACCAAATTCTCACCCATGCTCAGCTTACAAAATTGTTTCCTGCAACAGCAAGAGTGGACTCAGAGGGTCTCTTCACTTCCCCTGCTTACCCCCATTTCCTCCCCTGACCCCAAGCGCTTACTTAGCCCCAGATAGCTCACTGAACAGAGCAATGGGAGCATTGTGGGGAGTGGGGGACCTTATCTTTCTTCCTTCCCTCCCAGCCCTTTCTTTACACAGATGGGCTCCAGATGAAGAAAGAAAACTACAGCAAGAGGGCTTGAAAGACAATTCTAGAAGCAGTTCCCAAATTTGGAGCAGTGGGAAGAAGAGGGACAGGCTAGAAAGTACAGAGCCCGTGCATCTGGTAAGAGAGACATGAGGGAATGTTGAGGGGAAGTGGGGGATGACGAGGTGACCCCAACCCTGAACCCACCTCCAGGCGTAGAAGGCCCCCAGGCCCAACAACAGGAAGAGGAGGCCCAGCAGCAGCCCCAGGACCCAGAGTAGCTTCTGGAACAGACTCAGACGGTGCAAGGCTGGAATGCAGGGGTGAGGCTCAGGTGGCCGCTCCAGGCCTCCAGGGCTCCCTCCCAAGGGGACTCCCCCGAGATGAAAACCATTCTAGCTCTCACTTTATCTCAGAAGCTTTCCCTTGCAACCAAGCATTAAGCTAGACTAGTTAGACAAACTGATCACAGGGAGAAGGATTCAGTGAAGACCTCAGAAGGAAGCCTTTGGACCTGAGAGCTGGGCCGTCCTATAGAGGGGCCTGGGAGACAGACCCTCCCTCCACCCCTCACCTCTGGTTCCGAAGTAGGTAGAAGCGGACGCAGAGCCCAGGGCATTGGAGGCAGAGCACACGTATTCCCCCTGGTCGCTGGGCCTCAGCTCCTCCATGTCCACCCTCAGGGCATTGGCGGTGGCTGTGACACGGATGTGGGGCTCGGCCGGAGCCCCGCCAGGCTGGCTGGAGGCCACCAGCCTCCTGCCGAGGTGGAGACTCAGACTGGCTAGGGGCTCGCTGTCCACTCGGCAGTCCAGGATGCCCCGGAGGCCGCCCTCAGGCTCCACAAAGACCGTCATGGAGGGCATCTCAGGAGGGTCTGTGGGAACACAGAGGGGCGTGATAGTTGCAGAACACCAGCGCCAATTCCTCCCCCCTCCCCCAACCCAGGCAAGATGACTGCAGCTCGCCACATGACGGGGTAGAACCCCTTGCCCCTCTCCTTGATCTGTGCCTTGCTCTGACCACTAGAAAGCAGAAGTGATGTTATGTGGCTTCAGGGCTAGACCTCAAGGGGCCTCACAGCTTCTGGCCTCCTGCAAACACAACCCCGGAAGAAGGTCAGGCCAGCCCCAGCTGCCGGCCATGAGGATACAGCCATCCTCAACCAGCTAGCAACAAGACAATGACAGAGATCAGCCGGAACCCTGCCCAGCTCCGTTCCGCCTGAATTTCTGACCTCCAGCATCAGGAGCAAACACAACAGCTGTCCTCTGAAGCTCTGTATTTCGGGGGGCTTGTGACTGCAGCCACCACTGGCTGATCCTGCATGGGGGCCTGGATGAGGGATGGAATGGGGACCCAGGCACTCTGCACGCAGTATCCCCTGGGCTCCTCACTGGGTGAGGGGGCTGATATTTTGCACATGAGAAAAGCCAGGCAGGGATGTACAAGGTCACACAAGCAGGCAGCGGGAGTCCTCCAACCCAGGACTCTATCCCTGCAAAGTCTTTGCTCTTTGCAGACAGAAGAGGGGGAGGACCCGAGGCAGGCAAGTGAGATGTGGACAGGGGGTGGAGGGTCGTACTCACACAGCACCCGGAGCATGACTGGAGCAGAGGTGGTGGCCCCACTGGGGAGCTCAGCCCAGCAGTGGTACACCCCGGCTTGGGCACGGGCCACGTGGGCGAAAGCAAGGGTGGGCACAGGCTCCACATGTAGTCGCTGGCCATTCCAGAACCAAGCGAAGGTGGAGTTGCCCATGGGTCCGGGACCACCAGAGAGGCGACAGCTTAGGTTCAGCGGTGCCCCCTCAGTCACATCCAGCCCCGGCTCGGCCACCACACGCACCCCTGCAGGCCAAGGACCAGGAGGAGGTCAGGGAGCCTGTGGGTGGGATCTGGGCATCGGAGAGGCCTCCGTGCATTATGGGAACATCTGTTCTGATTTGGGGCCCACAGAGGTAAGATTGTGGCTCTCTCAAAAGACAGATCTCTTGGGGCACCTAGGTGACTCAGTCGGTTAAGCACCTGCCTTTGGCTCAGCTCATGATCCTGGGGTTCTGGGATGGAGCCCTGCATTGGGCTTCCAGCTCAGCGGGAAACCTGCTTCTTTCTCTCCCACTCCCCCTTGCTTGTGTTCCCTCTCTCACTGTTTCTCTCTCTCTTTCAAATAAATAAATAAAAATCTTAAAAAAAAAAAAAAAAGACTGAGATCTCTTGCACTGGGGACCTCTGGGACAGGGTGGTTTGTCTCTACAAACCAGGCTTTCTGATGGATGAGGCTGTGTCTTGCTCGGAGATGGGACTCCCCAAACATGGGGCTCCATCTCATCTCTCACATTATGTCCCCTAAAGGTAGGGTTGGGACTCTCTTCCCACCCCAGGCTTCCCCAGAGCAGGTCTGTGCTTCCACCCCAGATTGGGTTCTGTGAGGGCAGGGCTCTGTCTCCCCTGTCTCCAAGGGGCCCTCCACATGGCTGCAGCTCTCCTTTGCAGAGTTCTGCAAGGGCAAGGCTGCTTCTTCCCCTCAGGCTGGGCAACAGCCTCCAGGGAAAGCGGTTCCTCCTCCATCAGATGGGGCAGGGCTCTAGCTATCCATTCTGGTCAGCGTGCCCCTCGTATACACAAGGCCCCGCTGTGCCTGAGCCCTTCTCCTCCCCCTTGGCCCACTCACCTTCCCCCAGCAGCTGCCCTGTGGTGCTGACTGAGCCCAGGAAGTTGTGGGCTGTGCACATGTAAGTGTCCTTGTCACTGGAGGGTACGTCTTGCACCTGCAGTCGCAGGGCATTTCGGGCCGTCTGCACAGGGCCTGTCCCGGATGCCAAGCCATGGACTCCCAGGCTGGTGGCTAGCACCTTGCCGTCACGGGACAGGGCCAGCTCAGCAGGGGGTTCACTGTCCACAGTACACTGCAACACGGCCATGGAGCCCACTCTGGAGTCCCGAAACGACGACAGGATGACATCCCGGGGGGCATCTGGGAGCACAACAGCACATAGTTGGAGGCCCTCTTTGGAAACCCTGGACCGTCCATGGCCCACCCCCCTGGCACTGGTGAGGCTGAAGCCTCTGGATGAAAGGCCACTTCCTCAAAGTGACACCTCGTGGGCAGAGTGGCAGAGAACCCCAGGTGGGGTTCGCAGGACTCTTTTCTCATCACCAATGTTCTTCTTTTCCCAAGTGCCCCTTCCAAGATCTGCATCCACCCCCACGAAGGCCCAGAAGTGCCCTCTGCCTGCTCTCAGCCTCGGCAACCCCAGCCAAGGGCCCTGGCTCACAGTGGACTTGCAGGGCGGTGGGCCGGGAGCTGCGGGTGCCCTGGGCGTCCTGGACCTGG
This sequence comes from Lontra canadensis, assembly GCF_010015895.1. NCBI lineage: Eukaryota > Metazoa > Chordata > Mammalia > Carnivora > Mustelidae > Lontra > Lontra canadensis. The sequence goes on from NW_022631010.1 coordinate 7,071,913, forward strand.
CAGGAGTAGGCCCCCGCATGAGCCCGTGTGGCCGCTGGGATCGAGAGGGCGGCAGCTGGCCCCTCCTGCAGCCAACGGCTGTTGTGGTACCAGGCATAGAGAACAGGTGGGCGGGCAGCGGGGTCTTCACAGGACACTGTGACGGGGGTCCCCTCAGGCACAGCGGCAGATGGAGCCAGGGTCACCTGCACACCTGGACCAGGGAGACCAGGGTCAGCAAGTCCCAGCCAGAGACCACAGCTGGTCCCTCTCCCCACGCTGGGCTCAGCCCCCAGCCCTGCCTCACCCTCTAGACGAAACTCCAGGGAGGTATTGGCCTGGCCCAGAGGACTGTGGGCGGAGCAGCTGTAGAGCCCCTCATCGCTGGGTCCGGGCTCCCACAACTCCAGGCGCAGAGTGTTGGGGACAGAGGCTGTGCTCGAAGACATCAGGAGGTGGCCAGCATGGCTGAGGGCTAGCTGGGCAGGTGGACGGCTATCCACGGTACACAGTACCTGAGCCAGCCGTCCGCCTCGGCTTTCCAGGAGGTAGGTCAGGCGCAGGCTGCGGGGAGCGTCTATAGGGACACCGAAGGAAACAGTTCAGAGACCACACCCAGTTGGAGGCCACAAGGAGGCCAGTTGACAGGCAGCATTCAAAGCAGGAGAGCCCTGGCTCCCTATCGCAAGGGCCCCCAGTTGCCCAACTGAGGATCCTCTGCCCAGAAAGAAGCTACCCCCTCTGACCCTGACTCAATGCTCCTTGTCCTGGGCTTCTTCAGATTGATGGGGTCTGGGTTCCTGAGTCAGACATCTGTGGGGCTCTGGCCATGCCCTTGATCCCTGTGGGCCACCGTCATTCTTTTTTGTCCCACCCTGCATCCAACCAAACTCACAGAGGACATCCAGAGTGACAGGTCTGGAGAGGTGGGGTGCCTGGCCAGGAGTCACCACACCACAGCGGTAGGAGGCAGCGTCCGTGACTGTGACATTGGACAGAAGGATGGAGTGAGCACCTGGGCGCTGCTGCCCATCCTGGTACCACGTGTAGGTGAGCTGGGTGAGGTTCGAGGTCCACACAAGGCAGGTCAGGTTCACCAGCTGCCCCTCTTGCACAACGGCCCTAGGCTGCACCTGCACACTCACAGCTGGGGAGGGAAGAGGGCCGGGGACACGGGTTAGACTGTGAAGCTGTGTAAAGAAAGCCGCTTGTCTCCATGAGGAAGAGAAACATGTACAGGGGGCTCAAGATTGAACATGGGAAACAGCTCAACATCTCTCAGGTGGTCCCAACCAGGGTTCTGCAGGGCCTCCGGGTACCCTAAGCCCTCCCTGACCCTAATGGGCACATGGAAGAAGAACCCAAGCCTGCCTGGGCTGCAGTATTTTCTCCTTGAACACCCCGCCCTCCCTTTTCTGATTTATCCACTGGACATCCAGGCAAACATCTGTTTCTAAAAAAAGGCTCTTCCGTGAAAGCCAAGTCTGGAGTCATTTGTCCTTAAAGGAGGCTGAGAATGGAGGCTGTCCTTATGTTCAGCCCACCTGCCTGTCCCTCAGGCTTCCAGAACCTTCTCCAGCCTTCTCTCTTCTCTTAAAGGAGCCCCCCATGCACACACTCACGCCCTCACACTGACCCTGGGCATCGAAGAGGGCAGAGGCTGAGGCCTGGCCCAGTGTGTTGTTGGCCTGGCAGGTATAGACGCCCTCATCCTCCAGCACCGCTCTGTGGATCTCCAGGCGTAGTGTGTTGGGAGCGACAGCCACCTGCAGCCGGGGAGAGTGGCTGGCCAGCTCCCCCACACCCTGTAAGGTGGAGGCCACAAGGTGGTCCCCGTGGAGCAGTCGTAGGTGGGCTGGAGGGTCACTGTTCACACGGCACAGGAGGAGGCCCAGTCGTCCAGGGCCCGTGTCCATCAGGGTGGTGAGTGTGGCCTGGCGAGGGGCGTCTACAGGAGGTGGGGAGTGGTCAGGACCCCCCGTCCCTTCTCTAGCACTCTCGCTGGAGGCAGGGCTTGCCCAGCCCCTCCTCTATCTGTCCCTTTTGTCCCTCACCCCCCAAGAAACATGGACAGGATGAAAGCTTACAGGACACGTGGAGGCTGATGGGTGCGGCCAGGCTCGTGGTGGCCGAACCTGGGGCCTGGGCTTGGCAATGGTAGGCCCCAGCTTGGCTCAGAGTAATGGCCGTGAAGTGGAGCGTGGCTGAGTTTGACTCTGGGAGGGGCTGGCCATCCTGATACCAGAGGTATGAGGTCCCCTCTTGAACCCCTGCGGGCACCTGGCAGCTCAAGACCACGGCCTGGCCCTCCTGGAGCTCAGGTGATGGAGACACCTGGACCCAGGCTCCTGCGGGGGGAAACCAAGGGCAGGTGAGGGCCCTCCCCCATGCCCTCTCCCCCAGCCTGGGACTATATGTTTGTCCACACAAGGACCCTAGTCCTATGTCCTGGAGCCACAGGCCCCCTATGAGACCACCACCAAAGGCTCCACTTCAGCTCCATGCCTCCCTCTGTCCTGCTCCCAACTCCCCTGCCCTCGTCTGTCCCAGCTTTTATCACCCACTACCCAGAGCTACAGTTTCACTCTGTCGGTCATATGTCACCTACCAGAAGGCCCAGCTTATGGGACCTCCAACCCCATGGCAGGTGCAGTGCCTGCACAAGTTAGCTCTGGACAGATGCTGGCTTGACCCCATAGAACATTGAAATCAGAGGGGTTTAGGTCATGCCAAGGGCCGTTGTCCCAAGAGTGAGCTGGACCCAGCATGGATGACCCAAGTGATTACAGGGAAATGTATTGAGCTGGAGACCAAGGGAGGCCTGCTGGCTGGCTAGAAACTCCCCTAACCGTCACTGAAAAAGGCTCACATTTCTACCCCAAATCCACATGACACAGTCCAAAGCCTGGCCAGAGCAGCCCCGAGGGCACGTGGGCCCTAGGGACCGGACACTCACCTCGGACCTGAAAGAAGAGGGAGGTATTGGTGGATCCGAGGACATTGGTGGCCTCACACCGATAGCTTCCAGAGTCCCCAAGGCTCAAGTCTCGGACCTCCAACTGCAGGGAGTTGGCTGTGGCTTTGACCTGGAGGCGGCCACGGAGCGGGAGCAAGGGCCCCAGGCTGGTGGCCAGGAGGTGCTCCCCGTGGAAGAGGGCCAGCTGGGCCACGGGGCGACTGTCCACAGTGCAGACGAACACAGCCACGTGGCCCTGGCCCACGTCCAGGAGTGCTGACAGCTTTGGAGGGTCTGGGGGATCTGCAGACAGGAAGGAGCTCAGGCCACGCCCCGTCCTGCTCACCACGGCGCAGCTGCCACACTCTGTGCCCCTCCCCTCCGCACACGCAGTCCAGGCCTGCCCTTGCTCACGCCCAAGCCGTGCTCTGCCCCTCACGACCATTCCCCCGCACTGCGCACCCCCTCACCCTCCGAGCACCCAACCCTGCCCTTGCCCATCACCCACAGAGCACGCTCAGGAGCACCGGGGCGGAGAGCTGGGCCCCGGCCTCGGTGAGGATGCGGCAGGCATAGAGGCCAGCGTCTGTTCTGGCCACAGGCAGCAACGTCATGGTTTCCAGGGGGCCCTGGGCCCACAGTGCCCCATTCCGGAACCAGGAGAAGTTGGCAGGGCCGCCGGCTTCCCGGCTCACACTGCAGGTCAGGTTGGCTCCGGTGCCCTCCAGCAGCGTGTGGGATGGGGTGATGACCAGGATGGTGGCTGGAGGGCGAGCAGCACAGGCCACCTGAGACAGGCCTCCCCTTGACTGCCTCCCCACTGGGGTGGGGGCCCAGCCTCCCAGCATGGGGAAGGCAGGAAGGAGACCCCTCCCTGGCGTGCCCATGGGGTAGGGGAGAAAAACGAGCTCCCATGGCCAAACAGAGGTGATTTCACCCAATAGACCTGCCCTGGACGACAGAGAGAGTTGGAGCGTCCAATGTACCAGCCCCTGACCCTGAGCCACCCATTCCCTGCATTGACTCACCCTGGGCATCGAAGTTTGTGGAAGCAGAGGCGTTGCCCAGGGTATTGCTGGCCTCACACAGGTACACACCCTCATCCTCCAGCACCGGGTCACCGATCTCCACACGCAGCAGGTTGGGGGCTCTGGTGACCTTTAGGCGCTGGGAACAGCCCCCACAGCCCAATGGCAGGGAAGAGGCCACGACATGGTCCCTGTGGAGCAGCCGCAGCTGGGCTGGGGGGTAGCTGTCCACACGGCACAAGAGGAGCCCTTGACGTCTCACCCCAACCCCCGCAGCATCGGGGTCCAGCTGGGCAGTGAACGTGGGCTGGCGTGGAGCATCTGTAGGGAGGAAGAGCATAGGCATTCATCTCATGGCCTCCACAGGGTTCTCCACGTCCACTCAAAGCTGGCTAGGTTCCCACAACACAGCAAACAAAGGCATGTGCTCAGAATTGCCATGAACAGCTGTGTAGGTTGTTCACTGCACAAGGACAACCAAACCAAAGTAGGAGGAATTCGGCCCATGGCCCTCATGCTCAGCTGTGCTCTAGTGCTGTACTGAGTCTTCCCAGAGGAAGGAATATCATTTTCTAGCTTGGACAAGGGTGTCGTATGGGCTAGCATAACATTGTGTGCTTCTGATTGGCCCCTCAGGTTAATATGAAGCATCCACCCTTGATAGGCCACAGTCCCTGTGCTTAGAGGTTCTGCTGTCAAGGCTGTGGGAGCTTGTGAGAGCGCAGCCAAAGGGTGTGTGCACATATATGGAATTATGGTGTCCTAGGGGCCAGCTGAGGACAAAACTTGGATAGGGTATCCATGGTGCCTTTGAGGCTAAAAGTAGAGGGCCTTAAAGAGGCTGGGGTTGAGGGACAGGATATGGGGAGACAGCAAGCCCCAGGCTTGTTCCCCACATTTCAGCCTTGGGCAGGCAGCTCTGTGGTGCCCAGGCCCGTGGCTGCCTTCCTGATCTAGACCCAGGGGCTGGAGGGCCTGAAGGAGTTGGAGGTGGCTGGTGGGCTCCTGTAGGCTGACCCTCCCCAGGTAGGCAGGGGCTGGTGGGAAGACTACTTACAGAGCACAGTGAGGATGGCAGGTGAGGAGGGTCCGCTGTCCCTGTGGCCATCGTTGGCCTGACAGTAGTAAGAGCCGGCATCGGTGCTGGAGGCCGCAGAGAGGTGAAGGCTGCTGCTGGAACCTTCGAGAAGCAGGGCTCCATTCCGGTACCAGGAGAAGCGGATGTCAGGCGATGGGCTCAGACCGCTCCTGCAGCTCAGGGTCACTCCTTGGCCTTCTACCACCTCTGCTGTGGGGCTGATGAGGAGGTGGGCCACTGGCAGAGGAGGGAGTAAGGAAGGCTCAGGTCCCCTGCATCCGGCTGCACCCATGCCACCAGCTGCAGGAAGACCTCCAGGGTTCTCCTCTCCCCACATGACTGTAGGTAGGTCTGGACTCTGTGGCATCAGCTCCATGAACGTCTTGATATCAGGAGAGTTTGTCCTTCACTGCCAATTCTAATCTATTGGCTGCAGCTTGATCGAGAAGGATTATGAGCCAGAGCCTGGGCTTCCATCAAAAACCTGGCACAATTGATTAGCTCTGTCCTCCACAGCCTCAGAAGGAGGGAATGGCAATGCATGCATGAAGGTATGGATGACCGCGCTTTTCTATTTTTCCTCCTGCCTCGGACTCCTAGCAGAGCCTGCCCCAGGCGTTTGATAAATAAAAAAACCAATGGATATGAAGGGCTCTTCAAGTTCAGAGTCAAAATGTGTACAAAAGGAATAATGCAACCTGCCACGTTTCCCCTTTGCCTTGACTTCAGGGACCTCCCAGGTGGTTATAGCCCAGATCTTTGATGTGTTTTTTTTTTTTTTTTCAAACCAACCAGCTTGTTCGTCCCCTCAGCTAAGTCCCCTGGACTCCTGGGACGAAGACCAGAGCAGGCCTCCTCCTCGGTGTCCCTTCACCAGCCCCCCTCCCCGTGCCTGTCTTACCTTTGGCCTGGAAGTTCAAGGTGGACGATGACTTCCCCAGGGAGTTGGTAGCTGAGCACGTGTACTCCCCAGTGTCATCCAGCCCCAGGTCTCGGATCTCCAGGTTCAGGGAGTTGGGGGTGGAGAAGACACTGAAGCGTGAGCTGTGGTTTCCCTCCCCTGGCGTGGAGGCCAGGATGAGGCCATTGTGCGACACCGTCAGGGTGGCCAGAGGCTCGCTGATCACGGAGCAGTGGAGGATACCCACCAGCCCCTCCCGTGTCTCCAGGAAGGCAGTTAGGTCCGGGGCAAGGGGCGGGTCTGCGTGGAGATGAGGGGTGCTGGTCACCCTCAGATGGGGGCAATCCCGGATCCCCCTTTATAGGCTATGACCGTGCAATACCCCATGAAGGGAGCAACCCCAGAGCTCCTGAGGGCCGGTCGAATACACTTGTGCCTGAGTGGAGCCAGTCACTTTGTCTTCTCAGTCAACAGCTGTGGCAACTCTGTGAGTGGGGGCTCAGGGGCCCACTATGAGGATGGGAAAACTGCCAGGCAGCAGCGGGTAGCACCTCATCCAAGGGGCCAAGGTGAGGAACTACCAGCAATGGGACAGACTGTCATCACATGCCCCCTGACGTGACACAGCAGGATGGACCCAGCGTCATACCCACGCTGTTGCTGCCCGGCTGTGCAGTCTCAGTCTACACAAACCACACAAACACAAACAGGGACACCCACACAACTGGCCTGTACTCTTCAAGTCTCAATGTCAAGAAAGGCAAGAAAAGGGGCACCTGCGTGGTTCCATCCGTTAATCGTCTGCCTTCACTCAGGTCATGATCCCAGGGTCCTGGGATCAAGTCCCACATCGGGCTCCCCGCTCAGTGGGGAGTTTGCTTCTCCCTCTCCCTCTGCCCTTCCCCCTGCTTATGTATGCGCACACTCTCTCTCTCTGTGTGTCTGTCTCAAATGAATAAATAAAATCTTTAAAAAAGAGAGGAAGAGAGAGGGACTACTTTCTGTATGATTCCAACTATTTGACATTCTGGAAAAGGCAAAAAAATTTTTTTTCTGTGGTTGTCAGGCATTCAACAGATAAATAAATGGAGAACGGGGGATGTTTATGGCAGTGAAGCTCTTCTGTATGATACTGTAAGATGAGTACATGATATTATACAAAGAGTACAACACAAAGAGTGAACCTTACTGTAAACTACAGACTTTAGTTAATAATGTATCAGTGTTGGTTCAGTAATTATAACAAATACACAACACTAATCCAGGATGTGATAGGGGAAACTGTGCCAGGAAAGATACATGGGACCTCTGTACTATCTGCTCAATATTTTTGTAAATATAAAACTATTGTTAAAAAATAAAATCTATTAGGTAGCTTGGTCAGTTAAGCATCCAACTCTTGATTTCAGCTCAAGTCATGATCTCAGGGTGGTGAGGCCAAGCCCAAGAAGGCTCACACACTAGGCGTGGAGCCTGCTTAAGATCCTCTCTCCCCATCTCCCTCCGCCCCTCCCTGCACCATGAACCCGTGCTCTCTCTTTCCCACTCTTTATTTTATTTATTTATTTATTTGACAGAGAGGAAGATCCCAAGCAGGCAGAGAGGCAGGTGGGAGGGTGGGGGGGGTGCGGAGCAAGCTCCCTGCTGAGCAGAGAGCCCCATGAGGGGCTCCATCCCAGGACCCTGAGATCATGACCTGAGCTGAAGGCAGAGGCTTAACCCACTGAGCCACCCAGGCACCGTCCCCTTCCCACTCTTAAGAAAAAAAAATTAATAAATAAAGACAGAGAACAAATGTACCACACTGTTAATAAATGGATAATCTAAGTTAAAGGCGTATGGTAATTCTTTGTATTCTTCTTGCAACTTTCTGTAAGCTTAACTCATTCTAAATGAAAAGTGGTCTAAAACAGGAGGACACCCAGGCCCAGGGAGGTGAAAGCTTGCCCAGAGTTGCAGAGCTGGGGTGTGAGCGCAGAGCCGACCAGGCCCAGGCTCTTCACCCTCCTGTGGGGCCCCTGTCCCCAGCTCCACCCTGGCCACTTACGGCTGACCACCACGCTGACGGGGCCGGAGCGCTCTCTGCCATAGGCATTCTGCACCTCGCAGACGTAGAAGCCGGTGTCGGCCCTTGAGGCCGAGGGAAGCCGCAGCGTGTGGCTGTGGGCATCCTCCAGCAGGACGTGGTTCTTATACCAGCTGTAACGCAGCTCGCTGGGGGCTGCTTGGGGCGTGTTGCAGGTCAGTGTCACCATCTGGTTCTCTAGGATGCGGCCTGCCGGGCTCACCTGGACCTCAGCCACTGTAGGGGCAGCAGTGGGCATGCTGGGGGACACCCAGACATCTTCCAGCATCCTGGGGTTGTAGCCAATCAGCCTGAATCCCTGCACACTCAGTACCAGACCCCTTCTGGGTGGGCACCGCATCTCTTTGTCCTGTTTACTAGGATTCTTGCAACCGCCCACCCTGCTGGGGAGGTTTGTCATCTATCTGGGGCAGGTCTAGGACTCCACACCCGTGTCCCAGAAGGCGCCTTGGCCTAGCTCCCTTGAGCAACAGGGGCCTGTTGGGGACCCCGCCCCACCCTCCAGTCAAGACCCAGGCTCCCCCAGGACTCACTAAAGATGTGGACCTTGATGGGGGGCGAGACCGAAGAGCCCACGCCGTTCCCAGCTTGGCAAATGTAGACACCAGCATCGTCCCAGGTTGCCTGGGACAACCTCAGCATACGACCCTCGACCTGGAGTGGTGTCCCGTCCTTGATCCAGCGCATAGAACTAACTTTGGGGTAGCTGCTGTTCACCCGGCAGGTGAGTATGACCACATCACCTGGAAGGATGTTCCGCCCTGAGGGGCTGAGAAGGATCTCCACACCCCTGGGGGCATCTGCAAGGCACAAGGTGGGTGGGGGGGGGGCGTCAGAGGAAGGGCCCAGGGAAGACAGTGGTGCCACTTCTCTCTTCTTTCAAGAAGCCCCGCCAGGCACTGCCCCCCACCTCGTGAGGAGATTCTGATTCCTTCCTTCTCCACCGAGGGCCTAATAATGCAGGCCTAGCGTCCAGCCTGCACTGCCTTCTAAGGCTTTCTGCCGCGTGACACTAGCCATCACCCTCTCTTCTATCTAGGGATCATAAGCACCATCGTTCCTGCTTAGGTGGCTTTTGGTAGCTGTTGGCAAGGAATCAAACACTTCATGAAGGGGGCCAAAGGCAGAAGATGGTTAACCCGTTTGGAAGGAAGGAGCCAACCATACAGCACATCTGCATTTCTAGAAATCTTGTTCCAAAGCCTCTGGCTATGTAAATAGGCTTATAAAAGCTATTATTTTCAAATGCTTTATCTAGGGAAATATGAAAATAGCAGAAGCTAATATCTTAGAGTGCTCAGTATGTGCTAAGCACTCCTTCAAGTTCCATAACAGTTCCTTGAGAACAACTCCTCTCCTTCACAGAGGTAGACATGGAGGCCCCAAGGGTCAAGTAACTTGCCCAGTTTGCTCAGCTAGTGGTGGACCCAGCCAGCCTGATGATGCTTGTGAACAGCACTTGTTCTAGAATAGGCTGCCATGTTTTACCGTGATGGGAAGTTCCATAATCAAGTAGAAACTCAGGCTTCCTCCCACCTCATCTTTGTTGAGTAGCCTTAGGCAAGAAAAGGGTGAACCCTCCTCCCCCGACACGCAGCAGCCTCCAGAGCTGGGTTAAATCCCCAAGGCCTCCCTCCCCGGCCCCCAGTTCTCTGGCTCTTCGTGTCTCCCCTTCTCTGCCCAACCTGGCCTCAGGGACGCGAGGTACAAGGGAGCCATTCAATGTGGCTCTCAAGGTTTTGCAGCGTCTCTCCCCCTGGCTGAGCCTGAAGGTCCAAGTGCACCTGGCTCTGCCTCAGGGGCGAGGGCTCTCTTTCTACAGGCCACGGAGGAGACTGGTTTCCTCTGGGGAGCCATAGATGTGCGTTCAGTCCCAAGGGTGGGGCCCCCAGCACACTCACATTGCACTTGGAGGTGAATCTCGCTCCGAGCCTTTTGCTTGGCCACTGAGACTTCGCAGTGCAGGGTCCGGCCGTGGTCCTGCCACGACAGGGCCATGTGGAGGGTCTCCAGGTGGCTGATGCCTGTGGGCCTGAGATCCTGGAGGTTGGAGGTGACCGAGCGCTCGGGGTCCTGGCCTTCCCACTGCAGGCTGATGTGTTCCTCTGGGCACGCATAGGGAGTAGAGCAGTTGAAGTACGCCTCCATGCCCTCATGGAGCTCCGCCAGGGAGGATATGGAGGGCTTCTCAGGTGTCTCTGAAGACAAAGACCAGAGGCTCAGGACTCCCCTTCACCACACAGGAGGCCTCCTGCCCTAGAAAGCCCTGCTGAGGGGCGAGACCTGGGCAGGGTCCTTCAAGAGGAAGGAGAGACTACTTTCGACCCCCGGCCCCACTTAGGGTGAATGCAAAGGAGATGCAGGGCTGGGAGAGGCCGGAGATGGGCTTAGACTTCAATGGGGCCAGTAGCAGCTTGGGACACACTTCCAGGCCATAGCCAGCTCACCCTGCCCCTCACCTGTCACAGTGACCACAGTGCCTTTGACATCTGACCAGCGGTTGCCTTCACTGATCTCAAAACGGAAGTTGTAGGAGCCTGAATCTTCAGGTCGCAGGTCCTTCAACAGCAGGCTGCACATCTTGTGCTCTGTGCGCCCCAAGAACTGGGCACGGTTTTGAAAGCGTGCCTCCACCAGCTCGGGGTTCTCCGAGTGGCTTACCACCTGCCGCTGGCCCGCATAGTCGTAGTACCAGATGGTCGTGATGCTGCGGGTCACTTCCACATCAGCTGGGAAGCTGAAGACGCAGGGGATGATGAGGCAGGACCCCCTCACGCCCTTCACATTCTGGGGACTGGAGACACCCCAGGAGGACAGGCCTGAGGGTGGGGCGAGACGGAGAGGAGAGTGATGAAGACCTGGTATCATGCAGAGCCCTCAGACCTGTCCCCATATGAGCCCCCAGCCGGGCACCCCTGGAGCAGCCCCCTAGCAGGGGGGCCCTCCCAGCCACTGCCTCCCTGAGCCCTCCTTCGACCTCAGCAGACAAACCTGTGACCAGGCCCAGTGCGGTCTGCCCAGGGCCAGGCCCTGGGAGCCGGGCGAGACCAGCACAGCTTACCTGTTGAAATCGATGAGAACAGCTGGAGAAGCCGGAACAGGGAGTCCATAGCAGGCTTCACACTGGTTCTGGTGCCTAAGAGGCGATACATACCTTGTGTACTGGTTGGGTACACAAGGGCCTCCTAGGGCACCTCAGGGCACCTCAGCCTCAGAGTCTGCAGAGAGTCCAGCCCTGCTCTGCTGCCTCCCCACCAAACCCCCAGTGAGAGGGCCAGGCAGCCAAGGACTCCTAGCACAGCCAGCAGCAGGGAGCCAGGATCCCACGTTCCCGGCGCCGACCACACCCAGGAATACCTTCACTTGGTGTCGTGCCCCAGAAAGCCCTCTGTGTGTCCCTCAGCCCCACCCCAAGTTCTGCTTTCCCAACCCCTCAAGGACACTCCTCCAGAGCAGATGAACATCTGTTTCTCTTTCCTCCCACTTCCCCACCTCTTCCCCACCACCAAGCCCAACAGGAACTGGAGCCCAGAGAGGCCCAGGGACTCACTCCAAAACACCCAGCAAGAATGATAGCTTGAAACTTGTCTCCTTACCACCAGCCTTACCAGCTGTAAGCCCTAATGGGGCTTGACTGAGCACTGACCAAAGTGCTTCTTTGAGAGCTACTTACATCCCTGAAAGGTCCTCAGGGTTCCTACTCCCAGTTCTGCCCCCATTCCCTGCTGGCCACACACGCGGTCTGTGGCCAAGTCCCATCTACACGTGGGCTCTCCAGCTGACCAGCTCTGCCTCCACCACAAATGATCTTTGCCTGCTGAAACCTTATTCAGTCTTCGAGGTGCAGCTTGAAGGTGGCTTCTAGCCGGAACTTCCTCCGTGGGGTTCCTGGAGCCACCCCACAGCCATCTCTGTGCTCGCCTTGTTTTTGGCAGCTTGTGACCCCCATTTCTCAGGAGCTGGGACTGAGGACATGCACCCTGAAGCAGAGCAGAGCCCCAGGCCTTGCAGTAGTGAGCAAGAGAGGGGCGTGGTCCTTGGGTGTCTGGAGTTGGTGGCAGGGCAAGTCTGGGCAGGGGACACAAGCCCCGCACAACACATATCCCAGAGTTAAATGCCTACTGTTTACCATGTACAAGAAGGTGGGCTTTCTGACATTGGGGGGCCCTGCTGGAGATGAGGCTCTAAGGGGGTGGCACAGATAAGAATCTGAGGGCAAGAGATCCCAGAAACACATATAACCAAAACTATAAAGCTGTGAGAAGAAAACATGGGTGAAAATCTCCACGACCTGGGATCAGGCAATGACTTCTCAAGTATGACACCAGAAGCACAAACAACAAAAGAAAAAATAGATAAATTGGACTTGATCAAAACGTATAACTTTTGTACACATCGAAGGACACTATCAAGAGAGTGAAAAGACAACCCAGAGAATGGGAGAAAATACCTGCAAATCATCTATCTGATAAGGGGTTGATATCTAGAATATGTAAGGAACTCCTACAACCCAACAAGAACAGTAACAAGCAAACAAAAAACCCCAAACCACCCAAAATCAAAAAATGGGGTAAGAACTTCAATACACGCTTCTCTGAAGATGATATATGTGGCCAAAAAGCTCATAAAAAGATGTTCAACATCATGAATCATTTGGGAAATGCAAACTAAACCCACAACCAGCTACCACTTCATACTCATCAAAATGGCTATTAACAAACAAAACCAGGAAATAATAAATGTTGATGAGGACGTGGGGAAATGAGAAGCCCCATGCACTGTTTCCCCACTTTACATTCTGGTGGGAGTGTAAAATGGCACAGTCCCCGTGGAAAATAGTTTGAGAGTTCCTCAAAAGTCAGACATAGGGGTGCATAGGTGGCTCAGTCGGTTAAGCATTTGCCTTTAGCTCAGCTCATGGTTCTGGGATGGAGCCCCACATCAGGCTCCTTGCTTAGGGGGGAGCCTGCTTCTCTCTCTGCCTGCTGCTCCCCTTGCTTGTGCTCTTTCTCTCTCTGATAAATAAATAAATAAATAAATATCTTAAAAAAAAAAAAAGTCAGACATGGATTACTGTAGCATCCAGCAATTCCACTTCCAGATACCAACCAAAATATTTTTTTTAAAGATTTTAATTTATTTATTTATTTGACAGACAGATCACAAGTAGGCAGAGAGGCAGGCAGAAAGAGAGAAGAGGAAGCAGGCTCCCTGCTGAGCAGAGATCCCGATGCAGGGCTCAATCCCAGGACCTGGGATCATGACCTGAGCCAAAGGCAGAGGCTTTAACCCACTGAGCCACCCAGGTGCCCCTCAACCAAAAGATTTTAAAACAGGGACTCAAACAGATACTCGAACACTTGTGTTCATAGCAGCGTTAATCACAATAGCCAAAACGTGGAAACAACCCAAGCGCCCATCACAGATGAATGGATGAAAGAGAGGTGGTCCATCCATACAAAGAATATTATTCAGCCGTAAGAAGGATCAAAATTCTGACCTGTGTGACAAGGGCACAGGAACCTGAAACCTGAACCCTGAAACCATTTTTCTAAGTCAAACCAGCCATATACATAAGGGCAAATATTGCATGATTCTACCTATATGAGGTACCTAGAGTATGCAAGTTCAAAGACACAGAAAGCAGACTAGAGGTTACAGGGACAAGGAATGGGGCATGGAGGAGTGAGTGGAGAGTTCATGTTTAATGAGAGCAGAGTCCCTCTTTTGGATCATGAGAAATTCCTGGAAATTGACAGTGGTGATGGTTACACAATATCATGAATGTATTTAATGCTGCTAAACTGAACACTTGAAAAATGGTTAAAACAGTAAGTTTTATGTTAAGTATATTTTACAACGTGCATACAAAAACCCATGTTGCTAGGGCGCCTGGGTGGCTCAGTCGGTGAAGCATCTGCCTTTGGCTCAGGTCATGTTATCAGGGTCCTGGGATCGAGCCCCACCTTAGACTCCCTACTCAGCAGGAAGCCCGCTTCTCCCTCTCCCTCTGCCCCCCCCCCACTCATGCTCTCTCTCTCTCTCAAATTAAAAAAAAAAAAATCTTTAAAACAACAACAAACAAACAAAAACCCATGTTGCCAACTTCGCAATCCTCCCTGGTCCTAAACGCTGACTTGGCAGAGTGAGGGGGTGAGCCTGAGGAGGCTGGGAGCAGAGACAGGAAACTCATAACATCTCCCAGCCCCCAGCCCATCAGCCGCAGGATGGGGCCCAGCTGATTCTGGCGGCTACCAGGGTGCACTCCTGGGGAGGGGCTGAGCAGACACCCAGGGCCTGAATGGGATCTGAATTGTCCATCAGGATGACAGTACTTGGCCAAGTGTGAAGAGGGCAGGGCTGTCTTTGCAGGGAGTGGGGCAAAGGCGAAGGCATGGGAAGGCCAGGAAGAGCACTGTTCCTCAGGGAACCCAGCCGACAGCGCTGGTCATTTGCTGAGGCCCAGCGGCTCGTCCCCAGTTCTTTAGGCGGCTCTAGGCCTGCCCCTATCCCAGGAGGATGGAGGAGCCACAGGAGAGGCTCATGCTGGCCCAGGCTGGAACTAGGGCCCAGATGCTGGGCTGAAAGGCAGCTCAAGGCATGTTTGGGGTGGGTGGGTAACAAGGTCAGCTCTGCTACAGAAGGGACACGAGGGAGAGGGTGGCATGTCGGCCCCAGGGCCCCTGCTCTTCCCATTTGGGGCCATGGAAGGGACAACGCTGAAACTACAGGAGAAATGGTGGGATTTTAGACCTACTGACCCCAGAACAGAGCAGAGATTATCAAACATGCAAGAGGACCCCTTCTAGAACCACCCCAAATCACATCATGTAGGTGTCACCTACACTTAGCCCAGCCCCAACACCCAAGAGTAAGTCCCACCGAAGTCCAATTCACTGACTTAACCTATTTCACCCCAAACACCATCCTCGTCCTAGAGAACCTTCCTGGGAAAAGAAGGAGCAAGACAGACCCCAGAAAGGAAGACCCTTGTCCCTATTTGGAAACCTCAGGGCTAGGGGGTAGGTGCTCCTAGGGCTTGCATTGAGCTGGGTGTACTGGTGGGCGCCCTGCGCCCCCTGGTGGTAAAGGGGTGATTGCCAGTCCTGGGAAAGGGCGTGGGTGTCCTGGGGGACCAGAGCCCCGCAAGCCTGAAACAACCTCTTCCTTAGGCAATGACCGTCTGGGAGAGGATTGTTCCCCAGACCTCAGAAAGCTCAGGGCTCTGAGATTCATCTTTGTAGCTTCAAGTCTTGGGTGTTCTGAACATGGGCTTTAATCCCCACTCTCAAAATTGGTGTATGTTGCATCAGGGTGGGACTGGGATGGCCTGGAAGGTGGGTGCCCGAGTCTGCTGCTGCCTGTGCAAGAGCAAGTGGGCAGGCGGGTAGAGTCTATGTGAGACCAAGTGTCCCATGATAAGTGGGGAGGGCTGGCTGAACCCTGACCTCTGAGTCCAGAGCCCAGTCTGGCCTGGGGAAGGAAGGGCAGATGCAGTTTCACTACAGACAGCTATGTAGGGTTCAGTTTCTGTTTCCTAGTACCAGGGCTCCCCCCTCAACTTCCCTATCAGGCTGCAGAAGGAGAGAAATGAGGGGATACAGCCATCTGGAGTGCCCTTCCCCACAGATAAGAAATCAGGGTACAGGAGGGCGACTCCAGAGTATATGATCTTCCTAAGAGTGGAAAGCCCCAAACATAAGCCAAACGTTTTGCTTGAAAAGCCCTATGGCCCATAAATGAAGTCGCCTGGCTTTGAAATGGGCAGTAGAGATTTCACATCTCGTTTTTCGTTCCGGCCCAAGCTCCTGCTCCCCAGGCTGTGCTAGGCAGTGCTGGGGGTCCTGCTGAGAGGAAGAAGTGGTGATGAGGGCAGTGAGTGGGACTGGGCTCCTGTGAGGCCAAGATGAATGGTGGGTGGCCCCAGGGCGGGCGTGAAGATGAATTTCGGCTGCAGTGTGGGATGGAATTGGGTGGACGTGGAGGGGAGAGTGATGGGTCGGGAGAGGATGAAGGTCAGGGTTGAGGCTGCATGGAAATGATGGAAATGTTGGGGGTGTCGCTGAGGGTGAGGGAGGGCTGGCAGGTGTGAGGACTGGGACCGGGATATGGGTTGGGGAAGATTTGGGGGTTCTGGTAATGACTGCAGCCTTGATTAGTATCTCGGGCTTGAGTTGGTCTGGGGCCCAGCACCCACTCCCAATGCCCCCCAGCAAATCTCAGCCCAACCCCTCTCCCAGCCCTCCTCTCACACTCCGGAGATGGGGGTACCTGCTCCGCAGGGGGAAGGGCTGCAAGGCTGGTGAACCACAGGAAGAAGAACAGGACCGAGGGCCAGATGCTTGTGGTGCTGGTGGCTTCCCAGGGCTCTGCCACCCCAAGAGAGGAGATCCAGGCTCAGAGGCTGCTTCCTCTTTTCCCAAAGCCTCAGCCTGGAGGCTGGTCAGGGAGGCAGCTGGAGGCCTTGCGTAATACCAAGACAGGAAAGTCCTCCTGGGCAGGGGAAGGGCCCCGGGAAAGCCCTTAAGGACTTGAGCAAGCAGAAGTGGGATCTGGGGCCACAGTACTCTCAGACAAAATGAAATGGGGAGGGGGTGTCCTGTTTACTGGCCATGTTCATTCTCCTCTTCTTTGTGGCCACTGGCCTTTTTAGGGAGTCCAAGAGAAGAGGAAGGGAGCTTTCTACCCATGGTCCTCCTGACAACTGAGAAGGAGTCAAGCCCAGCCTGGGGTGAAGGAGCATTACAGAGCACCCCGATGCAAGTATTGCTTCTCCAAGCCCTTTGGGAACCTCTCAGTATCCCAATGCTACCAGGACTCTCCTAGAACCCCCCCACCCCCACCCCGCCAAGAAGCAGGCCCCAGTCATGGGAGACACAGGGCCCTCAACCTCCAGGATACTCCTTAGGCTGGAAGGGTGTCTCTGGTTCCCCCTCCCTTCCCCATTGTCTCTCCTACACCCCCACTACACCCACATGTGATTTCAGCATCTCCCAACCCCTACTGAGGCAGAAAAAGAAACCCTCCACCATGGCTAGTAACGACTTTTTTTTTTTTAATTGGAGCCCATTTCATTGATGGCCTACTATTTGCCAGAAACATAGCACATGGAGAAGGGTGTTCATTGCTCCAAGCAATGGCGGCCACAAGTGACAACACAGTTCTCATTTCACAGCCTAAATTTAATTTAACTCAGCCCCTACATATTTATGGTGGTGGAGAGCCCAACCATGGCAGATCAGACCCCCTGGACCCTGGGGGCAAACCCACAGGTACAGATCAAATAGGACATGAAACCCTGGATCAGGATGAAGCCAGGATCCCAGGTCACAGTGGCCCAAAGCAACTGTCTCGTGACATTCTGCCCTGAAATCCTCAAGTCCCGCAAAAATGAGCGCTCTGTCACTTACTCTGGCCTCTTTGCAGCCCCCCGTATCTCTCCTAGCTTTGAGTCATTTCCTCTTTTGACCAAAACACAATGTGTTCTTCCATTGTTTCCCCCTCCAACCCCAAAATGAGACTTGCTGGTTGAGCTTGAGGTCTGTGCAGCTGATTCCAACTATATGACGTTCTGGATAAGGCCAAACTAGGAAGACAGCAAAATGGTCGTTGTTACCAGAGGTTAGTGGGGAGGGAAGTATGACTAGGTGGAACATAGGGGATTTTTTAGGGCAGTGAAACTGTTCTGTATAGTACCATGACGTACGCATGTCCTTAAACACCTGCCCAAATCCACAGACTGTACAGAACTGAGTGAACCCGAATGTGAACTGTGGACTTCAGGTGATTAGGATGTCAATGCAGGTTCATCAGTGACAACAAATTGGCAGGGGATGTTGATAATGGGGGGACGTTATGCATGTGGTGGGGGTAAGAGGCGTATGGGAAATTTGTGTGTCTTCTTCTCGTTTTGATGCGACCCTAAAACAGTTCAAAAGAATGGAAGGAAGGAAGGAAGGAAGGAAGGAAGGAAGGAAAAAGGAAAGGGAAAGAAAAAAGAAAAAGGAAAAGGAAAAGAAAATAATAGAAAGGACAAAGCTCATTCCATTCACTCCAGCCACTGGAGTGAGAGCTCAGAAATTCTCTCACGGGGCGCCTGGGTGGCTCAGTCGTTAAGTGTCTGCCTTCGGCTCAGGTCATGATCTCAGGGTCCTGGGAACAAGCCCCACATCGGGCTCTCTGCTTGGTGGGGAGCCTGCTTCCCCCCTCCCTCTGCCGCTCCCCCAATTGTGTTCCCTCTCTCTTTGTCAAATAAATAAATATCTTTAAAAAAAAAAAGTGTGTTCCTTAAAAAAAAAAAGAAAGAAAGAAAGAAAGAAAAGAAAAGAAAAGAAAAGAAAAGAAAGAAATTCTCTCAAGACTTTGGCTGTAACTCGTAGGCCCACAACTTTGGCATCCCCCTTTCATCCCCTGAAGCCAATGCCAGCTCAGGCCCTTGACTTGGGAAGCTGATGTTTCAGCCTTAGGCAGGTGGCTGACGGTGGCATGCAAAGCCACTTTCATATCCCTATTATTTGGAGATTGTAAAATAGAAGGAGTAAAGGTCGGTGAAAAGAAACTCTCTTAACAATTCTCAGGCTTTTGTATCCTGAAATTCCATCTCTTTGCAATTAAAACTATCAGGTCAAAATCTGTCCTAAGAATAACGGATCTTAAAATAATAGAACCTTGCAGGATTAGGAAAGAGCATGAGCAGAGATGCCACATACTATGTTTTTAGTGACAATGCGTGACATGGGAAATCTTGAATATGAAATTAAATCTTGCTAATAAATGAATTTATTTCATGGTTTCATGGTGCTACTCTTAGTAAAATGTGGATAATGTGTTTTACTTTTGTTCTGGAATAAATAAGCATAATTTTTAAAAGGATTTATTTATTTATTTATTTAGATCTTTATTTATTTATTTATTTATCAGAGAGAGAGAGAACACTCAAGCACAGGCAGGGGGAGGTAGAAGGAGAGGCAGAGGGAGAAGCAGGCTTCCTGCCAAGCAGGGAGCCCAATGTGGGACTCGATCCCAGAACCCTGAGGATCCTGGCTGAGCCATCCAGGCGCCCCAAGCATATATATATCTTTTTAATGGAGAAAAATTTTGGCTAAAATACAGAAAATTAGAATTAATAGGGATTTAAATAAAATAATAAGTGTTGGCATCAAGGCTGATGTGGCAACTGCCCAACCGTCACGAAGCTAGAACCCTTTTAATTTTTGTGTTCTGCCATCTTCAATGAGCCACTTCCACTCATGGTCTAAGATGGCTACTGGAAAACCAGCCATTATATCTGCGTTCCAGAAAGCAAGATAGAGGAAGGAACAAAGCAGGCCATGCCCCCGTCTTTTAAGGATAATTCCTTAAATTGCATATTTCATTTCTGCTTACATCACACTAGCCAGAAGTTAGTCACATGGCCTTATGTCTTTATTCCAATAGATGATGTGCCCAGATAAATACTAGAGATTCATTATTAAGAAGTGGGCGGTGGAGGGATGAAGCCCTGCCTTTTTATGGAGCAACCAGGGTTCTAATTAAATCTCTCATTCCTTGGAACTGTTGGGATCTCAGCCGCAGGCCCCTGCTCAACTATGACGGCATCTCTGTAGAGCCTCCTATCTCCCATAGAGGGCGCCAGAGCCCTCTGCTTCCTCACCTTTGTCCTTTCGGATCCAACAGCAATATCCGAGGCATATGACCAGCTCAGCCCACAGTGGCTCAAAGAAGATCCTCAGGGCCTGTTGTGGTCAGCTTGGGGACAGATGTGAGTTACATAGCTCAGTGGTTAGGAGCCTGGGCCTTCCACAGAGCTGAGTTCAAATTCAGACATATCATTCACCAGCTGTGTGACCGGGGGAAGTCACTCAACCACTCTGAACATGGAGACTTCGGGACAGCTTGTGCGAGTGTGAAGAGCCTGCCACAAAGCCTGGAATGTCAGAATAGCTCTGTGGGTGCCGTGAGAGTAGCCGAAGACTGCTCCCACTTCCCCACGAAGGTGACCGCTCCCATAAGCACATCCTGGCTTTCCCTTAGTCACCTGAGAGCCTGTGGTCTGTCCCTCTGGCTCTCCTCCCCTGCTCATGCACTCATTTCTGCTCCCTGACAGTGTGAAGGCATATGGACTTCTCCATCTGCCCCTGCTAACGCTCCAGGGCAGAGAAAATCCCTTCCATCCATACCAATACCAGCCAGCCCTGCCCTCCCTTCCTAAAGACGAACTGGCCACGAGGTATTACCGGCCAGTTGAGAAAACCCAACAAAAGCAAGATTCAGAAAAGCAGAACAAACCACAACTGAGTGCAACAACAGTGCGCCTGGCCGTGGTCTAAGCCTCGACATTCAGTAACCATGTAACGATGCCCTGAGCTAGATGCTCTTGTGACCTCCACTTTGCAGGAAACTGAGTCACAGAACAGTACGTTAGCTTGGTCAAGATTGAAACAGCTCGTGAGGGGCAGAGACACGGAATCTGAACCCAGGCAGCCTGTTTGCTGCACTGCACCCTGAACTACTCAACTCTACTGCTTCTTTCTTATTATTATTAATCTTTTTATTTTAATTCCAATCCAGTGGACATACAGTTAAATTAGTTTCAGATGTACAATATAGTGATTCAACAATTCTATACATTCTTCAGTGCTCATCATGATAAGTGTCAATCCCCTTCACCTGTTTGCCCCATGTCCTCCTCCCAGTTTCCCATCAGTTTGCTCTCTAGAGTTAGGAGTCTGATTCTTGGTTTCTCTCTCTCTCTCTCTCTCTCTGCTTGTTTGTTTTGTTTCTCCAATTCCACATATGAGTGAAATCACATGAATTTTCTTTGGCTAACTCATTTCACTTAGCCCTCTGGCTCCATCCAAGCTGCTGCAAATAGCAAGATTTCGTTCTTTTTTTATGACTGAATAATATTCCATCGTGTACATATACTACATTTTCTTTATCCATTCATTTTTTTATGACACTTGGGCTGCTTCCAATGATACTCCCTCTTTAATAAACCAAAAAAAAGTGACTTACTGATCCCAGAGGAAACAGATAATTCAAACAGAAGAAAACTTAATAAGAGTCTAATTCTATTATATTCGTAAAACGAATAGAGAGAGCTATGAAAAAAAGCAAGAAATAATTCTTAGAAATTTAAAATAGAATCACTAAGAAAAACCAAACTCAATAGAAAGGAGTGTGAGCATCTGTGGTTTGGGTGTCCAAAATTTTTCTTTTGATAGAAAAAAATAATAATAACAAAATTTTAAAACACTCTCATTTCCCTCTGATTTCTGAAGCCTGTGGATTGGGTGGAATTGACCACCCCTCCCCCATTTTATGCACAAGAGAAACATGTTGCTGCTGACAGTCCACTCTGAGGAGCCAGGGATGGAGACAACACTGAGGGCTGAGGAAAGATGTATAGAGACTCTGGGTCCTTGATGACATTGCAGTCCCTGGATCAAGACTTACCTGAAGCTAAAGGAGTGAGTGCTTCTCTTTCCCAATATCCACTTATCAAATCCTATAGAAAGACTCCACTTATCCTTGCCTCAGTTGTGTTTTCAGCCCTCAGATGAGTCCCCATCAAGGTAAACTCCCTGGCCTGGTGTACAAGCCCACCCCTGAAGGCACAGCAATTGGAAAAACAAAAACAAAAACAAATCAAATCACAAAACTGGACTGGGGAAGCAGCAGTTCACTGAAAGAAAGGGGTGGGAAAAGGAGAGCTGGATAAACATGACAGCAGTTACCACATCTCACTACACAGACAAAAGACCCAGGCATGAGAATGTGTGCATGGCAAGTCGATTTTGCAGTAACATAATGGAAACAACATCTGTTTCTTCTCTCAGGAAGAAAAAAGAAAGCCAATTAGAAAACCAGAAACAACAAAATCTATTCCAGGCACTGAATATGAAGCAAACACATGTGAGGCATGATTTTGAACAATTAGTGAAGTATAAGAAAAGAAAATCTGCTTGACCTTGATGTTTGAGACACCAAATGCTCTTTGGGCAGCAGAGGGTGGAGAGAATGGCTTTACATTTCCTTCTCAATGGAGCTATCCCATTACTTGGTTCTGTAGTAAATGATGTTTATATAATCATAAAATTGGCTGATTTTCAGTTTTCTGGATCAACTTGAAGATAAAGAATGGGAGATTTAGTTATAATTACAAAACAAAATGTAAATGTTGTAAACTTTGGCCATGGAAATGTGAAAGTAAAACCAAAAGAAATTAGATGGGGGTAGGGAAGGAAGATGGCAGGTGGACTAGAGAGGTTAATTATCTTTATGTATTGATGGGGCTCAAGAAGTTGTCTATGTTTTAAATATAGATTGTTCAGGGGCACCTGGGTGGCATAGTCATAGGATAAGCCACCAACTCTTGATCTCGGCTCCGGTCACGATCTCAGGGTCCTGGGATCAAGCCCCATGGCAGGGAGTCTGCTTGAAGATTTCTCTCTCTCTTTCTCCCTCTGCCTCTCCTCCTGCTCATGTGTGCACATTCTCTCTCTCAAATAAATAAATCTTAAATATAGATTGATCAGAACTATAAATAACAGCAAATGAGACTGTGATAATAATATAGCCAACAAAAATGAAAAAGTGGGCTTGGGGGGGAGATGGGAGCTAGTGTGATTTAAATTCTTGCATTAACAATGAAGTATCATTAGATGCTCTCGAGTTACTAAATTGAGAAACAGAGGTAGTTGTTTGGGGTTGTTTTGGTTTTGTTTTTTGGGGTTTTTTTGTTTTTGTTTTTGGTTTTTTTTTTGTTTTGTATTGTTTTGTTTTGTTTTGAGAGAGAGAGAAAGCACATGTGAGGGAGAGAGAGAATCCCAAGTAGACTTCCCGCAGAGAGTGGAACCCGACACGGGGCTCGATCCCAGGACCCTGAGTTCATGACCTGAGCTGAAATTACACTTAATCGACTGAGTCACTCAGGCACTCTGAGAAACAGAGGTAAAGCATATTCTTTAGAACTATAATGTTAAAACTCTGGACTATCTAAAAATAGAAAAGGTTTTGAGGAGTGGAACGGGTGTAGGAAATTTTGTCTTCCATTTTGTCCCATCCTGTACTGGTTGAATTTCTTTGTCTACACAGACTATGCCATATCAGAACCCCACCACCCACCTCCCTCTACCTCCTGTGTCTCTATGGAGGGTTGGCACTAGGCACCATTCCCACCTCCTTCTAGTTTGTCTGCCTGTACTGAAGGGGATGGAAAATCACATTTGCATTTCCCAGACTCCTTTCCAGCTGCCTTAATGTCACCACACGACCGTTCAGCCAAAATTAATTTCCCACTTCACCAGACTATCAAATAATAGTGTCTCTCAAAACTCTGGAACTGGGACAAAGTGACACTATTAGGCCTCTGCTTATAGCTGAAAAGAGGGCAGATAAATTCAGGAATGCTCATATGCATGGAGAAGAAAAACATAAATAACAGGCAATCTGTTAAGAGAATGAAAAGACAAGCCACAGACTGGGAGAAAATATTTGCAAACACGTATCTGATAAAGGACTTGTATCCAAAATATATGAGGAAGTTTACAACTCAACAATAAGAAAACAAACAACCGCAGAAAAACATGCACAAAGGGGTAAGGTGTCTGGATGGCTCAGTCAGTGGAACATGCAACTCTTGATCTCAGGGTTGTGAGTTCGAGCCCCACGTTGGGTGCAGAGATTACTTTAGATTTAAAAAGTCTTTTTAAAATGCACAACGGATCTGAACAGATATGTCACCAAAGATCCACAGCTGGCAAGTAACCATTTGAAAAGACTCTCAACACCCTAAGTCATTGGGAAATTCCAAGTTAAAACAACAATGAAATGTCACTACATACCTATCAGAATGGCAAAATCCAGAACACTGACAACACCAAATACTGATGAGGATACAGAGCAACAGGAACCTCCATTCTTTTCTGGTGGGAATGCAAAAGGAAACAGCTACTTGGGAAGACAGTTGGTGGGTTTCTTACAAAGTTAAACCTAGTCTTACCATATGATCCAGCAGTCACACTCCTAGATATTTACCCAAATGAGCTGAAAACTCAAGTCTACACAAAACTCTGTCTACAAATGTTTATAGCAGCTTAACTTATCATTGCCAAAAACTGGAAGCAACCAAGATATCCTTCAATGAGTAAATGGATAAATAAACTGTTCCACGCATACAAGGGAACGTAATTTAGTGACAAAAAGAAATGAGCCATCAAGCCATGAGAAGACACAGAGGAAGCTTAAATGCATATGACCAAGTGAAAGAAGCCAGTCTGGAAAGGCCACCTTCTGAGGGCTCCTGGGTGGCTCAGTCAGTTGAGTGTCTGACTCTCATTTTCGGTTCAGGTCATGATCTCACGGTTGTGGGATCGAGTCCGGCGTCAGCTGCACTCAGTGTGGAGTCTGCTTCAGATTCTTTCTACCTCCCTTCTGCCCCTCTTCCCTCTCTTTCTCTTTCCCTCTCTCAAATGAATAAATAAAATCTTTGGGGAAGGGCGCCTGGGTGGCTCAGTGAGTTAAGCCTCTGCCTTCGGCTCAGGTCATGATCTCAGGGTCCTGGGCCCAAGCCCTGCATCAGGCTCTCTGCTCAGCAGGGAGCCTGCTTCCCCCTCTCTCTGCCTGCCTCTCTGCCTACTTGTGATCTCTGTCAAATAAATAAATAGAATCTTTAAAAAAAAATCTTTGGGGTAAAAAAAAAACACCACCTTCTGTATGATTCCAACTATTTGATTCCGGAAAAAGCAAAAATTTTTTTTGCCTGTGGGTGCCAGGCCCTCAACAGATAAATAAATGGAGGACAGGGGATTTTTGTGACAGTGAAACTACTCTGTGTGATACTATAATGGTGAGTACATGATGTGTTTTTCTTCTCCAGGCATATGAGCATTCCTGAATTTATCTGCCCTATTTTTCAAAACCTATAGATGGGCAACACAAAGAGTGAACCTTAATGGAAACTATGGACTGTACTTAATAATGTATCAATGTTGGTTCAGTAATTGTAACCAATACACAAAACTAACCCAAGATGTTACTACAGGGGAAACTGTACAAGGAATATATGGAAACTTTGTACTATCCACTCAATATTTTGAAGATTTAAAACTATTTTTAAAAACAAAATCTAGGGGTGCCTGGGTGGCTCAGTGGGTTAAAGCCTCTGCCTTCGGCTCAAGTCATGATCACAGGGTCCTGGGATCGAGCCCTGCATCAGGCTCTCTGCTCAGTGGGGAGCCTGCTTCCCTTCCTCTCTCTTTGCCTGCCTCTCTGCCTACTTGTGATCTCTGTCTGTCAAATAAATAAATAAAAATCTTTAAAAATATATATATTGGGCGACACCTGAGTGGCTCAGTGGTTAAGCCTCCAACTCTTAATTTTGGCTCAGGTCGTCATCTCAGGATCATGAGATGGAGACCTGTGTCAGGTTCTGGGCTGGGCATAGAGCCTGCTTAAGCTTATCTCTCCCCGTCTCCCTCTGCCCCTTCCCTCCCCAAATAAATAAATAAAATCTATTGGGTAGGGGATGGGCAAAAAAGGAGTAAAGGGGAGTAGGAGGCACAGGCTTCAAGTTATGGAATGAACAAGTCACAGGGATGAAAACTACAGCATAGGGAATATAGTCAGTGGTATGGTAATAGCCTTGTGTGATGACCAGTGGCAGCTACACTTGTGAAAAGTTATAATGTACAAACCTGTCAAATCACTGTGGTGCATGTAACACTGTGTGTCAACATACTTCAATTAAAATGTAACAAAAACTGGTCACTTGGGTGGTTCAGATGGTTCAGTGTCTGCGTTCGGCTCAAGTCATGATCTCTAGGTCCAGGTATCAAGCCCCACATCAGGCTCCCACCTCCCACCCAGCTCAGCGAGGAGTCTGTTTCACCCTCTGCCCTTCCTCCTGCTCGTGCTTTCTCTCTCTTTCTCTCAAATGAATACATAAAGTATTAAAAAAAAAAACCTAAGCTATATAAATAAATAATAAAATAAACTACATAAATAATAAAACTAAACTATATAAATAAATAATAAAAAATAATACTAGCTAAAATCTATTAATTATTTTTTAAAAGGCAATCTGTAACAAGAGAAGAATCTAGCAGATATGCGGAGAGCAGCAGAGAGGAGAGTCCCTGTGGCCAGGTGACAGCTTGATGGCTACTGAGATATTTCCAGTTCCTTGTTCCAGGCCCTCGTGAGGCCCTGGTGCACCCTTTTCTGCCCCTGGATTCTATAAAGTACAAACCCTGTGTCCTTGGCCCAAGCTTCTCCTTCACCTACACTGCTCTAATGGCTTTCGATACTCGTGTAACCCTTCTAAAGCCATTATCCAAATGGACCAGTCTCTGGGTGATGTTACGACAGAAGAGGTCCAGTCTGGCAACCAAAAAATCATTTCAGCAAATTTCAAGTTCTGTGTGGTTTCTTGAATACCATGAAAGGGATACTTAGATTATAACAACACATTATAAAATGCTTTCTTCTTCCACCCACTTTGCCACACACTGGCAAAAACTTGAAAAACTAAAATTTCTCCCAACCCCATCCATACACATCTTTCCGCTAGCCCCCTTCCATCCTGACTCTGCATCACAAAAAAAAACCGAAAAGTGTTCTGGGAGGCAGAACCTTCCTCATGTGATGTTGGGAAGAGGGGTGGATGACACTGAGATGCAAAGTGAGGGTCATCTTTTGTGGGCAAAAGGGTGGGGTGGGCTGCCTCCCGGGAAGCCTTCTACCCTTCTCTTTCACACTGCATACCCTGCCTGGGTGATCTCATCCACTCTCGTGGCTTCAATTACCATCTCCATGAGGGCAACTGCCAAATTTCTACCCGCAACCCAAAACTCGGCTCTGAGCTCCAGATCCATATACCAACTGCCCAGTCAACATTTCTCTTTGGGGGCGAATCAGATAGTATTACATCCTGCTGTGAGTAACAGAGCCTGAAAACACAGCGTCCTCCACAAAAGGGTTTCTTTCTTCCGCATTAAACATCTGGATATTCACAGCCCGAGGCTGTCATGGGAATACTGCTCAAGTGCCCGTCTCTCTGCAGGGCACTATTCCATTACCCCGGAATCTTATGTTCTAAAATGGTGGTTTGCACTCCAGCCATCCCATCAACATTCCAGGCAATGGGATGGAGAAAAGCAGAACAAGGAACAAGGAACAACAGGCACCCACCAGCACTTAAAGCCTGGAAGACACCATATAACGCTTGTGCTTCCGTCTCATGATCCAGAACTTAGTCATGTGGCTATGCCTAGCTCCAAGGAAGGCTGGGATATCTCTTCTTTAGGCTGAGTGGCCATGTGCATGGCTAAAAAGAGAAGATTGTATAGTTAAGAACAAGAAAATATATATCCGGGGAGGGGGCATCTTCACAGTCTCCTCCAGCTTAACATGGCTGACATGGAGGTATTATCTTCCCCCCAGCATGTCCTGTTCTCTTCGAGTCTTGGTCCTTTTCTGTTCCCTCACAGAACCCTGCCCTCTTTGCCTTTAGTTGCACCATTTCCTCCTCCTGCAATGTCCTTCCCACTTCTCCTCATGGATAACTCTCAGTCATCCTTCAGGGCTCAGATCAGAGGTCACCTCCTCTAAGAAGTCTTCCTGATGTTCCTGCTGGGAACCCTAATAATATCACACTGGAGAAGGGGCTGCAAGTGGGACAGTGTTGGTGCAGAGTTCCAGAAGAGGGTCTGATTCTGGTCCTCTGGGTGTCCTTTGGGGGCAGGATGCTGGAGAGGTTCAGCAGGAAGGTGCGACCCCAGGGCTTTCTTTTTATGAAAAAAAGAGGCGCCAGCTGCCCATATGACAGTGGAGGTAGGGCGCTACCAAGGCTGGCCACAGGCCGGGCCTCCCATACTCCCATCTCGGATAAGGAAAGTGATGTGGCTGTGGGCCACAGAGAGGAAGTGAGCTGGGTGGGGGCAGGCGGAGTAATTCCTGGAAGGAAGCTCGCACCTCAGGAATCTGGTAGAGGAACACTCAAGAGGCCTCTGTCCCAGGAGCCCTCCTGTGCCCAGGAAGGGTCAGGCAGGGCCGGACAACCATAAGGGAGCCACCTCTGGGTGCCTAGGTACCATCCTCCCCTGCCAGCCTCGGGGAGGCTGGGACACGGCAAAGGACATAGGTCCTGAGGCCATTGCTGGGTCCGAATGGGGCAATGCCCAGTTCTCCCAGAAACCTCAGTTTCTCTTCTGTACAGTGAGGATGGAGGGCCCTGTCGCCAAGTGTTTGGTGGCAGGGTAAGCTAGCCAGCTAAGCACCAGCACACTGTGGGATTCAGTCAACAAAGTCTACTGGTGAATAAGTCTTCCGGCACCTGCCCTCCCCGCTGGTGTGTATTTGTGCATGGTGCGGGGCAGGGGGGTCGGTGTGAGTTGGGGCAGAGCAAGCAGCCAGGCCTGGGCAGGAGGGAGGGGAGACTGAGACGCCCTGGGCTAAAACTTCCTGCTGGTCTGCCACATTGGGCCAGGCTGTGGGCACTGGGAAAGGAGAGCCCTGCTTCTGCCTTCTCAACCCTGCATTTTCCTGAGAGACCCCTAGTGATCACCAGGGCTGGGGCCTCTCCCAACTGAAACAGCACCCACAGCAGGGTCCAAGGGGCCAGTTTCTTCCCGAGGGCTCAAGGGAAAGGAGAATGTTGCTGAGCAGGTCAGGGCTAGGGGCCTGGTTCAGGGGGAACAGAGCTCTGGAGCTTGTGTTCAAAGGGCTGGAGATGAGGCTGGAGGTTAGGTCTGGGAAGGAGAGCTTGAGAGGTCAACCAAGGGCAGTCCACACCTTGGATCACTTGGATCTTCTCCTGTAGGTAATAGGGAGCCACAGAGAATATAAATGATGAAGGGATGGGGCCAGGCTTGCACTTTGGAGAATCACCTTCACTTGCACCATAGAAATGGGCTGGAAGGGCAGGGTGTCCTCGAGAGAGTAGATGAGCCAAGGTCAGAGTGGGATAGCCTGGCCTGGAGACAGGCTGCTCCTGGGAGGATACTCTCAGAGGCTGAACCTTCCTCCAGCTTCCCCCACCCCGGGAGAAGCAGAAAGCGGGTGAGGTCAGTGGGTGGGCCCACAGTGGCCCTGGGAGGGGAGAGGAGAGTGTTGCAAGGGCACAGAGAGAGGGTGGTAAAGGCAGGGGCTCTGCAGGATCCTTGTGCATGACCTCCAGGGCCCAAACCTGCTGGCAACTGAGTCGAACATTCTCGAATTTGAGGATTCACTGGGATTATTTGCCACCCTTCTCTTCTGTTAGACTGGAAGCTGCCCAAGGGTGGGGCCTGTGAGTCCCAAGTCAGACTGAGAGGGCCTGAAATGGGGGGTGGGGGTGGGGACGGAAGGCTGCCAAGTGGGAGGATGCTGCGGGCTGAGAACCTCTTACCATGAGTCTTCTTACTCCTGCTCAGAGCGAAGCCCTCAGAGATGAGCCAATAGGTAGAGCTCCAGGTGGGGAGGGAATGAAAGCACAGTGGAAGGGCAAAGGAAAAGGAGAGACAGGCTGCATTGGAGGGGCCAGACCCTTTGCCTTGTCCCCATATACTCCCCTGCAGCCACTTCTGCCGTCCCAGGCTTCTCTCAGCCTCTGAAATGACATGAAGGGCTGACAGCCCCCATCACACACCTGTCACACATCCAGACAAGTTCAAACACATGCACAAAGACACACATCTCTCATATACACAGACACAAAGACACAGACACACAGAAGTCCCAAGAGACGCACTTAATACATGAACATGGAGTCACTGGCATCCAGAGCCGCACTCACTCTCGCAGACGCGCACACACACCCCGGAGCAGCCAGTGGAGGCTGCTGATTGGATGCTTTGCTGGCTTACTGACTAGCTACTGATGTCCCAAGCCCTCTGGTGCAGCACACCCCAACCCCAGCCTTGCTGCAGGGGTGCTCCAGGGCAGTGACCTGGATAAGAAGGGCAACAAGCCCAGGAGATGTGACACTTCAGCTGACGAGCTTTTAGATGGGCAGTGGGCCGCGCCTAGGCCCTCCAGAACCAGGAGGTGATGGAGGGCAAGGTAAGTTAGCTGCCTTAGAGGGGCCTAGCTGAGAGGGGTCTCCATCTGGCAAACCCCTGTTTGGAGTCATGTCTGAGCATCTCCCCACCCCCACACCCCCACCCAGGGCCTGGTTAGGACTGGAAGGCTGTGAGCGCTCTAAGGAAAGGGGTTGGGTGCTCTTTGAGGAGGCTGGGTGAGTTCCCAGTGAGCCCCCTGCCAGAAATGGGGCCCCAGCCTTCGAGAACCCTTCCTCAATGCCCCAAGCTTCATCAAGGACAGAGCTAGACCCCAGCCTGGGGCCCAAGGGGCTGACCTCACCTTCGATTCCGCCTTTTCTGTCTGACCCTTGGAGACCTGGCTAGGGCTGGGGGGGGAGGGGCGGGGAGGAGAGTAGGATGGGCTGGGGACTGAAAGGAGTCTGGGCCAGGGGACGGGAGGGGTCTGGACCAGGGCCCTCCCTCACCAGCGGCTAGGCTTGGGAGCTGCGAGTGGCGCTGGCCTGAGCTGAGCCCTGAGGTGGGCCCTTTGGGTAGGGGAGGGGGAGCCCCTCCGCCGCCTGCCGGCTGCAGGAGGCCGACGAGGGGTCTGGAATTCCTCTTCCCTCCCTCCACCTCCCCTCCTCACCCTTCCCTCCCACCCCCGGGGCTGCGGGCTGGGCGGAGTGGGGAGGCGCAGCGGCAGGGCGCTGCAGGGGCGCAGGGAGGGGCCGGAACGCGGGGCCGGGGTGGGCCCCTCGGAGAGGCCCGCGCAGGCAGGCCCCGCCCCGGCCTCGCACATCTGGGCCGGGAGCGCACCGCCATCCGGCCTGGGGGAGGGGGCGGCGGCCGGGGTGGGCGGCGCGGGGCAAGCCGGAGGCGCGGGCTGGGCGCACGTCGAGGGCAGCGGCCGCCGCGGCGGGGCACAACCACGGGCTGCGGGCCCGGGATCGAGGCGGCTGGACTGAGGTCGAGCTGTCGGGAGGGCGGAGGTGAGTTCTGAGCCGGGGGGTGGGGGGGGGGGGCTCCCAGAGGAGAACGGCGGCTAGGTGTGTGCCGTCCTGGGGGTCCCGGGCTGTCGGCTGAGGGCCCCCCTGCCTCCCCGCGAAAGACTTCCTAACCCTGGGCAGCCGGGCTGGGGACAGATCCTCAAAGCCGTTCTCTCCAGTGGAGCTGCGGGTTTAGAATAGCAGTTGGAGCGGCGACCGTGGGCTCCCACCCTGGCGTCGGGACCCCACACCGGCTCTGCGGAGGTTGGGGAGCTGAGTAGACCCCTGTGCCGCGGTAGGGGTGGGGTTTGGGAGCTGGGAGGTCTGCTCCAGTAAGCCAGTTTGTGGAGGATACAATGCCTACGCCAGACGTGAAGACCTAGGGTTGAGTGTTGGGGGGGGGGTGTCACCTGGTCGAGGGAGGGGGTTCCTAGGGCCTATGGTCTGGGAAGCTCGAGAGTGGCACAGTGGCCAGGATACTGCAGTTCCTGACTGTGGGCAGGCCTCCGCACAGGGACCTCTGGTTTCCTTCTGTGAGGCCGGCTGGGGGGCCCAGGTGGCCACGCGTCTGGGCTCCATGTCTGGGCAGTGGATCCAGTTTGTAAAGCAAGCTCCTGTGGGGCAGAGAGACTGGGAGGGGGTGAGCTCTAAAATATGGTCTCCCTGTGAGACCAAGTGCAGCCCTGGAGCCTCATAAGGTAAGGGAGGTGAGGGGGTACTGGTGGGCAGAGGATTGAAGGGGCTTCAGTGGGCTCTGCCGGACAGAGGTTGTTTGTGAACTGATTTGTGAACTGACTGCTGCCGTGATGAGGACCCAACGGGGGGTGGGGCAGGATGTATGGGGGAAAAAAGCTGAGGACAGGGAGGGGCCTTGTGGGAAGCCATTTATGCCTCCCCCTGCCCCAGCCCAGGAGGCAGCCCCCTTACCCCACAGCCTCCTCATGGTCCCTCTCCTTGAGGGTTCCTTTCCACAGACAGACTGGGGCAGCCCTTTGGGTGCCATTTCTCATTGGTCGGTCCTTGGCCCTGGTTGGTCTAGTCTGTGGCTTGGGAGAAATGCCTGTGGCCTCTCTGCGGGCTGACAGGGTCCTGTTAAGTTAAAGAGCTGGCAGGATATTGAGCAGAAAACAGTGGATGGGAGAGGCAGGGTCCAGTGAAGAGAAGTGTGCAGGGGAGAGAGGGGTACTGTAAAGATCTGGGTGGGCTCTTTGTCCTCATGGGCAGAGGACAGGTGTGTGTGGAGTGCTGAAATCCAGCAACACCACTTACCCTCAGTGCTCTTTGGGGGCATAAGTATCCAGCCTTAATTTCCCCTCTCCAGGAAGAGATTCTTGGAGAATATTCTCCATCAGGCCCAAAGTCCTTGGCTTTTGTGAGTCTGGGAAGCATTCTGGAATGGGAGTCTCGGTTTCTGAGTTCTTGGACTGAGCCACATCCTGTCCTGGCCCCGAGTGAACGATAGGTCATACCTATTAGGTAGAAGTCAGGGCCAGGGGTCAATATGAAGCTGGAGATGAGAGAGCAATATGAAGCCGAGGGCTAGGGGTCAGTCCATAGGAGGGTGAAGGGGCTGTCTGTGAGCAAGGTAGGGGTCAGGCTAGGGCCAGAGTTTAGCCTGTGCTTATTGCCAGGAAATGAAGTTACTTTCTGTGTAAATCAAACTGCCCTACCCAGTTATGCTCAAACCCATAAGCATCACCAGTCTGAAATTAGTGGGCCCCTGGGGTCTCCACCTCTCAAAGAATCATCAGGATCTGGGGGGAGGGGGATTGGGAGAAGGGGGGTTGGGTTATGGACACTGGGGAGGGTATGGTGCTATGGTGAGTGCTGTGAAGTGTGTAAACCTGGCGATTCACAGACCTGTACCCCTAGGGATAAAAATATATTATATGTTTATAAAATCTAAAAAAAAAAAAAAAAAGAATCATCAGGATCCTCCTCTAACACAGATGGATTCAAGTCCTCCCTCCCTCGCTAAAGAATTCAGAATGATTAGAATAAGTCTCAATAAGACCAAAATTTCTGGCGCACCTGGGTGACTTCATCAGGTAAGTGTTAAGTGTCTGCCTTCGGCTCGGATCATGATTCCCAGGGTGCTGGGATCAAGCCCTGTGTCAGGTTCCCTGCTCCACGAGCCTGCTAATCCTGCTTCTCTGTCTCCCTGTCACCCGCCCCCATCCCACCATGCTCTCTCTCATTATCTCTCTCTCTCAAATAAATAAATAAAATCTTTTTTTTTAAGACCAAAAACTTATAACAAGAGAAAATTCAGAATCCATACTATGAAGGAAAAGAACAATTGCTCTCATCTGTCCAAGTCCTGCCTTTATCAACCACCTTCCTTACCTGGACTTGTCTTTTTTTTTTTTTTTAAGATTTTATTAATTGATTGACAGAGAGAGGGCGTGCACAAGCAGGAGAGCAGCAGAGGGAGGGAGAGAAGTAGGGTCTCCGCTGAGCAGGGAGCCAGATGTGGGGCTCAATCCCACAACCCCGGAATCATGACCTGCACTGAAAGCAGACACTTAACCGACGGAGCTACTCAGGTGCCCCCTGAACTTGTCAGTCTTAACAAGCCCTTGTGTGACCCATTTTATAGGATAGACACTGTGTATTCTGACCAGATGCCGTAATAGGCCCTTGCCTGCCCTGAGACCCCCGAGGAGGGGCACTCTGTGTCCACATACTCAGAGATGGGAGATAATTGGAGCTTCAGATAGCTGGGAGGATTGTAGCACACAGTTTGGACATGGAATCCAGCTGAGTCTCCAGAGAGACTCCAGAGTCTTTTTTTCCTGGTGGTTCTAGATTGGTTCTCCTCCAAAAACAATAGCATTGGTCCAGAAAAGCCATTCATCATTCAATCACTTAGCACAGAGCCTGACACAAAGAAAGAAATGCTCAGTGTTTGCTGAAGAATTGAGACAAGCATACATAGGGCTTCTCCCTTGTGGCCTTGATCCAGCCACGCGTGCGCTGGTGAATGTTTTACTGTCAACTCTCTCAGAGAGAGAAAAACCTGATATATAGTGTTTGCCAATTTCAGTGGTGTAAATGCTTCCATCATGGCTGGTTTCAAGTTGTCCAGGTGCTGTCAATCAGTGCAGAGTTGGGAAGACACGCAGAATCAGCTGCTGGGGCTGGGGAGAACCACCTCCCGCACACCACTCCCTTCCCCTGAGCTGAGCCTGTGTCTGGCTCTCAAGGCTCATACCCATGCCCACTATTTGCTCTCCCTTTTCTGAGCACCACCCTGCTACTCTGAGTGCCCACAAACAGCCCCTATCCTTCCCGTGATTCTCATTCCTGGGCCTCCAACGTGTGCCACAACAGTGTGGCAACACGATTGTAGGTGTCTGGAAATTTCTATGGTGCTGGCCTTGGGGGAATATTCTGGACATGCCTGAGTGTCTGGGGCTGGGCTGTGTCAACTGTGTGTGAGCAAGAGCATGCACATGCATTTTCATGCGTGTGCTTACATGTCATGGCATCCAGATCTGTGTCTGCCTGTGTTCTGTTAGCAAATCTCCTGATCAGGCCACTGACTACAGAGAGGGAGTGGGCTCTGAGCAGCCTCACCTTAATTTGGGGGGACTGCCAGGCCCACAGGTGAGGATAGTGGCATGGGTGATGACTGGCCCAGGGACACGTCAAGGGGCACCTCTTGAACTCAAATGTGCCCAGAACCACGGAGGATCTTGTTAAAAGGCAAGTTCTGACCTCGGTAGTTCTTGGGCAGGACCTGAGGTTCTGCATTTCTGATTGCAATGCAGGGGCTGCAATGCTGCTGCCTCTAGCCCAGCCCCTAGAACTTCACAGACACAAACTCAGGTTCCTCCCATCTTAGAAAGGAAAATGAAAACCCATCCCCCCCTCCTCGAGCTTTCTGTTCCTCTAGCTACTGCCCTCCCACCAGCTCCTGATCTCAGCCAAGTTTCTTGTAAGTGCCCACTGTGTTCTCCTCAACTCTGCTCACTTCTTGCCTAGGCTCCCTTGACTTGTACCCCATTTCCATCGTTCTGCCAAAATGCTGGCCCTGGACCATTAAAACAGGTGTTTCAAGACTCATAAATAACCTCTAAAGGTATCTAATTTCATGCGCATCTCTTAGATCTGAGATCTTCTTGAAACCATAGCAGGCATCTGGACTCCTCGGGCAGCCCGCCTTCCCCCAGCCAACCTTCTGTGCTGGTGCTTCCTTCTCTTCCTGCATGACTCCCCACCAGGCCCCCCCGGGAACCAAGACTCCCAAAGGCGCCTCTCCAGCTCAGCTTTCTCTGAGCTCTGCATCATACACCAGCCGGCCCCTTGGGCTATTCTCTCCACAGTTGCAAAACTGCACCCAGAACTCTGCCCCTGGCCCCTGCCAGCCCCACCTTCGCCAGTATTCTCCACCTCTCTGTCCACCTCCGAGCTCCAGTCGGACAACGTCACCCTTGACACCTGCTTCTTCGCAAAGCCCCCGTATCCAGTCTGGCCATCTTCTGTCAGCCCTGTTGGGTTTTTTGTTTTTTTAGATTTTTATTTATTTATTTGACAGAGAGAGAGAGATCACAAGTAGGCAGAGAGACAAGCAGAGATAGAGGAGGGGAAGCAGGCTCCCTGCTGAGCAAAGAGCCCGATGCCAAGCTCAGTCCCAGGACCCTGAGATCACAACCCGAACAAAGGCAGAAGCTTAACCCATTGAGCCACCCAGGTGCCCAGCCCTCTTGATTTTAACCTCTAACTTAACCTTAACCTCTAACTTTTAACCTCTGTCTTCAGAACTCCACCTCTGTCTCAAGACACACAGCCACCACCATCCTCTGTTGCCTGGAGTTCTGCTTCCCGGCCAGCTGCTGCCATCTGCACCCTCCCTACAGCCTGGCGGGCTTTGTAAAACGCAGGTCACACCCCTATCTCTATTCTGCTACTTCAGACCTTTCCAGATTTGCTGTTGCTCTTCATATAAAACCAGATCTAAAACAGGGAGCCCAAGAACTGCCTGGATGGCTCAGCTGTCTGTCTGCCTTTGGCTCAGGTTGTGATCTCAGGGTCCTGGGATGGAGCTCAGCTCCTTGGGCTCCCTGCTCGGCAGGGGCGTCTGCTTCTCCCTCTCCCTCTGCCCCTTCCCCCTGCTCACACGTGCTCTCTCTCTCTCTCTTTTTCTCAAATAAATAAATAAAATCTTCAAAAATAAAAGTAAATAAATAAATGAAATAGGGTCCCCAGGGGCCTGCCTACAGGATCAGCCCAGCCCAGCCCAGCCTCTCTCTCCAGCCTTACCAAGCCTTTCTGCGGTTTGTATCCAGCTGTGACCTTGACAGCATCATTTGTAACCTCAAATGCACTTGGGTGATTCTCTGACCCTTATCAGTCTCCCCACCAGGCTGTGGGCCTCTGGGGCAGCAGCAATGTCTCTCTGGGCTGCAGATGTCTGCCAGCACCTGGCACAGAGTGGGCACTTGAAAACATGCAGGAACAACCTGATTCCAACAAAGCCGCTGTTGAGAGGTTTTTTGAGACAAGTGGGGACTATGGGACTGAACGTTAGATGAGCCTGAGAAATTACTGTTCATACTATTAAACGTGAGGTCGGCGTGATGGCCCTGTTTTTAAAGTCTTTATCTGCTGGAGAGACGTATTAAAGAATTTATAGGTGAAACAACACGATGCCTGGGACTGGCTTCAAAGAACTTCAGCCGAAAGCAAGCAAAGAAAATAAATAAGCATTGAGGGAGGAAACAAGGGAACAAATAAATGCCATTCTGTTTGTCTGTCCCTGCTCACAGTCCCAGGGCCTGCAAAGATGCTGGCGGTCCCAGACATGGGTCTGCAGGGGCTGTACATCGGTAAGTCTCCCCTCCGCCCGGCCCAACCCTGGCCCTGACCCACCACCCCACTCACCCTGGCACTGAGACCCACCCCCGGTCTGCCCATGGGTGCCTCTCCCAGAAGAGATTGCTGAGCAAGTGTGTGTGTGCAGGGAGGGTTGGTGCACACAGGGCTGTGTACGTGAGTGTGTGTCTTTGAGTGTGTGTGTGCACGGTGGGGGGGTGTGCCCAGGACTATATGAGTGTGGGTGTCTTGAGTGGGATCTGTGTACCTGGGACCTGGTATGAGTGTGTGTGTCTGTGTGTGTGTTTGTGTCTTCCTGCGGGCAGGTCTTTGTGTGCAGGGCCTCGTGTGAGAGCGTGTGTATTGGCAGGTGGCTTTGCACGCATGGAATTGTGTGTGTATATGCCTGCAGTGGCCTGCGGCCTGGCCTGGGAGCAGGCTGTACATTCTCTGCAGGGGTGGGAGGCCAGGAGGCAGGAGGGACACTCCTCAGGAAGTCCATTAACAAAGCCCTGGCGGGCAGGGCCTTCCTTCCTGCCTCCCTTCCCAGGCTCAAGCCATAGCAGCTCGGCCTCTCAAGCTGGGGCTGCTGGCAGGGCCCAAGCCTAGACCTGCCACCTAGAAAAAAGCAGCCCTGGGAGAACCCTCCGGCACCTCAAGACAGACTCTGGCCCTGGCCAGGCACTTCTTCGAGTCCCCTCATGCCTCACATATGTTCCTGGGGTACCCCAACGCCAGGGAGAGTGGGGACCTAGTAGGGCACAAGGCAGGACAGCTGCTGAAGGAACACAGGCCCCGGGCCTGGCTCAGCCTGAAGCCCGCCAGACCAGTTCAACATGTCCACGGGTCTTCACACCAGACCCTATCAAGCCTCCCGGCCCAGTCTTCCTGTCCCCACACCTGAATCTCAGGGCGCCCCAGTACCCCGGGCAGGGGCCTTCTCAGGGCCCAGTGTGGTGGTGAGGAGCCACCAGCCCACACCTAGGGGATGACCAGCCAGGCAGGCCCTTAAGCTGCCTGATCTTCCAAGCCAAGCTCTGGGCTGCCTTCTGGAGGTGCTCTGCTCCCTCCCAGCAAAGATCCAGCTCGGTCCTGAGCCTGCGAGAGGGTTTCAGTGGGGCCCCCTGCCCCCAAATGCCGGCTCCACGTTCCTATGTGTCATGGGGAAGGGAGGCTCAGAATCCAACTTCCTAGTGTTGTGGACACCCCCCAGCTCAGGGCTGGGCCACGGGAATTACTGTTCCCCTTCTCGATCCTCACCAAGCAGCCAGCTGGGCCTATGCTTGGCCCTTAGTGGAGGGAGGGAGGGAGGATGGGAAGGAGGCAGACTCCCTCGGGTCCTGATTAGAACCATTTGGCCAAACTCTACTGGGGAGCGGAGCAGCCCCACCTCGGCCTCAGTTCCATCTGCAGTTCCCCACCTTTTCTGGTTTCTCTACCCTCCACCCCAGGATTCCACCCACCCCATGTCTCCTGCCCTTCTGTCTCTGGACTTAGGTCCCCCCCACCCCCCATAGTGCTTCTCTGTCTCTTCCCTCCCCTGCTGTGTCTGAGGGATGCTGGGGAAGACACCAGGTGAGATATAGGTTACCCTGTAGGGGAAGGTCACCTCAGATGGATAACAGACCCTTAGTCTGCCCCTGCCTCAGTCTTGTCCTTCCTCCCCTCCCCCACTAGTCCCCTTTCCCCTGCAGGGTGTCCCTTGCCTCAGTCCAGCAAGGACTGATGGAGAACCTCCCAGGGCCTGGCCACCCGCCCCCCTACGCTGATTGTGCTAGAGTGACTTGCCCTCTCTTTGCAGGCTCCAGCCCTGAGCGGTCCCCCGTGCCTAGCCCGCCCGGCTCCCCAAGGACCCAGGAAAGCTGTGGCATTGCCCCACTCACACCCTCGCAGTCTCCAGTAAGCTTGGGAGCAGGGCTCCCGGTGGTGGGTGGCCTGGGTGCTATGGAGATGGGTCGTGCTCCAGAGAACAAGGCCTGGTGTTTGACAGAGACCTGGCAGGACCCGGGCTGGGCTGGGGGTGGCACCATGCCTCTTACCCCTGCACACTCCATTCATGTCCCCCCCAGAAGAGTTAGCCTCCGGCGACCTAGGACTGTAGGGGTAACAGTTCTACTCCGGTGAGCCCCACGTAACTACCACCCAAACAGCCTCGCTCCAGGATACCATCCGTGAACCAGAGCCTGCCTAGGGCTGGGGGACTTCTGAGCCTCTAGTGACTTCAGGTCCTTAGAGCACTCGGCCTCCCAGAGTTGCTCCCCGTCCTTTCGACCACAGCCCTCCCTGAATACAAGTTATATCTGGGGGAGACAAGACACATTGCTAAAAATTAGTTTGGAAACTACTAGTTTGAAGTACCCAGGATGTAACCCTCCCTCGAACTCCCTGGGTCACCCCACCCAGGATGGCCTCCACCTAATGATCCAGCCTGGGGATTCCCTTGTTCTCAGGAGCCCAGGCCTGGCCTGGGAGAGGGAAGGAACCGCAGTGGGCCTGTGCACTGGCCTTTCTCCTCTGCCATAAAACCGACAGAATCTGGTTGTCTCACTGTGGCCACAGACATCTGGGGGGTCAAATATACACAGGTCCATGTGTTACTGGAGCTGCCCTGAGAAGATGTGAGCTGGGGGTGGGGTCAGGCCGGCCAGGCAGAGGGCAGGCGGGAACCCAAAGAGGAAAGCAGGAGCTGCAGAGGGCAACCTGAGAGGCCTTGGGATTCTGCGTAGTTGGCAGCTTCAGGGCTCAGCCTGGAGCCTGGGGAGGGGAAGGGAGGGAAGCCCGGGCAGGTAACTGGAGGCAGCGCCCGTTGGGAACACAGCCAGAGAAGAGGAGGGGCTCGGGCACGCAGCCCTTGGCTGCTGCCTAACTCTGGGTCTCGCCCTCACAGAAGCCTGAGACCCGGGCCCCCCAGCACGCTCCCTTCTCCGTGGTGGTGGCCATCGACTTTGGCACCACCTCCAGTGGCTATGCTTTCAGCTTCGCCAGTGATCCTGAAGCCATCCACATGATGAGGTGAGGGTGGCTGGGCTGGGAGATGGGGTCAGGGGTCCTCAGTCCCGGGGCTGGGCCTGGTCTCAGAAGGACTGTCACTGAGGACCACATGGAGTCTGCCCAGAGCTCCCTCCATCCCTAGTACACACGCATATATACATATACATGTATTTTTTTTAAATAAAAGTGGGAGGGGCGCCTGGGTGGCTCAGTGGGTTAAGCCTCTGCCTTCGCCTCAGGTCATGATCTCAGATCCTGGGATCGATCCCCACATCGGGCTCTCTGCTCAGCGGAGGGCCTGCTTCCCCCTCTCTCTCTGCCTGCTTCTCTGCCTACTTGTGATCTCTCTCTCTATGTCTAATAAATAAATAAAATCTTAAATAAATAAATAAAAGTGGGATATCCTACAACTTGCCTTACTTTAAACTTCCAGCATTATTTTGTAGATGTTTTGTGTCAACACATAAAGCCACAATTTCATTTCATTTTTTTCTTTTCTTTTCCCTCTTTCTTTTTTTCTTTCTTTTGCTTTCAAATCCACCTGCATTATTTTTTAATTAAAAAGGAAAAAGAAAAGGCACCAAGCAAACAACACAAACAAGGCAGCCACCTTGGGCTCAAGCTCCCTTGGGCTCTGAGCATGCATCTTGCTTGGCACGCCTGTTCTCTGTATCAGCTTCTGTTGAAGCCACAATTTCTTTTAATAGTTGCCTAGTATCCCACAGTACGGGTATGTCATAATTCGCCCATTTTTCTGTTGATGATTTTAAGAGGCTTCTTCCCCCTAATTGTTCACTATTACAAAAAGTGCTGTGATGACTAGCCTTCCTTGAACACCTGTGCTGGGATGTGTGTGCGGGAGACAGGCAGATTGCTAGGGTGAGCCCCTCAGTGGAGGTCAAAGACGTGAAGGATCAGAGGGGTCACTGAGGTAACAGGTCAC
This sequence comes from Lontra canadensis, assembly GCF_010015895.1. Taxonomy (NCBI): domain Eukaryota; kingdom Metazoa; phylum Chordata; class Mammalia; order Carnivora; family Mustelidae; genus Lontra; species Lontra canadensis. The sequence goes on from NW_022631010.1 coordinate 7,112,682, forward strand.
ACAGTTGTTGGGAAGGAGATGTGCAAAGAACCCATTCTGATGTAGCTGAGCTTTATTTGAGCAACACATTTTTAAAAAGATTTTATTTATTTATTTGAGAGAAAGAGACATAGTTAGAGAGGGAACACAAGCAGGGGGAGTGGGAGAAGGAGAAACAGGCTTCCCCCCCAGCAGGGAGTCCAATGTGGGGCTCTATCCCAGGACCTTGGGATCATGACCTGAGCCAAAGGCAGACGCTTAACCCACCCAGGTGCCCCCGAATAGTCCATTTTTGGACACTTCTCTCCAGGCCTCAAGACCCTGATCCTTTGAATGTGTCTTAGTGTAGCTGCAGCCAATAGGTGGAAGAGCCTTCTAGAAGACCCCAAAGCTCTAACCCAGACTGGGATAGGGGAGCTGAGGGGCTTCCCCTGAACCTGGGAGGGTAGATGGCAGGGTGGATGGAGAGACAAACGTAAGGGTCGCTTCCCCACAGATACAACCGACCTGTGTTGTATGCACAGGAACCATCCTCCCCCTTTCTCTGCTCCATCCACCTCCACACAAGGCCACACGGTCTCCAGGCACTTACAGCCCTCTAGGAGCTGCAGGGCATCTCAGCTGGCAGGCTTGTCAGCATAAGCGACTGAGGCCATGCTGGATTCCATGCTGGGGCTGAGGACCAAGGAGGAAGGATGCTGTCCCTCTGTCTTGTGGGGGGGACAGTCACGGGAAGTAACTGGAGGACATCTTGGCTTCCTCCCATACCCTCTCCACCCCTACCAGCCACCGAGACCTGTAATCTCTATCTTCCTAATATCTCTGGAACACCCAGTCACTTCTTTCCATGGCCACCCCCCCTAAGTTCAGCCTCACCCTCTCTCACCTGGATGGGAGCAATAAATATCCTCCTCTCCGGTTTTCCTTCTCCATTTTTCCTCCCTTCCAAGCTGTTGCCACCTGGGGACTAGTGACCTTCCTTTCTCTTTCTTCTCTCTCTCTCTCTCTCTCTCTCTTTTTGACTGGCTAAGTGGCTTTATTAGCGAAAGCCAGGATTAAGGATTTAAGAGTTGGCACTGGGGCCCTTCTTCTGGCCACAGGTGGGCAAAGCATTAACAAAACACCAATTCTGCACCCACTGCTTGGCCTGTCCTGTCTTCTTTTTCTCCTGTCTGGCCACTTTGGGTCTGCCCTCATACTCTCCCAGCACAGACCAGGGAACCACGGACTTTCCCTCCAAGCATATGGATCGTTACTTCCATCCATCATTTCTACTTCAGAGTGGTCAGAGCCTCCACCTGACACTGGCCCTGGAAGCTTCATCTTCTGAGTTGTGCCTGCCAGGAACAGGACTTGATCTCCTTGGAGTGATGCTCTCCAACAAGTCTGCATGAGCCTTGATCTGGGCTATCACGCCCTGGCCAGTCTCTGCAAGGGTGTGTAGGCCCTGGGCATGAACAAAAAGCTATGTACCAGCAGCTGAACAGTGGTCACCACTGCTGCCACCACAAAGATCAACCAGGGACTTTTCTAATGGCAGATGTGGTTATGACTCTTTATTTTTCTACTTAAGACCCATCAAGACAGAATTCAGACATGGCATTTGACACTTTTCCTTAGCTGACTTTAACGTTCCTGGATTTTCTTTGGCTGCATAGAACCTATAGCTCGTTCTCCCAGATCATTCACACCTCTAAACTTTTGCACATACTGTTCCTTCTGCCTGGATTCCCAGTTCCTTCCCCTAAAGCCTGCAGGGATAAGCTTGGCCTAGAGGCATCAGGGCCTCTGAGAAGGCAGAGGAAGGGGAGAAAGAAGTTGCCAGGCCAATGAACTAGACAGGGAGTTCTGGGTGGAGATCCAGATGGCACCTGCAGATGGGGAGGTTTGGAATCTGTTTCAGGTTTTAGGGTACTGCTGGAGGTACAGTCAGCTGGGGTGTAGCTGCCGAGGTGGGTCAGATAGGAATGATTAATGCCTTGAAGGAGCTTGGCGGTGGAAGACAGCCTGGAGGAGGGCGAATAGTCTGGCTGGGAGAAAGCCTCTGCTAGGGTCCTCTAGGGGTCCATGAGGAGGCCAGACCTAGGCAGGCTTGCTTCTGCTTAAGAGTACGGGGAGGCGAAGTCCAATGGTGTACCTCATGGGAGGAAGCAGGAGCTGAGGATGTTGATAGGTGCTGTGGCCCCAGGGATAGGGCGGATGCCATGAACACCATTTATGGAGATTTAACTGGATGCCCAGCACCATCTTCACAAGAACCCTAAGAGGTAGGTACTATTTTTATTTCCGTATTACGTGTAAGAAGACTGAACCTCAGGAAGGCTAGGTGGCCTGCCCAAGGTCGCATAGCTGATCCCCAAGCCAGTACCCAACCCCACGAAGAGAGGGTTTCGCTGACCACACTGACAGCCCTGTGCCTCCACAGAAAATGGGAGGGCGGGGACCCAGGAGTGGCCCACCAGAAGACCCCCACCTGCCTGCTTTTGACCCCGGAGGGCGCCTTTCACAGTTTTGGCTACACCGCCCGCGATTACTACCACGATCTGGACCCTGAGGAGGCACGAGACTGGCTCTACTTCGAGAAGTTCAAGATGAAGATCCACAGCGCTACTGTAAGGCACATCCTGGCTCCGGGCCGCTCCAGCCAGGGAGGCGGGGCTATGTGTGGAAAGGGAGGGGCTCACGGAAGGGGAACAAAGGTAAAAGGAGAGGCGAGGGTGAAGGGGCGGAGCTTGGGAGCCAGTGGGGGCGGGGCTGGGGTGGGGTTAGGATTAGAGGAGGGGCGGTGCTGACGAGAGGGGCTGGGGACAGAACTAATGTGTGATTAGCGGGGACACTAGAGGCGAAGCAGCAGGAAATGGGGCGATTTTCAGAAAGAGAGGTCAGGAAGTGGGGGCAGAGGTATGGCCTTCTGCCGAATTGCCTGTGTCCCTGCCAGGATCTCACCCTGAAGACCCAGCTAGAGGCTGTGAATGGAAAGAAAATGCCTGCCCTGGAGGTGTTCGCCCACGCCCTGCGCTTCTTCAAGGAGCATGCCCTTCAGGTGCGCTGCGACCCCATCCCTCCCCACTGGGGCACGGACCCCCAGGTCCATCGTCTCCTCTCAGCCTATCCATCAGGGCTCAGAAGCCATCTTCTCCAGCCCCTGCCTTCCCGTCTGATGGAGACTGCATGGGATGTACAGGTGTTGGGGAGGGGGGCATTAGGAATTCTTCCAGTTCAGCTGGGAAGTCCTTCCTGAGGCATGATTAGCTCCTCCAGATCCCATACAAAGAAGGCTGAAGACACCCCCTTAACCCAAGCCAGCCCACCCCTCACTGCCCCCTCCTACTCCAGGAGCTGAGGGAGCAGTGCCCATCGCTGCCAGAGAAGGACACTGTGCGTTGGGTGTTGACAGTCCCCGCCATCTGGAAACAGCCCGCCAAGCAGTTCATGCGTGAGGCCGCCTACCTGGTGAGCATGGGCAGGCAGAGCAGGGGGCAGTCACTCGGGAGGGCTCCAGGGAGGCCCCCAAGACCATCCTTTACCCACAACCCTGGACCAGTCATTGCATAAAGACCTCTGGCCTTCCCCTGCTGGGCATTTTGGAGGGTTGTTGCTACCAGGAGAGGGTGTGAGCCTGCAGGAACAGAGAGCAGAGGGACGAGAGGCACAGCCCAGGCCAGCTTAACCTGTGTCTTAAGTCAGGTTTCCTAGAAGCAGAGCCCAAGATCGGGATTCTTGTGCATGGGGTGTATTGGAAAAGGGCTCTCAGGAGCAAGAGTGAGGGAAATGGACAGGAGAAAGAGTTGAGCAGGAATGTGGTCTCAACCGGAGTCTAGCCTCAGCCTGATCCCATGGAGAGCACTGGAGGAAGAACTGTACCCAGCAGCTGACCATGGTGAGGCAAGGTGGCTGGCTTTTCATGCATCCCTATCAGCCTGTCATTGGTTCCTTGGGGTGTGGGAGAAAGTTCTCCAAGGGACGTGTTTTCCATTCAGCTGAGGGCAGTTCTCCAGAGAAGGGGGCAGCTGGGACACAGGAGCCGCCAGCTATGGAGGGGGGTGATTTGGACCAATGCTTGCTGGGCTTCCTACCGTAAGATGCCCAAAGGTCTGGAGAATGGGAAGTGGTGCACAATTCAAGTCCCCCCCACCTCTAGTGAGGTGGGGTGGGGAAAAAGGGGAGCACAGCCTCCCAGAGCAAGACTTATTGCTTGGTCCTCCCCCTGGGCCCTCCGGAAGATGCCCTAGGACTTCTAAAAGGCCTGTTGGTACACCCCCTGGAAAATACCAGAACCCTCAACCCCCACACATCTGTTGGCCAGGCATGCCCAGGCACCAGATCTGTCACCGGAAGGAGCTAACCCTGAGGCAGTGGGCATCCCCCGTGCAGAGACCAGGATGAAAGCAAGGCTGTGCCCAGCCAGAATAAACACCCCCCACCCTCGTGCCCCCTGCCAGTTTATCCACCCTGCTTCCTCCCACACTGTTCCCTGGCTGCCAGTTCAGGAAGGGCTGACCCTGGGCAGGAAGTCTCTACACCTACCCATCCCCAACCCCCACCTCGTCAGAATCCAGGGAATCCCACAAAACCCTAAAGTACTTCCCACAGGGATCCCCTGTCCTGATACAGGAAATAACAGATCCAAGTGTTTTTCTCCCCTCAGCTGGCCTGTCCTGGTGCCTGCAATTTCACTGTTTGATTGTCTCCTGGTGCCTAGATCCGATTCTTGGGGAACAGAGTTCTCCCGGGAGTGGGGAGTCCTGTGGTTACTGTCTGGCACCAGCCTGGTGAAGGAAAATGGTTCAGTGAGCCAAAGGGGAACCACCCCTCCACACACACACCATCTGGCCGTTATACCCCCATACCCACTGTGCTGGGGTCTGAGCTAACACCTTCAGCCAGTGCTCAGCTGGCTAGCCTGCACTTGTGAGGGGGACCTTGCTGCAGCCTGGACCACCTTGGGCAGATTGAAGAGGCAGATCCCAGGTGCTCTAGGTTTTCACTAAGGTCTCTTCCTCCTAGGCAATGCCATGGTATTCTCGGCTGTGGCTGTGCTCCTCCCCAGGCTGGTCACAGGGTAGCTGTGAGGCAGCTCCAAGTTTGAGTGCCATGGAGGGGCCTGAGAGGCCTACCATGAGTGGGATGTGATGGGGAGGAACTGGGAGCTCCACAGGCTCTGGCTACCCTCTCAGAGGTGCCGTCTTAGGTGTGACACCTGGCCCACGGTATTCCCTGGCCCTGCCCCCCACCTATCCCCAGGCTGGCCTGGTGTCCAGGGAGGATGCAGAGCAACTACTCATCGCCCTGGAGCCAGAGGCTGCCTCTGTCTACTGCCGCAAGCTGCGTCTACACCAGCTCTTGGACCTAAGCAGCCGGGCTCCGGGCAGTGGACGCCTGGGTGAGCGCCGCTCCATCGATTCCAGCTTCCGGCAGGGTGAGCTGCCCCCAGGGGCACTGACCAGTGGTAGGACATTTGCCCTGGGAGGGTCAGAGGAACACTGAGGCCAGAGGCTCAGCCATGTCCAACATGAAGAAGAGACAACCTTCTCCCCCCGCCCCGCCCCAACCCTCTCCAGCCCAGTGTGAGAGGACAGAAACATCTCTGGTGGAATTCAGTCTGAGGGAGGAGGCACAGTCTTGACCTGGGGGAGTCCAATCTGAGGACAGAGATTTCACCTTGCCCTAGGAGATCATTGTCTGAGGAGGGTAGGACTCAGCCCCAGTCCTGAATCTGAAGGTAGGGGAAACCACCTGTCCTGAGGGGAGGTGCTCAGGTACTGACAAAGGAGAAAGCCAGCCCCCACTCTGATCCAAGGTGGTCTTCAAGAGTTTCAACAGCCCCTGAACCAGTCACCTCTCCCATCCTAGTACATCAGCTGTCATCCCCCTTCCCCCCACAATAGCCCCGAGCTCCTGCTACTAAGCTCAAGCTCCAGTGCCTGCACTGGGCACTGAGATAGCTATGATCAATCTTAGTCACTCTCCCAGATGCCATCTCCCATGACCCCCCTGGACCCCTCAGGACCTCCTCCCCTGGCCACACAAGGTCCTCCAAACTGTCCTAACCCCAATCTCGCACTGCTGTGAGCCAGCCTGCATTAAGGGAATGTCCTGCAGCCAGAAATACTTCCCCTCAGCTATTGGTCACAGCACCCGAGTTTACCCCATAGGGTTTTTCTGGACCCTTCAAGGTTCAGCATTGCCTTCTCCTAGTTAGGAGTAGAGCAGGAGTTTCAGAACTGGCTGGTCCAGATGCTCATGGAGGGTGCTGGTGAGAGGACGGGGGCCAAGCATGGTAGCTGAGGCACCTCCTTCTAACCCCACCATCCTGCTGTACCTTGACCCCCAGCCCGTGAGCAGCTGCGCCGTTCCCGCCACAGCCGCACCTTCCTGGTGGAGTCTGGCGTTGGAGAGCTGTGGGCAGAGATGCAAGCAGGTGGGGAAGGAGGGACCAAGGGACGTTTCTTGGTTCCTGCGGGGAACATATACTGATGGGGGCAAGGGAACATTCGCGAAGTGGGTGTCAGACCCTAAAAATCCCACCCCTCCTCCTCCATCAGCTGCATCTAACTTGGCCGTCTCCTCACTGTCACCTACACCCCATCCCACTCAGCCGCCCCCCTAACTCCCACTTCTCCTTGGGATTTTCCGCGTATGGTTGCAGAGTCCTGGAAACAGTTTCCCCCAAAACCTGGTGCCCCTACCTGGTGGCCTAAGGTCCAAGCACCTGAAGCTCCTTAGAGCCACTCCACCCATCCTCCCTGAAGGCAAGGCTCCGGGCTGGGGCAGGGCTGGGTGCTGGGTGCTGGGTGAATCTGGAAGAGAGGCAGAGTTGAGGGTGCAAAGCAGGCCAGGGATGTGTGCTCACGCTCGGCGCTGCAGGAGACCGCTACGTGGTGGCAGACTGCGGAGGAGGCACGGTAGACCTGACCGTGCACCAGCTGGAGCAGCCACATGGCACCCTCAAGGAGCTCTACAAGGCATCTGGTGAGTAGCCAGCCAGCAGCACCCTTCATACCCAGCGTGCCCAGGCCCGCCTGCGCCCCCTGGGCGGTGAAGTCTGCGCTGATGCCCCCCCCTTTACCCCTGCCAACCCCAGGCGGTCCCTATGGCGCGGTGGGCGTGGATCTGGCCTTTGAGCAGCTGCTGGGCCGCATCTTCGGCGAGGACTTCATCACCACCTTCAAAAGGCAACGGCCAGCAGCCTGGGTGGACCTAACCATAGCCTTCGAGGCCCGCAAACGCACTGCAGGCCCGCACCGCGCAGGGGCGCTCAACATCTCGCTGCCTTTCTCCTTCATCGACTTCTACCGCAAACAGCGAGGCCACAACGTGGAGACAGCCCTGCGCCGGAGCAGGTGGGTCTGGGGACCACAGACTCAAGCAGGGTTTGCCGGTGGGGTAGGCCCCCACAAGGGAGGACGTGGGCCCCAGAGGAGAGTGGGAGTCTGCCCCCACTGCCCCGCGCGCATTTCTTGCCAGCGGACAGCAGGAGAGGGGCATGAACATCCCAGCTAGAATCCATGGCGGGAACTGGGACCGGAATCTTGAGCCCTGGCGGAAGGGCTGACCTCCCCGCACCACAGTGGACACAGGTGCGCGCGCACGCGCCTACACACATACACACACACACACACACACACGGTGCCAGCCAGTGTGCCTTGGTTCTTCTGCCCAGAGACAAAGGGAGGCTCCTCTCCTGGGACTTCATGCCTGAAAGTGGACCAGGCAGGCGGCTAAAGCCCCTGGGGGAGTGAGGCTGGGAGGACACACACTATGCAGTCAGCACCCAGGCACACTGGCCTGGAGTAGGGGTAGAACCCCAGACCCCCACCGATAAGCCTGTGCCTCCTTCACCAACAGCGTGAACTTCGTGAAATGGTCCTCACAGGGGATGCTCAGGATGTCTTGCGAAGCCATGAACGAGCTCTTTCAGCCCACGGTCAGTGGGATCATCCAGCATATAGGTGAGTGCCTGCCTGAGTCCTCCACTAACCCCCACATTCACGCTCAGATGCAGGAATGATTCCACCTCGTGATAATGCCTGGAAGCCTCCACACACCCGTACACTGAAATGAGACCCAGAATCATCTGAAACACCTGGAGGACACAGTGTAGTGGGTATTAAGAACTAGGCGGGATGATGTGTGTAGTCTCTTCTCTGACCGAGGTCAGGTGCCTCGGTTTCCTTGTTTATAAAATGGGGTAATAGTACCGGGTTCCCAAAAGTGTCATCCCAGGGATTTAAATGACCTCAAGTATCTAGAGACATGCATAGTCGGCAGGAGCACTTAGTACGCGCAAATGCACATCCTTGTCGCCCTCCACGTCGCGGTGGGAGAGGAAAGGGGGCAGAGTGCCACGGAAGCAGAGCCCGTGACGACTGCCAGAAGCACTCAATGAAAACGCTCCATGTTCCCCAGAACGCGGCTACTGTTTGAGGGTGTAAGAGCTAGTGTCTAGTTGCCATCCGGGTACGGGATTGTGGAGGGGAGGTGCCTGTGGCCACACCGCAGCGGCCTCAGAGGCTGGGGCTCGCCCTCACCCCGCGTTCCCTCCTCTCTGCACCCCACCCTGCCCCCTCCCGCAGAGGCACTGCTGGCGAGGCCGGAGGTGCAGGGCGTGAAGCTGCTGTTCCTGGTGGGCGGCTTCGCGGAGTCGGCTGTGCTGCAGCACGCGGTGCAGACTGCGCTGGGCGCCCGCGGGCTACGCGTGGTGGTCCCGCACGACGTGGGCCTCACCATCCTCAAGGGCGCAGTGCTGTTCGGGCAGGCGCCGGGCGTGGTGCGCGTGCGCCGCTCGCCGCTCACCTACGGCGTGGGCGTGCTCAACCGCTTCGTGGCCGGGAGCCACCCGCCCGAAAAACTGCTGGTCCGCGACGGCCGCCGCTGGTGCACCGACGTCTTCGAGCGCTTCGTGGCCGCCGAGCAGTCGGTAGCCCTGGGCGAGGAGGTGCGGCGCAGCTACTGTCCCGCGCGGCCGGGCCAGCGGCGCGTGCTCATCAACCTGTACTGCTGCGCCGCCGAGGACGCGCGCTTCATCACCGACCCGGGCGTGCGCAAGTGCGGCGCGCTCAGCCTCGAGCTGGAACCCGCCGACGGCGCGTCCTCCGGCCGCCGCGAGATCCGCGCAGCCATGCAGTTTGGCGACACCGAGATCAAGGTCACCGCCGTCGACGTCAGCACCAACCGCTCCGTGCGTGCCGCCATCGACTTTCTTTCCAACTGAGGACACGGTGCCAGCCCGACCCCGTGCCAGGCCCCGCCCTCTTGCGATTGGGGGTCTGGGGCGTCGGCTTGCGGAGGACAGAGCTGCTGGTTCTGAAGTCAGCGCCTCTTCCCTCCCTCCCCCCGCCCTCCTGTCCGGGGAGCTGAGGTCGCAGGATGGGTGGGGACAGACTCTCGCTTTGGATTTGGGCCCGGGGCGGCTGACTGGAAGGCTTTAGAGCCCTGCCAAGCAAGGGCTGAGATCAAGGAGTCAGAAGAGGTTTGTAAGATGGTGGGCCAATAAGGGGTGACCCCGAAGGCAGAATGCACCAGAAGACCAAGTCCTGGCCTGAACTGGGGATGGGGGGTGGTGAGGGTAGAGGGGTGGGAGGTGGAGGCAGCTGGGAGAGGCAGAGCAGGGCTGCTGCGGGAGGGGGAGCAGGAGGACGGAGGATATGCAGGGCTTGGGCCTGAAGGGCCCAGTGCATGGACTGATAGGCTCAGCCAGCACAGGGCACTGGGCGGAGAACCCCTATGGGGCAAAAAATGGCTGGAGACTGGCACAAGTAACACAGGGGTAGAGGACCTTCCTGGATGTGGTACTGACCATCCAAGTGTGACTGTTAATTTTTAAACTTTCTCAATTAACAGGCTAAAGAGGAGGATGCAGGATGAAGGCACTTATGAGAGGATGTGGGGGATGCTGGCTTGGGGGAACCTTCCTTCAGGACAGATTAATTCATCTAAGAAGGCCCCAAGGGCAGCCCATGAATGACCCAGTTGCACCCTGTCCCAGCCATCAAAGGGCAGTAGGGGTTGGGGGGCTGTAGGGAGACAGAAGGAGAACTAAGGGCTGATCCTGGCTCTGCCATCAACTCAATGTGCCATTGGGACATTGCCTGCCCACCCATGACATGCATCTGCCCCACCTGCCTAAGAACCCTAAGGTGACAATAAAGCGTTTATCCTTAAGGTTAAGGTATAGCCTGTTGGTACCTCACAAGAGGGGACCTCAATAGAGTAGTGGAGAGGGACTGGGTTCAAAAAGGGGAGAGTGCTTTCCGCTCTGCGCAGCTCTGGGAACTGACCAGAAGGGGGTGCTGTTGTCTCTGTCGCAAACATCCCAAACAGAACTTACTCCCTAAGACTTCTGTCTGGCCTAGGGAGAAGACCCCATCGCCATCTGAAGTCTAGTGAGTTATACCCAGGCTTGAAAAATACCTATCTTGCATACTTCTTTTGGGGCTAGGTGCTAGAATACCATGGAGTGCCCTCGTCTCCTAAAAGAATAATACAGCCAAAATTGTTCTTTAGCCCATCTGTGGAGGACTGGGTGTTCTCAGAGCCCTGGAGAACAAACACTGGCGAGCCTCCGGTATCCACTGAAAGTTTTATTTCTTTAGGGTTTTATCCCAATCAGTCCTTTAAAAACCAAGTAACACAGACCTGGGGGTTAGGACATGGGGGCTGTGCCTCCCTCCGACTGAGCTCGGCCAGCAGTAGGAAAGAGGGAGGGGGCACAGGACGGCAAAAGCCAGACAGCAGCAGCAATAACGGGAGTGACAACGGCGTCACAGAGCCAGCGCCCTCCTCTCCCAAGCCCTGGCTACAGCCCCTATGGCTTGGGGTGGGGGGAGGGCAGAACCCACCCCAGGCCCCCCCTTCCCCTCCTCAGATAGCCTTCCTGGGGGCTCAACCCAATTCATCCAGCAGGAGACTGAGGCACACGGAGAGGAGGAAGTGGGAGAGGAGGACACAGGAGAGGCAGGGAGGTGGCACAATGAAGGCAGAGGTGAGAGGCCCCTGGACACCCCACCCCGCCCCCACCCCGGGGAGGGGCGAGGAAGCCACATCACACAGCATTTGGGGAGATGAGGTGGGGTTTAAGGCTGTGGGGCCCCAAGGCGCGCAGGGCCGCAGGCCTCAGTCGAAGCCATGCCAGTCGCTGTGCTCGGAGTCGTATTCTAGCTCAGCACCCACGCACTTGACCCCATCAAGCAGCATGGGTGTGCCATGGTGTCGGTCTGCAAGGCAGGTGACAGATCAGAATGCCAGGCTGGCCCCTGGCCCCACCCACTCTTAGGAGACCCCCCACGCTTCCCTGTGGGCTCTGCTAGGAGAGTCGGGAGAAAGGCACCTGCGAACCCTAGGCCAGGGTAAGGACACCTTTTTCAGACAGGGAGAGCGGAAAGCCCTTGCAGCCAAGCTGGCACCCCCCTCCTGTAGCCAGACCCAAGGCTCGAAAGCTCACCCATGACGCGTGCCTGCACTGTCACTCGCACGCAGGTGCCGGTGCCTCCTTCACAGGCTAGCAGCATCTCCTCCTTGAGGACACCCTCCTTGTGTGCCGAGTACTCACACTTGACGCTGTAACCTGCCCAGGTCATCAGCACCTCCATGGTCTCCCCCCCACCCCACCCCGCCCAGCACTCACTGGCCTCAACCTGCCACCAAGACTGGCCACCTCCTCCAAAGGAGCGAGGACAGCCCAGGACCTATCCCCCGCCATCCCCAGGGCTGTACAAACAGGCCTTGGAAACTTCCCACTCTTCACTGAGCTCTACGTGCCTCCAGCCTGTGGACAACCCCATTAGGGCTCCAAGGGTCAAACTCAGGTTTCCAGGAGAAGGGCCCGCTGATTCCCCAAAAAGGCAGACAGGGAGAGGGGGAGATGGGGAAGAGGGACAGGGCAAGCCCTCAGCAGATCAGGCGGCAAGAGGTAAAGGCCTGAGGGAGCTCGCCAAATCCCCGCAGGGGCAAGGTCTTGAAGAGGAAGTCGGGGGACGTGAAACTGAAGCTGGGGTGTCAGCATACTATGAAACTGACACCCTAGCCTCTTGGCGGGGGCAGGGGAGGGAGAAGCAGCCCCAAGTCCAAAGCCTGTGACTGGCAGGTGCTAGGACATAGCTGCCCAGGATTCCTGGGGCTCTGGCAGATTTTTCTTGAGGGGCAGGCAGGAGGGAGAGCTGGAGGCCCAGAGCCCGTCCTTACTGAGGGAACTACCACGTGATGCACAGGCACAGGCCGGTAGTGCGAGCCCACGGACTTCTGTCCAGGAGCAAGGCCTGGGGTATGGGACCTGCTGAGATGCGACACTCCAAGCCTGTAAAGAGGCCTCATGTCCCCCAACTGCTGAATTGCCCATCCACCCTGGAAGGGGGAGAGGAAGCACCCCATGCACTCACCCCCACTTCCACCCAGGCCCTGCTGGAGGACAGCAGGCCTCCAGCACCCTGAGCAGGGGACACACCTTCTGGGATGGGCAGGACGCTGAGGAGCTTGAGGTGTAGGCTGGGGACTGGAGCTTCTCGGATATCCTTGCTCAGCCTGAGCACTGGGGGCAGAGTGAAGGTAATCTCATACCTGTGCAGGATCTTCAGGAAGCCAACCTGTAGCAAGAAGACAGGGGAGAGAGGGAAGCACCTTTACTCTCAGCCTCCCCCAGGGCCTGGCAGCTCCTTCCACCTAGGATCCTGTGAGCCCCTGTACCTGCTGCTTTAGGAATCCCAGAGGGGGAACTAACTCCCTCCAGCACTCCAGCCTGGCCACACCCCAAGCCCAGTGGCTCCAAGCCCTTTGCCTGAGGACCTCATCCCTCCAGCTTGCTACTCAACATCTGTTTCATGGGCCCCACAGTATATGGTAGCCCATTTTATAGATGAAGACATGGAAGCCAGACAATGACTGGCGGGGACACCACACAGTGTGGCCTGGGTAAAGCCCTCCCGAGGCCTCTCAGCCACTCCTACTACCTGTGGCACATAGCAAGCACCTGGCATTGCCCATAAGGGGAAGTTCAAAGGCCCACAAGATGGCTGTTCACCTGGCCCCACCCCTGCCAGCACCTGCCAAGAACCAACAGCCTGGGGTCAGGGACACTGGTCCTCTCATCACTCGCATGGAGATAATGGGCAAGACAGATTGCACGGGAAGGAGGAGGAGACAGAATTAGAAAAACAGACACAAGACCATCTGTGTCAGTCTCCAGCTGGCCCACCGGCACCTGAATGTGGATGTCTGCCTACCACTCAAAGGATCAGTGTGCCCAGAGCCCCAACTCCGGGCCCAAGCCATTTCCATTGTTCATACACAGTGACTGGCAAGCAGTGCCCCCTGAAACAGATGCCAACCTTGCTAAGTCCAGTCGCATGACGGGACACAAGCTGGGGTGGCTGCTGAACAGGCAGGCTAGGCAGAGTGCAGTCTGGGGGGTGCGTGTGCTCACAGTGGCAAGGGCCAGACAGTCCAGGCCTCGGGGCTTGTTAGGACTCGCTGCGGGAAGCACTTAGCTCAGCGGGACAGACATCACCACATGATAAAGGTCAGCCCAGGGGCTCCCACACTCTGCAGGTAGAGGACACATTTCTCAAGAGGCCTTTCTGGCTGTCCTGCCAATGGTGACCCTGTGGTCCAGCTGCACCAACTACAGAATTTTCCAGAGGAACTCTTAGAGATGTTCAAAAAACATTCATCGCTGCCCAATTTAAGTAAAAAATAGAAACGTCCATAATACCAGGAATAGGGGACCAGCTAAATCAATGATGATATATTTAATGGAATTATCAGGCAGTTTGAAAATCTCGTAGAAAATTATTTACTGACCTAGACAGGAGACGGTTCACAAGCAAGCAAGAAACATCATGTCTGTTGTGATACCAGCTTTTTGTTTTTGGAAATGAAGGGGAAAAAAAAAAAAAAGTCCTGAAATGGCACACATCAAAATATTAACTATTAACTGTGGTTGTTGTCTGGACAGTATGATTGTGTGCGCTCTTAAATTTCTTTACAGTTTTCTCTAGCTTCCAAATTTTCCCTAGTGGACGTCAATGGATTTTGCAACGGGGAGGCAGGGGGAGAGAGAGCTATTCTTTCAAGTTTTGGTTCCTTCCGTTAATTCCCTGGAGGAAGTTGCCAGCTGTAGGAAAAGAGTGAGGATTTTACAGTTGGGCAGAAATGATGAATCTGGGCCCCTCCTCAGGGAGGCCCCGATGGACCAGATGCCTTCCCCTTGGCTGGGGCATTCCCACTCATCTCCAGAGCTCTGGCTTACTGTCCAACCTAAGGGCCTCATTCCCTGTTTCGCCACCAATCTGTCCCCTCCAGACACTTCCTCCTGCCCCTCCCAAGTGAATGTGGGATCTGCCGGTGCCCCAGCACTCAGAGAAGCCATGATGGAGTGTGTGTGAGGTGGGACTCCCACCAGGAGACACAGGGTGATAAGAAAACACTAAAACCACAGACAGCCTAAAGCCACCAGAGGTTTGGCAAAGGGGGGTAACGGAAGTCACACCCTGTCATCAGCAAAATTATGTGTCACACCTGTATGACACACACATTCTTTCACCTCATGCTTGCACCAACTCAATGGGGTGTGAACGGTCTTCACCTCAGAGAAGAGGAAACTGAGGTGACCTGCCCGAGGTCCCAGTGCCAGAACAGCAGGCCTGGACCTGAACCCAGGCCTTGGGCACCTCAAGCTTGAACACCACCTTCCACCGCTGCTCTTGGGGTGACACTGATGACAACAGCTCCGTCCCACTTTATTGGAGTAACATCCTAAAGGCACTCATTTCGTTGCAGTCTTGCTACCTCCCACTTTACAGACCGGGAAACCAAGGCCCAGGGAGGGACCAAGATGTGCCTCGGAAGCCCACTTAAAGCAAACGAAACAAACAGGCCCAGGAAGCCAGGCAAGGCCAGGCAAAGGCTGAGGGAGCAAGGCAGATGGTGGGGGGAGGGCACATACCTTGACCAGAAAGCTGCTGTCACTCTCCTGGGTGACCATGACCACAGAGTCATGCAGCTTCTCGTCAAAGTGGACATGGCTCTGGGAGCCTTCTGCATCATGGCCTGCTGCAAAGCGGATACTCCGGACTCTGGGCTTGTTGCCTGGGAAGAGAAAGAGGAGAGGGCTCCAGGGGCTGCTGGCTTCCTCTACCCCCAGGAGACGACTCCCCCATGTCACCCCCATGCCCCCCCCAGCCCCTACAACTGCCCTTGACATCACTCAGCAGCCACTGGGTGGGCTCCTTTCAGGGCTAAGCCACATCCTAATGGATATTGGAGGTCATGAGGCTTAAGGCCCTCTACCTTTCCAGTCCTCCCACAAAATATAAGCACCCTAAAAAAAAAAAATATATATATATATATATAAGCACCCTGATGATGGGTGTGTCAGGGATTCGCTAGTATGACCCCTTACTTAGAGGAGATGAGGCAGTCCTGCAGACTTTCAGCAAGCCCCAGATAGTGCAGACTCAGCCCCAGCCTTGGGTTCCCGGTCTATCAGTGCCAAGGCCCCTGCCTGCCCCTCCTGATGACCCCAACCTAAGAGAGGAGCAGGGCAGGGACTGGAGCAGGCTCTATGGGACCTTTCTGGAGGTGGAAGAAACAAAGGGGGCCAAAAACCACACTGAGCACACCTAGAAGAGGCTCTAAACCTCATCCCTGATCACCAGCAAGGAAGACGGAGGTACCCAAGGGAGCCTCCCAGACCCCTCCCAGAGACACCCTACCCTCCTCTACTTAACCACCCACCCCCAAACACACACACACAAGGCCATCAGCTGTTCCTAGCTGGGTCCAGTTCTCCGAGGCCTAGAGGCAGGGAGTTGAGACAGGCAGAGCAGTTGGAGCTGGAGGGAGGGCCTGGGCTGGGGGAGGCGCATGTTCCCATAAGCAGGACCCCAATCCTCTCTGGCCCACAGCCACAGCCTTTAGGCCTCCCAAGACCTCTGCCCAGAGCCTTTTGGTGGGACTAGGCCAGGCCTGGCTTGGTCTGGGGAGGCAGGAGGGGGCAGCCTGACCCCCCCCACATTCCTTGCTGAGCTCCCCCCCAGAACTGACCCTCAAATTTTACCTGGCCTCCCTTGCCTAAAACCCTTGAAGAGCCTTTCTGGACCCTGAATGAAACCCAAATTCCCTTCTGTGGCCTCCTGTGGCCCTACCTACCCCGTCAGCCTCCAGGTTCACCCCAAGGCTCTAATGCCCCCTAGTCCCCACAGCAGAACAGGGAAGCTGGAACATGGGGACCAGACGGCAGACACCTCCATAAACCAGCACACCAGGGAGCCAGCTGGAGTCTCTGGTTCCCTGCTAAGGCTTGGGTGAGCGCCGGGACCCAGCACAAACACTGGTATAATTACACTGATGTAATGTAATTCACTCCGACACGCGCACACGCGCGCGCGCGCGCACACACACACACACACACACACACAGCTGATGCAGGCCCCACATGCAACAACAGCCCTCCCGCCAGGGCCCACTGGAAGACTGGTGCAAACCCTGCCCAGCCAGGAAGGCACTCACCCTTGTTGGCTGCCGCCATGCCCTGCCACAGGGTAAGAGATGCAGCTCCTGCCAGGCACCGCCGCTCAAGCGCAGCAGCCTCCCATGCTCCGGGGACACCAGCAGGAGCCTGAAGAGTGGGGAGTCAGGAGGGCAGGGGTCAAGGCCACCCAAGGGCCCATGGTTGGTGGAAAGCAAAGCAGAGACCTCCCTTCAGGGGAAGACACTAAGACCCAACCCCCTGCTGCTTTCAACAGTCAAGGGCTGCCTATACCCTCTCACATGGGGGGGCTTCTGCCCCCACTCCCCACATTCCCCAAGAGCCCTCATGCCTGCCTGATGCCCTACTGACCCAGAGCCTTGCCAGCATGCGCTGAACTGCAACTTCTGGGTGCCAAAGCGCCAATATACAACCCACCCGAAGCTGGCAGGAAGGACAGCTTAGAAAGGAAGGGGACGTGACTGGCACTTTTCAGAGGCCACTTCTCATGCTGGTAATCTCAGGGGTTCTCCCCTCCTGCAGCCAGACGCCACATTATTCAGGTTACAGACCCAGTGCAGCTGGGTCAGGATGCTTGATCCAGAGTAAGAATGGGGGCCCCCATAAGATGGGCCCTTGGGGCTTCCCTCCAGGTGATGGCTCAGGGCCAGGGGAAGGGGCTGTCCCATGGCAATGTAACATTTGGCCTCTGGCCTGATTCACTGGGCTGGCTTAGCTCCCCCAGGACAGCCACAGGGCAGGGGCAGTAGGAGGCATCTCCAGGAAGCCTGTGTGAGCAGCCTGGCCCTTGATGGTCCATCTAATAAGCATCAAGAAGAAGAATGAGTCCAACTGATGGAAACAGATGGAATACATAAAATTGGAACATTCACAGAGATTACAGAAAGAGAAACCAAAATAAACAAACCCAAACCCTCATTTGTCACCACTGACAGTAGCAATACCCTAAGTCTTCACTCTGAAAATTGGCAATAAGGATGGGTGGTGGGTCACGCCATCGGGGTAAACACCCAACTCTTGCTTGATTACTGCTCAGGGTGGGATCTCAGGGTCGTGAGATCAGAGTCCTGAGTCAGACTCCGCATTCAGTGCAGAGTCTGCTGGTGTCCCTCTCCCTTCCCCTCTGCCCTCCACGCCCCCACATGCAGGAGCTCTCTCACTCTCTCTCTCTCTAAAATAAACACATAAATAAAATCTTAAAAAAGAAAGAAAGAAAACTGGCAATAAAGAGAAATCATTCAGCCTGCCTCTTAGCCTTTCAGGTAACTAAATCATCCGGGTTAAAGGAAAACCCGTCTTTACAGAAGAATTCTCACTATTCAACAACAAAAGAAAGAACAAATGCTAAACAATTCTGCAACCACCAAAGAAACAAAAGCTAGAGGCAGGGAGGCAGGGGAATCTCGACCCTGAGGGCAAAGGTCGATGGAAGCAGGTGCTCACAGATGCCCAGTGCCCCACGGACACATCAGGGGACCGAAACAAGTGTGCAACAGAGCGATGTGCTGACACGCACTCTTCAATCTCCTGCCACTCCCAGTGGGACAACCTGACACACAGAGGCTTCCTGAGGGGAGGGGGCATGAAGTCACAGCATCACTGACGAGGGGGTCCTACATGAAATGTCTGACCTGGATCTAAGGAAACCCCTAGCTTCTGGCTTATTGAAAACGCGGAGGTGAGTGACATCTCTGAGGAGATGACTCCTGGGGAAAGCAACAAAACAAACCCAGAAGGCCAGAATGTTCTACAGGACAACTGACCCATCATTTTGGTTTTTCCCCCAAACTGCAAGAAAAATAAAGGAGCAGCAGTTGGTCTAGATAGGGGCTGGCCGAGCCGCAGCCTGAGGCGGCCGCCTGTTTTCTGTAATATTACTGGAACACAACTGCACTCCTTTGTTTACGTGGTGTCTAAAACTGCTTTTGCACTAAAGCGAAGCTACTTTGAGTAATTGCAGAGACCACATGGCCTGCAAAATCTAAAATATTTACTGTCTGGCCCTTGACAGAAAAAGTTTGCCAACCACTGCTGTAAATTAACACACAAAGAGACCAAGAAGCCAGGGGACTCGATGGGACAGCTGACCTGGTTTTTTCCACCACATCAGCTACAAGAGGAAAAATAAATGGGGTGGGGGAGGGTTCTTAAAAAAAAAAGAAAGAAAGAAAAAGGACGTGTAGGGGATATTTGGGAAATGTGAATAGGACATTCACATGGAGGATGGTGACATTAAGAAATAAAAGCAGGGGCGCCTGGGTGGCTCAGTTGTTAAGCATCTGCCTTCGGCTCAGGTCATGATCTCAAGGTCCCAGGATCGAGCCCCACATTGGGCTCCCTGCTCAGCGGGAAGACTGCTTCTCCCTCTCCCACTCCTTCTGCTTGTGTTCCCTCTCTTGCTGGGTCTCTCTCTGTCAAATAAATAAATAAAATCTTTAAAAAAAAAGAAAGAAAAGCTAATCTTGTTAGGTGAAATAATGGAATTATATCGTATAGACACAAATGTCCTTATTTTTCAGAGATGTCCGCTGAAGTATTTAGGGATGAATAATCCATGAATGACTTTGGCTAATTCAGGGAAAGAAGAGAAACCACATGGTGGCCTCACAGTTGGGGGTTGGGCCTGTAGAGGACATGACCTCGAGGTCTCTTAGGTACCAAGCTGCCCTGGGAGCAGGTCTCAACTCCCTTTTCACTTCCCAGTGTGAGAGAAGCCCACCCAGCCCCAAATGCCTCATGGGCAGGGTAAACACCTCAGGTACCAAGAGTCCCCAGGTAGGAAGCCTAGGGAGGTACAGAGAAAGGCAAGATTTGGGTCTCAGGTCCCAGGCCAGCACCCACTCCACCATCCCCCACCCCAACCGTTGAAAACTAGCTCCAGGCCACTGTCCAGGGAAGGGAACTGTGCCCTGACTTATCTCTGGTCAGGGCCAATCTGGGGTCAGTCCCAGAAGAGCACCCCCTTAGCCCTGGAATGCTGCTTATCCCCAGAGAGCCTGGCCCTTGAAGAGAAGCCTCTCCCACCCCACCCACTCCAGCCATGCCCTGAAGCAGTGGATTCAGGACAAGTGAAAAATGACCAATCACAGGGAGCAGAAGCTGCTCCAGCCACATGGGAATGACAGACCAATGTCCACAAGGTCCCCGCCACCCCAGCACCCAAGATACTACCTGGAGGACCAGGTGAAACTCTTAACCTGTGGCTGGTGGGCAAAGGCTCCAGGGCACTCCTTCCCCAAATATTCTGACCCAGGACATGCAGGGCCCCCTCTCTGTCTTCGCCACCAAGCCACTGCCTATTGGCTGCCTGCGTCACTCAGGCCCTCCCTTTAACCAGGAACAATCTCCTGTCCCCCACCCCATACCTTAGCTTCAGTCCCCCTCCTATCCCAAGACAGACCTGAAAATCTTTAAAAGGATCCCCTTTGCCACCTCTGGGATCACTTCATGTTCCCCACCTTACCAGGGCAGTGACTATGTTTTTGCCAAACTCTGTGTCCCCAGGACCTGAACCAGCACCTGGCAGGGAGCAGCTGTGTCTGGTTTATATTTGTTCAATGAATGAATGACCAAACTAAGGGGAACCCAAGGATGCACCTTGGCTGGCACTCTAGGTAGATGTGACATGTCAAAGCCAGTGACTCTACACAGGAAGCTCTGAGAAAGAGGAACTCCCCACCCCACTCTCTTAGCCAACTCTTGCCCCAAGAGGGTACTCCCCTCCCCCCATCTCACAGAGTTCGGCCTCCCACTGGGCATTATTATGGCCTTGCCACAATCTGTTACTCCCCTTGAGATGGAATGCCCGCTGAGGGCAAGAACAGCCTCAGCATCTCACACACTGCCCGGAGCTCAGTACAGAGCAGGCATTCAGGCACCCCCGTAACCCTTGGGCAGTGAGAACACTGAGATGGAAGCCAAGTGACTTAAAGGGCCCAGAGGAGGCTGGAAAAAACAAGCTTCCTTTCTCAGCAAAGAGCCCTGTCAGTCGCCGTCCCCTGGGAGCCAGACTCTCATCCAAACACAATTCCTCATCAGAGGCAGGAAGAGAGGGTATCCACTTCCCCCTGCTGCAGCCGTGTCCACAGGAACTCCCCTGGAGACCCCAGGCCTCCTCCTATGCCAGCCAAGTCCTGAATGCAGCCCAAGCTGCACAGCCCCACAGAGACAGCAGGGCCATGGTCAGGATCATGGGCTCCAGAGCCTGGCAGTCTTGGTTCACATTCAGGCAGCATGGGAAGTTACTTCGAATCTCTGTGCCTCAGTTTCCTCCTCTGTGCCACAGGAATAAGCTGTGACCTCTTCCTCTGAGGGTTTGGTGTAGCTGATACCTGAAGCTCTGACACCGCTCTCCACTCCGCCCTCATCTTTGCAAAAGCAAACCCCAAAGGCCCGGTTTCTGAAGCAACAGCAATTTCAGGGCAGCACTGGTAAAGAGGCTCTTCAGGCTAATCCTGGAACAGTCACGAATGGCCCTTGGGGGGAGCCCCAGGGACTTCAGGCTTCTCAGAAAACAGCTCAAGGATTCAGGGGCTGCCCTCCCCCTTCCCTTTTCCTGCCTTCCTCCTCCCCCACTCCCAGGCCAGTGGGGTCCCCCAGGGATTACCAGAGAGCAGACTGCTGAGAGTCTGTCCCCTTCAATCAGAGAAGATGTAAAAGGAGCATATATTGTGAGAAATGCCTCCACCACAACAACAAAAACGAAAGGAACCCCCTCCCCAGCTTAGCTGGGCTATCAACAGATCACCTGTGATACCATGGACAGTCACAGGATGGGGAGGGCTGGAAAGCTGGAACAAGGGCCCTGGGGGCTTCTCTGGCTCTCAGTTACTCTCAGGAAAATTGAAAGAACCTTCTCTCTGGGAGACAGAGAGCTGAGGTCCCTCGAAGCTTTAGAGAGAAAGACTGTTTCAAGGTTACCCTATCCAGGGCAGGGCTCAGCCAGGCCCAGAGAACTTCTGGCATGAGAAGGCCCAAGAACATGGCAAGTGAGCAAACAGATGGACCAATGGAGTTAGACAGAAACCCAGGGTTCTCAGCCCCCTAGACTCCAGCCCCAAGGCTCCAGACTGGAGGGAGGGCCAAGACAGTTTGTCCGTGGCAAAGTGGAACTCCAGAACATGCCACCTTGGCCCCCCATCCCACAGCTGCACCCCTATACCACCTCCCTGCCCCGGAAGCAGCCCCCAGATCCCAGGCACCACAGGGCCAGCCCCAGCTCATCCTCTGCTTTGTGGCTGGGGACACGGCCCCAAACCCTTGAGGCCTCATTTTTCATTCATTCCTCCAGCTCCATTCTCAACCTGTTCAAGGACTTTCTGAGCCACAAAACTCCACAACCTTCCACTCTCCCCAACTCCGCTGCCCACCTCACCATAGCCCAGGGCTAAATGCTGGCTTAAGCACTCAGTCCAGCAGCACTGTCCAGTCTCCCATTAAAGCTCAAGCTTGTAGGGGCACCTGGGTGACTCCATGGGTTAAGTGTCTACCTTGAGCTCCAGTCATGATCTCAGGGTCCTGGGATCAAGCCCCATATCGTGCTCCCTGCTCTGCAGGGAGTGTTTCTCCCTCTCCTTCTGTCTCTCTCTCTCAAAATAAATACATAAAATCTAAAAAAAAAAAAAAAAAAAAAAAAGTCCCAGCTTGTAAACAGAGTTCCCACCGAGACCACACTGTCCTGCTGACCCCAGAACCTGACATAGGTCTGGGCACAGAGTGAGGGGACTGCATACCTAGAACAAGGCCTAAAAAGGCAAGACTGGATGTCAGGTTTGGTTGTGGCAGTTTTACATCCACTGTCTCTGGATGTGACTCCATTTCCTCCTCCCTCCACCAGGCCAAAAGTGCAAGGATAAGTATGGTGTTCTCTTTGTCACAAGCAGGGGTCAACTGGGGAAGAGACTCCCACTATCCCACACCCTGGTGTCTCCCCAAAATGTCCATTCCCTCCTCAAAACTTCCCATCCTCCATGCCCCAGCTTGAGGGGCCTTAGACCCCTCCAGCCTCCAGATTGCCTGTCCCACCCCGGTCTTGCCCTCAGCCCGTCACCTGAAGGCCCCAAAAACTAGAGGCCAGGCCAGGTCTGGGGGATGGCACTTGCCCCTGACCTTCTTCAGCTCCCTAGGAAGAGAAATGCCCTACCCCCACTCGCCAGTGCGAAGATTCAAGAGGAAAGGCAACCCAAGGATTCTCTTCTCAGTCCAGCAGGGCTCCAAGTCCAGAATCTAAATAAAACCCCTTCTGCTGTGGTGATGGGGAGGTGCTGGCCAAGTCCCCAAAGGCATCAGGGGCCCAGATTTAGGACCCTGTCCTCTCATGCCTCCATTCCCGTGGGTGTGATGCCTCATCACCGCCCCTTTCTCATCTTCTAGGGGGACAGATGCAGGTAGACGCTCCCCCTCCATCACACCCCTCCTGGGCTTCTAGGCTGCAGCTCGGTCCCCTAG
The DNA here is from genome assembly GCF_010015895.1 of Lontra canadensis. Lineage (NCBI taxonomy): Eukaryota > Metazoa > Chordata > Mammalia > Carnivora > Mustelidae > Lontra > Lontra canadensis. The sequence continues at coordinate 7,135,591 of NW_022631010.1, forward strand.
AGATACTCCTGTGCCCTCCCCACCCTCACCTCTGCTGACGCAGGAGTCTCAGGAGCCCGCACTCCCCGACATCACCGCCCTCCTCCCCGAAGGCGTCCAGGCAGGAGAGGCTCTGAGGCTATTTGCCCAAGGTCACACGTTGAGGCGGTGACAATAGCGGGGGGGTGGGGGGGAGGGGAATGCTGACGGTGCTGACCCCATTACGCCCCCGCCCTGTGTCACACGTGCCCCCGACACTGCGCCGCGGAAAATATCCCCGCTCCACCACCTAACGGTCACCCGCGGCTTCCGGGCTGACATTTCCCCAGCTCAGATGCCACGGAGAACTCCCGGGTGCTGCCCCAGTGCGGAGCCGCCGCCCCAGCTCCGTGGGTTCCCAGTTACCAACTGCCTAGGACCGGAGGGGAACTCGGCGAACGGGGCGGAACCGGGAGATGTCTGGAGGAGAAGCAGTCTCACCGTGCAGGGCGCACCCCGGAGCCGCTCGGGCAGGGTCCACCGCGGCTGCAGCCGTGGCGGTCGCGGCGGCTGCGGGGGCTCAACGCCGAGCACGAGGAAAGAACCCCGCGCCGCCACCGCCGCCGCCCGCCTCACGGGCACGCCCCCCACCCCCGCCCATTGGCCGGCCGAGGGGGTGGGGCGAGGACGCTTCCGACCAATAAGCGGGCGCCAGAGAACCGCCAACAGGCGTTGCGCCACAGTGTCATGTGCAAGGGGCCCGCGGCTGCGCCAGGCCAGCCCACACCTACCCACGGCTCCGCGAGTTCTCGCGATGAAGGCAGCCCGGCCGCGCGCTATGGCCCGCGGCCAGCGTGGGCCAGAAAGGGGAGAGGGAAGGAGGAGCGTCTAGAGTAGTCCACGCCTGCGTTCCAACTTCAGCTGTGGAGTTTGCCCTCCCACCTGGGCCCCAATTCGGAAGGGGGCTCTCCTGGCTTCTGTTTCCTAGAGCGGCCGTTAGGCCGAACTCAGAGATAGTGGGGGACCTAAAGGTCGCCTTTCTCCCTAGGCTTCCAAGCCCGCATCGACAAGCCCATCGATATGGGCAACGCTAGGTCCTGTTCCGCAGCTGAGGAACCCGCCATCCTTCCCACTCGGCGACCCCCGGGTTTCGGCCTCGCGACCCCCGGGTTTCAGCCTCTTCCCCTTCCACCCATCCCCCCTCCTTGGAGGAAGCGCTCTCACGCTGACTCGAAACGCGTCCTGGGAGCCCGGCCGGCCCGAATAAGCATCAGAACAAAGAAGGCAGGCGGGATGAGCCTCGGGGGACCACATCTTCTGCTCCTGGTCTCCATGGAGGCGGTCGCCATGACAGCGGAAGGCTCCCAGCTCAGCGCAGCGGCGCGGTGTGTGGGCACCTGCACAAGAGCCCGGGAGCGAGAGGCGTGGCCCTGGGGTCTTTAAGTGTTCCAGCCGCCGCTCGGCCAGGCGCCTGGCTGTCCTTGAATAACAGTCCCCCTCCCCCATTTCGCAGGCTGTGACAAGGTCCCTAAACTGCCTGCGGGGAGCTGTCCGTTGCACGAGGTTCCCGTCTCCCAATCAGTGTAACTATGGGAGAGATGGTATGGCAGGGCTGAGGGTCGAGAAGGACCTCCTCTGTCGCCGCCTTTGGGGAACCGCCAAGGCTCCTATCCTCTCCGCTGGATCCCTATGGCCCCTAACCTATCCCATAGTGTCTGGTCTCCTCACTGTTGGCAAATTAATCTTTCTAAGCTATTGTTTCCATCACACCTTCCTCTGCTCCAAAACCTCCGTGTGCTGGGACTGTGTCCCGCAGAGCTTCACAAACTTTTTAGAAGCATTTTTGAGTGATTGGTGCGCGCTCTGGCGTTTGAGATGCTGCCCTCCAGCGTGGGCACTGGGAGATTTCCGCATTCTGATCCCAGACCATCCGCTCCTGTCAGATGCTAACTACCCAAACCCACAATTCCATGTCCCCCACTACCCTCTCCACACTCTCTCCCCAAAAGTGCATTCCCATGTCTATTCTATTCTTCAGCCTCTGAAGTTGGCAGACAGTAGGGCCCAAAGCAGGCTACAGATCTATCTTGTTTAGCCCACACGGGGCTTTTTTAAAGATTCTAATTCTTCCTCATCTCCTCTTTTTCTTCCTCCTCTCCCTTTTTCTCCTCTCCTCTTTTTCTTTTTCCTCTTCCCTCTCTTTCCCTTCTTATTCCCTTTTGAAATATCAGAATCTCTAACTGCGTGGGCTCACACTATAGCCTGGGACCAGAGACTGGCACATTCACCTTGCTGTTGTGCCCGCCAATCCCTATTTTCTCACGTTGATTTTACCTTCTGGGTCTGTGCAGGCATTGATTTCCTGATGCCCTCCTTATGCTATCTTTCTACATAGAATGCCCTTCCCACTCTCCTCTCATAGGCAAAATTCACCCTCCCTTCAAGACCAAGTGAAGGCCTGCCTTTATTATGTCTTTCTAGACAACTCTCCTCAAAACTCACCCCAGGGTGGGCTCTTTAAAACAGAGAGACTAGCTGCTAACTGGGCAATGCCTGGGGCTATTTCCCAACAGTCAACTCCTTTATTTTTTTTATAAGATTTTATTTATTTATTTGACAGAGAGAGACAGGGAGAGAGGGAACACAAGCAGGGGGAGGGGCAGAGGGAGAAGAAGGCTTCCCTCTGAGCAGGGAGCCGGATGCAGGCTTGATGCGGGGCTCAATGTGGGGCCCAATGCGGGGCTCAATGCAGGATTCGATCCCAGGACCCTGGGATCATGATCTGAGATGAAGACAGACGCTTAACATCTGAGCCACCCAGGTGCCCCTGTCAACTCCTTTAAACAAATATTTACTAAGTGTGTATGATGATCAAGTTGCTGTGCTAGGCTCTGGAATCACAGGTACTCGCAGTTCAGGATAGGAAGTACACCACGAAAAAAGAGCTGTGGTTTCTTGTCCCTGCCAAACACTCATACCCCTAGGTGCTGGACAGTCTCACTGACTAGCCAATTGGAAGGACCTGCAATACAGAGCTGTCCATGCCTGGGGAGACTACAGGTTCCCAGGGAAGGCCCCAAGGCCACAGTAATTGTAGATTATTCTGGAAAGCTTCCAAGAGAAAATGTGATTCTTTGTGCCAGGAGGAAGCTAGATTGGATGGTACGTGGCTGCACCATTGCAGTTCAGTGTGTCTGTGCACCAAGAAGAGATGCTAAACATCAGAGTGGTGTCCAGGCCTTTCTGGGCCTTTCTGTGCAGGGGGGCTTAACAGAGCTTTGAGGGAAGCCATAGGCCCCCTGGAGATTGCGGCGGTATGGGAAGGAATTAAGAACAACTCCAGTTTAGGCGAACAGACTGAACACCTATAAAACATCTATTCCAGCTCCAAACGTGGTATTATGGACTCTATTCTTTTTAATAAAAATTGGACAACAGTAACCTTGTTGGAAAACTTCCAGGCCGTATCTAATAAAGCTGAAAATGCCAATGCTTTGACCCAGCAATCCACCGGTTTGGTTACATACCAAAAGACAGGTATACAAATATTCATGCCGGCACCATCGGTAATAACCCCAAACTGAAGCTGACCCAAGTGTCCATCAACAATAGAATGAATTTTTTAAAATACTGTGGCTTATATATAAGCAATACGATGGCTTATTATATAGCAATGACGAAGAACAGCCTCTACTGATATATGCAACAACTTGAATGATTCTCACAGATGATATTGAGCAAAAGCAGCCCTGGCCCATAATAGTATAAACTGTATTGTATATTCTAGTACCTGTCTTCATAAGCATCCATATGTATTTCTCCCGAGTATATAACTGGGGAATGAAATTGATGGAACATAGCTGGGGCTATAACATACCACTTTCTTGTATAATGTGTCAACTCAGCTATTGTGAACTACATTTCCCAGAATTCCTTTCCAAGCAGAGCGGGCCACAACAGGCATTTTTACAGGAGATTTGGAGGGTGGAAGAAAAGCAGCGGCTATGTCCGTACACTTGCAAAATCTGGACAGGAGGTTTGCAGCCCATGAACTTTGTTGCTGATTGCTGGCACACGTCGTTGACCTGGGATAACAGGCTGGCACCTACTCCCCCTTTCCCCAGATCCTTCTTCAGCTTCTTTGACTCCTGGGCCAGATAACAGAGGGCACCCTCCTCTCCTACAGGACACACACATCATCAAGTTTGGAGGTAGTGGGAACCAACACGAGTTCTGGTGTGCCATCAAAGGTTCCAGCTTATGCTCATGGATTCCAGCTTGTCCTTTCTTTCCCCAACTTTATATCCATCTTTCCTTCCCAGTGGCCTGACTTGGGGACTTTTAAGCTCCACCATCATATGTAAAACAACAGTCTTACAGATACTGTTTAACAGTTACCCAAAGCCAAATTCCTGTAACAAATGCTTTTTGCTTCTCCAATTAAACCCAAACTAATACAATAGCATAGGCATATGTCTAATTTCATATGAAACTGCCAAACCGTTTCCTGAAATGGTTCTACTCATACTCCATCAGTAGAGTAAAAGAGTTCCAGTTGCCTCACATCCTCATCAATATAAGAATTAGCAGTTAGTTTTGTAAAAACATGGCACTGTGCAAACCAAAGTAGGGCAATGGGCCATCACTCTTCAGCTTCTGCTCTGAACCATGCCCTTGTAGAGGAAATTTTGCAATATCAAGATCACAAATGCACATATTCTTCATCCTAACAAACCCAGTTCTGGCATTGGTCATGCAGATATGCTTGTAAAGAATACTGAACTATGAATGTATGAGGTTTTTCACTTTTACATTATTGCTACTAATAACAGAAGGTTAGAAACAACTTAAATGTCCAAATAGAGGACTGATTAATTACATTTTGTACAGACAATAGAATTTTATATGGATTTAAAAACAGGAAATTTTCAATGTATTGATATAGAAAAATTTTGCATTAGTTGAGATTCTCTGGAGAAACTAAGGGGAGATGATATAGAGACAGATGGTATAGATGATACAGATAGAGATTTATAAGAAGTAATTAGCTCATGTGATGAGTGAGGCTGCCAAGTTGCAAGATCTACAGAATGAGTCAGCAAACTGGAAACTAGGAGAGTCAAATCCAAAGGCTGGCAGGCTCAGGACACAGGAAGAATTGATATCTGAGTTAGAGTCTAGAGGCAGGGGAAAAAGACAAACCCTAGTTCAAAGGCCATCAAGAAGAAGAAATTTTCTCTTACTCAGGGAAGAGACATCCTTTTTATTCTTTTCAGGTCTTCAACTGATTGAATGAGGCCCACCCACATGAAGACGAGCAATCTGCTTTACTCAGTCTACTTTTAAATTTAAACGTCAATCTCATCTGAAAACACCCTCACAGAATGTTTGACTAAATTATGGGCATCCTGTGGCCCAGTTAAGTTGGCATATAACATTGGCTATCACATATCTATAAGAGATCATATTGAATGGAAATCGAGACACAGAACAGTGTGGGTAATATGCTTCCCCTTTATGGTAAGAAAAAAAAAAAGGAGGATGCAGAATAACAATAAATGTGCATATTTGTTTGTATTCACAAAAAGACATTCTGGCAGAATGTACAAAAACTAAAGATAAAAAATTAAGCCTGTTGAAGTTGTGTGGGCATCAAGGAGACATTTTACTTTTTATGTGTGTTTTAATTATGTGTATTTTATCTGTTTAAAACATTGAGTAACAAAAAATTGTTAAGTACCACTTTGCATGCATTCTCCTCTTCTAAGATTGTGAACACTGGGGGAGACAAATCATGTTTTATATTCATCTTTGTGTTCCTGGCATTTAGTACATAGTAGGCACTAAATAAACATTAGAGGAATGAATGAATTAATGAATGATCCAGAAGAAATCAGATTTCATGTGGGTCAGAAAGTGAAGAGGAGTGTGAGGATCAGAGGGGGAGAAATATGACAATGGCTATCAGAGGGGAAGTTTGGAGAACAAGAGGGATGTTTCAAGAAGAGTTATAGGATTATAATGTGTGATGTAACCCACTGTCATATTTATTCCCAAGAAATATTCAATAAAATTCTCCATTGTTTTGGGAACTTAATTTGTAGGATGTCAAATATGATTTTAGATTCAGGCATATCTAGATACTAGGAATAGCTGGGGTCAGGGGAGGAACTCAAGGAAGAGGAACCTCCAGGACTTGGCCCAGCCTCTGCCATGGAGGGAGCTAGCAGACTCTTGAGAGGGGACCCCTGCCACAAAACCTGTATTCTGGGCCCACTGTGTCCCTGTCAGGCAGATCCATGCCCTACCCCACTTCCTGGTCCCCAAGCCCCTCTATACACCATTCCTACCAGCTCCAGACACAGGAGTTTACAGGTGTGCTCCATGACAATGGATTCAGAGAACAAAACTCTGGAGACTCAAGACAAACTATAGCAGAATAATAGTGCTAGAGCTGGGGTCAACATGTGTGAGGGCTGGTGGTTAATTTGGGGGAAGGTAGAAGATCAGGCTGAAGACAGTGTTAACCTAAGACCAAGCTGAGTGCAGGGAAAAGGCTCAGATCAAGGTCAGGAGTCATTCTCAACTTTTATGTTTATTATTTTAGGAACTCAGGTGAACAGAATTGGACTGCACATACTCCTTAGTTCATGACACTCTCTCCTGCTTGTCTCTAAACAGCCCACTATGAACACCTATAAATCCACCACCTGCCCAAGGACTAAAACATTACAAATAACTCATGTGCATGCTTCTTGCCTCTCTGCCCTCTGCTTCTTCTCAATGGTAACTGCTGTCCTAACTATTATCTTTTTATTGCTTTTTCCTCCTTGTGGTAGACAGCTTCTAAAATGGCTCCCAATTATCCCTGTCTTCTGGGATTCACACCCATGTGTACCTCTCCCCTTGAAGGTGGTCTGGAGCTCATGACTTACTTCTAATAAATAGGATACAACAAGTGTGATAGCTGTCACTTCCATGATGACATTAGAGAAGACTGTAACTGCCATCTTGCTAGCAGACTCTGTTAACTCTCTCCTTTGCTGGCTTTGGTGAAGTAAGCTAGCATACTCACTGGACATGACCATAGGGGAAGGAAAGGAGGGCAGCACCACCCAACAACCAGCAAGAAAGTGAAACCTTCAGCCCAACAGCTTACAAGGAACCGAACCCTGTCAACAACCAAGTAAACTTGGAAATGAATCCTTCCCCAGTCAAGACTTCAGATGAAACCACAGCTCTAGCTAACACTTTGACTGCAGTCTTAGGAGAAACTCTGAAGCAGAGAACCCAGCTCGGCCACACCTAGACTCTTGACCCACAGAAGATATGAGAAAATACATAATTAATTCAAGCCAATAATATATAAATAATTCAAGCCACTAAGTTTGTGGTAATTTCTTACATATGATAGACACTCATACAAGTTCTTTTCAATTATTTTCTATTACAGAGAATGTCACTATGAACATTGCTGTACAGCTGTCACAGAATACAGAACACAAGACCTTAAGTTTCCCCTAGGTATATGCTGAGTATATGTGTAGGAATAGAATCGTGGGGTCTCAGAATGTTACCAGTAGTTGGTTATTAGAGTTAGATGGCCAGACCATCTTGGTCAGGTTTGAGAGTCATAGAACCATAGAACCATAGAACTAGGGGTCAGTCTGTGAGAGGGGCTGGGAGTCATACGGAGGATAGATTTGGGGGTCCGTAAATGGGCAGGGTTGGAGGTGAGGATGTGGTTACATTTGGGGAGAATGTGAAGACTCGGCTTGGATTTGGGTTTGGACAGTGTTGGAAGATACTGTGAGGGTGGGTTTGGCAGTCAGTCTAAAGCCAGAGTTAGAAGTCAGGCTGTTCAAGTGCACAAGATCTGACCCCTGTGCTGTCATCAACCTTCCAGGCAGTGGCCACCCAGGGTCCAGGTGCCCACAAGGTGAGACCCATTCTGGGCTTACAAGGCTCTTTCACTCAAAAGGGTGGTGGTGATGGTGGGACACAGCATTAAGAGGGGCAAGAAATCTGGGCAGAGAGAGAAGGTGGTCGCAGGAAAGATAGCACAACTTCTTTAATGGGGGTAATGTGATCCCATAACTTCCAAGCATTCTCAAAGGTCCCCCCACAGGAGGAGAGGGTGATTGGGACAGACATAGTCCATGTCTTCCCCACTCCTGGCTGAACCCCACTCCTCACCCCTTCTTCTCCAGCTGCTGTGTTCTCCATCCTCGACTTGGGTCCCAGGTGAGCTTCCAGGAGAGGCAAGGATCTCCCTTGGCTGCCTGGGGCAACTTCCTCCCCAGCCCAGAGCACAGACAGCTAGCCTGGATGGAGATGCCGCTGTCTTCAGAGCTGGGCTGGGACCTGTTTCTAAGGGTGTGGACCGAGCCGGGGCACCACCCCCCAAGGCCCACAGCAGGGAGCACCAAAGCGGAGCCCCTGGTGCTGGGCACTGCTTTGGGGAGCATGCGAGGTCTCTGCACGTGGCTTCTGGGTTCTGGAAAGCGGTCCATTCTCCTGACCCGGGTGGAGTGGAAGGAGGTGGCTCAGTCCAGGGGCTCTGCTCTGAAGGCGCCTGCCCCACTGATCCTCCCTCCCATACTCGCCCCCATCCCAAGGGAGGGGCGCGCCGGCTCCGGAGGAGACTCATTGGAGATGCTGGCTCCGCCCGCCCATTGGTCAGTCAGTAGGTCGGTGGGTGCGTGGGTGGGTGCGTCGGTTCGCGGCGTCTGGGGTCTGGCGGGTACTGGGGTGTCACAGCGTGGCCCGGGCCACGGCTCACCGCTGCTTACGCTCTGCCTGCTGGAGCCGCCGGGAGAGGTCGTCAATGCGCACGTTCTTGAGCTGAAGCAAGTGCTCCAAACGCCTCACCTTCATCTGCAGAACCTGGGCCACGAGGCACAGAGATGAAGTCAGCTGCCTGCTGCCCTCTGTCCCCACCACTGCGATCCCTAAGCACCCATTGCCCCACCACCGCCCACGCCTTCCCAGTCACCCTCACCTGCACGGTCTCCTGAGAAGCCAACAACTCCTGCTCTTTTTCAGCGATCTGGAGGACGAAGCTTGGGTCGCCGCCCTGCACTGCCTGGCCATATCCCGGAGGCCCGGGCACGGGCAGCCGGCCCCCCCTGGGGTGGGAAGCAGCTTAGCGGAGGCCTGGAGCTGGGGCCCCACTCTTACCCTTCTGATGCTCTTCGGCCAGACTCTCCTTCCCTCATCCCCTCCCCGCAACCCCGTTCCTGCTTCCCAGGAAGCACTGTGTTGGGGGATCACCAGACCTGGTGAGATAGGAACTCGGCTTTCTTACCTGACCTGCCCCCCTTCCTGGGGGTCTAGGGCACCTTCCCCTCGGGCCTTCTGGGACAAACCTGAGAAGAGGCAAGTGGAGGAGTTGGTCGAGCTGGAGTTCCTTTTTCCTGATTTCTCTCTCCCTCCCCTCCCCCACAGGTAGGACAGAAGGAAAGCTGCTCCTGGGAGGGAAGAAAAGTAAAGACCACTTTACCCACATCCATGTAGCCAGTGCCATCCTGGGGAGCCAGCTCCTGAAATAATACCCCCCACCCCGGGGGTATATTGTGAGTTCAGGCTCGCTCATCCGCAAGGAGCCCCATGTCTCTTCCGTGGTCCCCAAGGCCAGCCTCTGTTTGCCAAACACCCTCTCCCACATCTGTCGGCAAGGCGGGGCTTCCTGCTGCCTGGAAGAGGCTCGGGTGGGGCGGCACCTGTAAGGAGCTCATGCGCTGCTTCCTGAGCCTCTGCCGCTCCTCCAGGCGCTGCCTCAGCGGAATGAGCACTAACTCCACCACGCCCGGCGCGCATTGCGCGATTTTGCGCATCACATCCTCTGGTACGGAGAAGTTCAGTTTGTTCAGCACCTTCCTGGGAGACAGGCACAGGGATGGCGGACTGGGTCCCCAGGGAATGAACTGAGGGGCATGGAGTAGAAGGAAGTGTTGCAGCCCTGGGAGAATGAACCTGATTCTTGGTGTCCTCTTTCCTTGTCTCCTCCCCAATAAAGGAGTCCCTTGATTTTGTTACCAGATCCTGACTGTGTTGTCCCTCCCTACTCTGCCACAAACAGAATCCCAGCCTGGGCTTTGGAGACCATGGGAGGTGTGTGTCGGGGGTGGGGGGGGGGGCATGGTAGGGCAGCCCTTCCTGGGATCCCGGGGTCTGGGTAGGGGATGGAGATTCGAGTAGCGCACCAGGCATTCTGCTACCTGTTTAGGTGACCCCAGTTGCTGAGCTTCTGTTGGAGAGAGTTGGCAGGGACATAATTGTGCATCTCCACCATCTTGGGGAAGTAAAACTTGATGACTTCTGCGACCAGGACTGAGGGAATGGGAGCAGACATGGAAGGGAGTAAGGAGGTAAGGGAAAAGGAGTAGGGAGAAGATGTGGATGGGATGGGAGAATCACGGATTGCAGAGTGGTGGGGCCAAGCAAAGAGGTGATGTGGAAAGGGAAAGGATGATAGGGAAGCAGGGGTGGTGGAAGAGAGGGAAAGGGGTTCAAGAAATCAAGACCAGAAATCAGTAATCATCCTCCAGCATACCCCAGAGGAGAGGCATCCCATTCCCCTCAGCTCAGGCATATGAAAACTAGGGTCTCTGGTCCTCTAGTAGAGAATGAGTCTCCAAGAGAGCCTGTCAGGAGCCTGGGGTCCCATCCTAGTCATTTACATGGAAACACACACACACACACTCCCAACACCAAAATCCAGGAAAGAGTCACAGATTCACATAAGCAGACACATGTGGTAAGATCCCCCTACAGATATGCACATAGGACAAAGTGTGTAGACACACAGGACACACACATGCTCATACATACACAGGCCCACGTATAGCACACACATATACAACACACAGAGATGCACAAACACATACATAGATACATATTTCCATCATTGAAGTTCAAGAGAGTCACACACAAGCACACACACACAAGCACGGTAAGTCACATAGGCACCAATGCACTAATGTACCAGAGACGCATACTTCTGTCATTAAAATCTCAAGAGACACCCTTAGACACACAGACACCTAATAATCACAAAGAAATACATATGCACACAAGACCCCCTACCTGCATACAGGACAGAACCCATCAACAAACATATGAATATACACATGCACAGACTCCCACAAGACAGATATATGGAATACAGCAAAGAACAAGTACACACACAAAGAAGCACAAAAACATACACAAATACATGTCTTATTTATTAAGGTGTCAGGAGGGAGTCACAGACTCACACAGTTAGACACACACCATCATCACCGCCACGCATGCATAAAGGACAGAACAAGGGGACATACATATGGATACACACATATTCATATTCCCACAGAAACACACACACATATACACAATTAAAGTTCTAAGAGGTAGTCAGACACCCCCCAACACACATACCCACACGCACCGAAGCACAAAGAGACATATGCATACATACCCCTTACACATGTACATACAGGACAGAACGTGTCAACAAACACGGGCACACGGGACATACACACAGGAGCGCACACATACTGAGGTGCACACCTCCGTCACTGAAGTCCCTGGAGAGATTTCGCTTGGGCCGGGACAGAGGGATGTTGTCTACCCACAGGTACAGCTGGTGCAGCGCCTCCTCGTCCACGCTGCCCGCCATTGGCACCCCCGGCAAGGCAAGGCCAGGCCGTTCCAGCCGTGCAGAGTCCAGCCCCAACTTCACGATCCCTCAGGTGCCTCTTCTCTCGCCACTGACTGCGACCAGACCTGCCTCTGCCTCTCTAATCCGAAGACTCTTCTCCCTGCTGGGAGCAGCCATATTGTTTTCTGAAACCATAGCAACTATCCCAGGCTGGGCGGGGAGCAGGGGATTCTGGGAGTTGTAGTTTTCTCCCTCTACTTACTCTCAGGCCCCAGCTTTGAAAAGGCGATTAAGTGGCCTTGTCTTCCCAGTATCTGCGCCAAGCGCCACCTGATCAGCCAAAATGGCCCACTCTGAAACCTGTCAGTGCCAACCAGGCCCTCAGTATCCCTGCACCAGCCTCCCCAGGGCTGAGATTCCCCTTCCCCATCCTTTGGTGATCAATCCCAAGTGAAGGCAGCATCCCAATGTTTGTCAGCTTCATCTGGGCGTCCACTGCTAATCATCTGCTGCTTCCCAGCTGGATTGTGTGACAGGCTGTGTGACTGTCTCCTGGCTGGGTCCCTCCTCAGAGCTCTGTGCTATTAGGGCCATCAACACTAGTGCCCTTCCCAGTAGTGTCCTGGTAGGGCATTTAATATGTCCCCCAGATTCCCAGGGAGAATACTAGGGTTCAGGGCCAGTGCCTTGGGCAGGTTATTTAACTCCTTAATCTTATTTCTCCTTTTGTGAAGTGGGAATGGTTCTCGCCTATTTGTCCCAACAGGGTAATAGGGAGGAAAATGGGAAGGGTATTTATGGAAGATCTGCATTTGTATGCGGACTGGGGGTATGGGAGTAAAAGCTGCAAGAGCTCCACTAGACACTTCCACAGCCCCTCACCTCCTTCCGAGAGCTATCTTCCGTGGGTTAGAAATGGATTTCAGTAGCCAGTTCCATTTCAAAAGAACACTGTTTGTAGTAGGGTTAGGGATATGGGTCCTTCCTTAGTGAAGGGACACAGAGTAGCAAGAAAAGAGGCACTTCTAGGATCAGCCAGAGAAGAAAGTTTGCTTCCACCAAAGACTAGCAGTGTAGCTTTGGGCACATTACTGGACCTTTCTGTGCCTGTTTTCACATGGTTTTACCTACCTCATAGGGATTCGTGAGCATTGGAAGTGCTTAGCACAGCACCTGGCACACAGCAAGGGCCCTATTAACATCAGTTGGTGCTATCACTACTGTTTGAGGGAGGGGCCATGTTGAACAGGGAGAAGACTACTGCTCCTGCCCCCCTTACTCTGGAGTAGGCGGGGGGGGGGGGGGGCTGGGCTTCCTTTAAGACTTTCTGGTTTCCTCCTCCACAGCTCAGATGGGGGTGGGGGAATGATGGTAAGGGGAATCCAAACTACGTTTTGCAGTCCCTTAGTCCTTTAGTTTCATTGTCCTCAAGGCCTACAGGGGAAATCTGAGTGCCAGAAGTCTGGAAGGCCAAGTGTGGAATTGTCACTCTACCTTCTTGATTTAAAGTCATATAGTAGCCTTGCCTTTCTAGAAGAGACCACACCCAGGGCAGGGAAGGGACAAAAGACGACTTAGATATACCCCCCTTAACATTCCAGGGTGGAGAGAGGAAGAACTGAAAGGAAGTGGTGGGGAGGGAACCACAGCAGCAACGTGCCAGCCCCAGTGGAGGTGGGAAAACCGGTTTGGGGCCCAGAGCTGAGCGGCCTCCTCAGGCCTAGGCCTACCCCTGGCTGGAACCACTGGGGCCTGAGGGCCTCAATGAGGGAGGGGCTGGGCCATGAAAGGAGAAAAGGGGTAGGATCAGCAGAGACACCAGGCTTCACCTTTGGACTGGGATGCCCCCAGCCTCTTGGGGGTGCAGTCTGTCCCAGGAATTTTATCTTCCTCCTGCCACTGTCCCCAGGATGGCCACCAGGCTTGGAGATGCTAATCCCTGAAAGGTCTAAAGGGCTCCCTCTTAAGGCATTAAAGGTAGACCAAGGGATGCTCTGTATGTCCCTCCAGACTCTAACCTGGACCACAGAAGTTGCCCCAGCACCCCTTTTACTGTCCTCTGGGCCCACTCCTGCAAGGACCTTCTTTAATGGGCTTAACAGGCCTAGTTCCCAGTTTAACTTGGCCCAACAGGGATAGTTGGCTCCCTCCCTCCTCTCCTAGCCAACTGACCCCAACTTCTAACCCCAAAGCAGTGCAAGGCCCAGCTTTCCTCAAACCCAAACAGGTACACTGAAGATCCCTTCCTCCCCAAGCCTAGATAACATTTAGATATGGAGGTGGCCCCTCACCCCAGTCAGGACTTGAATTGTGGCTACCCTCTCAACAGTTGGTTCCATGTCCCACCAGAAAAAGGACCAAAAGGAACCAAGAAAGGACGTGTTCCCAAGACAGACGCAAGCCCAGACCATGAAGGATGCACCCTTGGCTGTTAAAACGTTCACCCCCACAAAAGGGGAGTGGACGGATTTATTGAATTCAGACTGGGAAAGGAGCAGCTGGATGGCTGGACTATGGGCCCAGCCCCAGGCCCCCTGACCAGGATAGGGCCCTGCCAGAGAGGGAGGAGAGGCATGGGGCCTGCAGCTACCCACAAGGAAGTGCCCACTATCACTCCCCTGAAGGGCCTCTTGGGAATCTCCAATCTGGAAAGAAAACCAAGGGCCAAAGTAACCTGGCCTGGGCCAGAGAAAGGGATTGGGAAGATGGGGAAGCAGGCAGAGGCAGGCTCAGGAGCCTGTGGTTAGACTGTGCTTCTCAAGGCGGCCCAGGGGCAGGGGTAGGGGGCTGCCAGCCTTGTGGGGGCCTAGGCTGGACCTTCCTCTGGAGCCCTTCCCAGAATGGCTTTGGGGTCCCCCCCACCAAAGACCTGGTGTGGACGGCAGAGGGGAGAGGCACTCTCCGGCCGGGAGCTTCCAGGGCCCACCCCTGGCCGCTCCTGGGGCCTAGTCCACAGATGGCACAGTGTGGTAGCACCGGACAGCTCCCCACCTGGTCCCCCAAGCCCGGGGGGGGCAAATGGGGAGGAAGGAGGACTCTGAGAAAGAGGCAATAAGCAGGCAGTGAGGCTGACCCCAGCCCTGGGCCCTACCGAGGTGGCTGGGCCTGTCACAGAGCCCGAGGAACATCGCTAAAGAATCTGGAGCTCCCCACTCTGGCTCCATCCACAGCGGCTGCCCGGAGAGTCCTCTGCCCTGGGCTGGTGCTGCCACATCCGGGTCGGGCACGACTAGGCCCAGTGGCTCAGCTTTGATGTCCAAGACCCCGAACTCCCGCCTGCCTGGCGTGGTTCTTCCTGGTCACATGGACCAGATCATGTTCCAAGTGAAGGATGTGGCTCTGCACTCGGTCGTCAATGGGGAAGGAAGTCAGGTACCTCTTGACCATAGCAAAGTAGGCCATGGCTTCCCCAAAGCTGGGCACAGGCACCTCATCACCATCCTCCTCATCGTCTTCATCATCTTCATCCTCCTCATCATCCTCATCTTCCTCCTCTTCCTCACTGTCAGACTCAGAGTCCTCTTCACCCTCCAAAAAATGGAGGGTAGGGCACTGGGCCTCCTCTTGGGCACTGTAGCCCCCGAAGCTGCCACCGGCTTCCACTACCCCCTGGGCCCAGTCCTCAGCCTCCAGCCCCTCAGAGGAGCTCTCTTCCTCCTCCTCCTCCTCCTCCTCATCACTGTCATCCACATCACCCTCCTCTTCCACCTCCTCTTCCTCCCCCAACTCCTCTCCTTCCCCCCCTTCCTCCTCCTCGCCTTCTTCTTCCTCTTCCTCCTCCTCCCCTTCACCCTCCTCCTCCTCTTCCTCCTCTTCTTCTTCCTCCTCTTCCTCCTCCTCCTCTTCCTCCCCCTCACTCTTGAGGGCAGTGGTGATGGTGGCATTTGGGCCACCCCCGAAGCCAGCCTCCCGAAAGCAGGCAGCTATGTCCGAGGGCTCCACTGCCTGCCAGGCGGCAGCCACAAAGTGCAGGGCCTCCATCAAACCTAGCTGCAGGCCTGAGCGATCCTGGCCCTCCAGCGCCGCCATGGCCTTGAGTAGCATAGCCTGGCGGTAGTGGCCCTTCACCTGTTGGACCACTCCCCGCTCCAGCGGCTGCACCGTGCCCGGAGGGAAAAAGGCCAGCTGTACGTGTCGCAGGCCCGAGGTATCCAGGGACTGGGCAGCCAGGCGGCCTGCCAGCAGCAGGACTCGGCGAGATTCTGCGGCCATGCGAGTGTCCAGGGCCTTCAGGTACTTGGCCAGGGCCTGGGTGGTGACACCACCCTTGGAGTTGGCGGTGTAGTCGCAGGGCAGGCCGGCTTGGCCTGCACGGGGCTTGGCCGACTTGCCGGCCACGAGTGGGGGCAGCTTCTCGCTGCCGTCTGCGTTGGCGCACAGCAGGACACTGAGGCGCTGGGTGGCCCTGCGCGCCCGTCCATCGCTGCCGCATAGCCCCGCAGCCTGGTCGGGGAGGAAGTCGTACCACAGACTCGTCTCGATGGCGCTGAACACGTCCTGGGAGGCGTAGCCCTCGGCCACCGACGGCGGCTGCTCCTCCCGAGCGCGCCAGCCCGTCGAACCCCCGCCGCTGCCCTCCGAGGGCACCGCAGGCGGGCTGGCGGGAGCCGCTGGGGGCCGGGGGGCGGCACTGCGCGACCGGGCGCGGGCCACACCGCTGCAGGACACCACACCGTGGCGCCGGCGGAAGCGGTCCAGCCAACCGTTGGAGGCGGTGAAGTCGTCCATGCCCAGCTCCTCGGCTATACGCAGCGCCTTCTCCTTGAGGATGATGCCCTTGACGGGTAGGCCAGCGGCGCGGATCTGCTGGAACCAGGCGATGAGCAAGCCCTCGAGCTTGTCATAGGGGGACAGCTTGTTGGTTTTGCGGCAGGTGGAGGCCACACCGTACTTGCGCTCCGACGCCAGGATGGCGCGCTTGTTCTTCAGGATGGTGCTCAGCGTGGACGGCGGGATGTTGAAGCGCCGCGCGATCTCGCCCTTGCGCAGGTCCGGGTTCTCCTCCACCTCCTGGATGATCCGCGACTTCTCCCGGAACGTCAGCTGCCGCCGCTTCGGGCCCATCCCGGCGCGCCCCCCGCCCCGGGGCCCGGCGCCACCGCCGCCGCCCCGGGGCGGGGGGCCCGGGCCCGCGGCGGGGGGCACCTGGCGGCCTCTCCCGCGCGCCCCGCCCGAGACAAAGCGGCTCGCGGAGCGGCGGGCGGGGCGGCGACCC